>NC_073260.2:79638269-79952884 GCF_029289425.2 Pan paniscus
TCTTCCCAATAAAATTCTTCTGCTCACAAACAAATTATCTTGGGATTGCCCTCTCCTAATCTTTGATTATTTTACCAAAAGGACTTGATGATGCATATTTCATGAATTTTCCATTACCTGTAAGTGATTCCTTTACCTCTGGTTGGAAGAATATTTATTATAAGGATTAAATGTATGAAAAGATTACATTGGATAATTAGAGACAAATAATGTGCTTTGGGTGCCATATTTGTCTTTTATCTTTCAACTTATCTCTACATAAGTACATTTAGAAAGCTGAAGTATTTTTGTCCTTAAATTGCCTCAAACTAGTCATCTTAGTAGAATATTAATGCCAAGGAGTAGGAACTGCAAAATACAAGGTATACAATAAAGAATGGGAGTTTGTTATACTCCATAAATAGGAGTATAACACTTTTCTTCAGAAGAGTTTACTTCAGTACATCATGGAATAGAATAGCACCAATAGGTTGTATTCAGTCTGCAAATATATCTACAGTTACTGAAACTGACTATTTAAATGTATGTCTCGGAAATATTATTTGACTAAAGCTTGCTCCCTTATAGAGACAGTTCAGCATGCTCTTGAAAGCATAAAGGCTGCCTTTGTTTGACACAGTTCGGTATTATCTTTTTCAAAAAGCTGGTGATGAAAACATAGGGAATGATTCTTAAATTCTGATAAAATATACATTTATTCTTCAGAACATTTGGGAGCAGCTGATTTACTGCTGAGAAAAAATATTAACAGCAAAGTTTGTTTCATTATGTGTGTAATAAAACTGCTAATGTTCTTTTTCTCCCTTTTGTAGAAATGGTAAATGAAGATTTGCATTCTGGGTAGAACTTCCTCTTGGGGAAGCAATAGAAGCCTAGACTGACATTCCCTAGGCCCCAAACCTTGTTAAAAGTGGTTTCAGTCCTGAGGACCTAATGCACTGATTGCTTCCCTAGAAGGAGTCTCATTGCTTGCTCCGTTCGGTCCTATTACTGAAGGTCTAATTACATCTATTATGCTGTTCAGTTTCACAGAAGGTTGGGGAAGAAAATTAGAGGTATTAGGGTATGAGATTGGGGGCGTGTAACACACATACAAAAAAATACACACAGACATTCATATTGTAGGTTTTAAGAAATGCAATGGTGACCAAACTAGAGTATTTGTGAGATTATTTCTAAACTATCACGTTATGTTACTGTAACAAGACAAAATGGAGACGGTTCCAATTCCGTGTGATTGCCCAGGCCACAGGGATCCAATTACACTGTCAAAATCTGAGGTGCTGGAACTTAAAAGCCCCACAGGACCTCTTTGCAACCAAACACATTTTTCTCCATCAGTAAAAGGGCAAGTAAAGGATTTTTGATCCCGTTGTAAAGGGTGTCTTACATTCAGAGCTCCCCAAAACATCTCCTAGCCCACTCTTTCCCTGTATAGTGTAAATATTATATGCTTATGCTATGCTTTTGTGGAGCCTTCATGAAGACTGTTTTCATGGCCTAATAGAGCTCAGAATGGAAAGGAAGAGGGGGCAGAAGGGAGACTCATTATTTTTTAAATGGCTTCACTTTTCCCGTAGGAATCCTATATATCCCACTTAGCAGAAGCTCATTCCAGCGCTGATTAAGTGGGAAATACACAGAATCTCAAAAGGTCGGATCTATAATCAGCTGTCCTCAGGGGTTGACATAGAAAACTTTTTAATCCAACTTGAATTTATTGCCATCTGATAACAAAGTGAAAAAAACTATGAGACATTAAGTACATATATTTCAATATAGTTACATATATATTACAAATGTGCATGTGTGTGTGTGTGTGTGTGTGTGTGTGTGTGTGTGTGTGTTTTAATGGAAGATGCACTGCCTGCCTAAACTCAGAATAACCTGGTTTACCTAAAGCATTTGTTAGGCAATCTTTTCTATAGCATATTTACTTTATGTTGTTGATTTGTTTTATATTTTGGAGACTTTCAAACTAACAAATTAAGTTTTCGTGGCAATGGTTCTGTATCTATTTGTGAGAAACAATTCACAAATTGGAGTCTAAAGGTGTATGACTAAAAAAAGTGTTTATAAAAGAAATAGGATAATAGGAAAAAAAGGAAAAACAAACAGAATTCTTAATAAGCTGCCAAAGTGTGTAACTGCAAACCTGTGATAAACATTTCTTTGTGGGAAGAATATACTTGTGGAGCCGGATGGCTTAAGCTGGACAAAGCCTAGTTTCTTGTCTCATTCAATGCATTTTTACTTATTTTAGTAAGGAAATATTAGTCAATATTTCATTAAAAATGACTTTGGTCAAAAGCTGAAGGTTTTTTACTCATCACACCTTAAAATACCATCTCTATTTATGTCCTCCCATAAATTTGTAGTCATTTCTATATCACCTTTATGCTGAGAGCAGCACCCAAATACAAAATGTTAAATCAGTCATGAACCTGCACACTTGCTTATCTGAGTGGAAGAAAATAGATTGTTCCTTTCTTCCCTCCTTATTCCAAGTAGTTATTAAGTTAAGCCCGGAAGAAAATTGACCTTGGAGTTGTCTTGAGCTGTGAGATTGAGAAAAGGTGTGAAGGCTTCTCATTTAAACATTATTCCACTTCTCTACTCCCTGGGAGAAAACAGTCTTACAAGAGTGATGGAAAGAAAATGGTGTAAGTGGTAAGGTGGCATTTTGTTTTTCACTATGTGAGTGGTTTTTCCTTATCAGTATTTATAAAAGTCGCTGTTGTCCCTATGTTTTCGCACTTCCTGAAGAAGAATAAGAGAAGAAGGAAATCAGAGTAGTTTCTAGACTTGTGTTCATGGGAAAGCTGGGAGAAAGTACACAGCAAGCAGAGACATTGGGGGGATGAATGTCTGTCTCTTTGTAATTCTGAGTATGTCCCAATGAGTAATAGCACGGCTCTTCTGTTTGTGAGAGACAATTAGAGCACAGAAACCAGGAAGTAGGAAGGCCAGCGATGAGAAGGATCTGCTCTGGGGAAACAGAAACCACCCACACTGGTTCCACACAGTGGAAATACAGGAATGGACTAGCTAGGAGCACATGGCATGAATCACTTAGCTGGGCTTGAATCCCAGAGATATGACCGAGGGAAAACTAGCTAAGTTCTCTGGCCCTCATTTTTCTCATCTGCAACATGGGAATAGTAATTGTATCTATTTCAATGGTTTTGAGGGATAATGAAATGAAATAATAAAGAATGACAGGCACAAAGAGTAGTAAGTGCTCATGAGAAGTCAGCTGCTGATAGTGTTAACGTTGAGAAGGAACAAAATTCTAAAGCTGAGAAAAATGTTTTCTGTCCTAATCAACTCTGATGGTGATAAGGAAGTATAACTTAAAGTATTTGCCAAGAAACACAAGTGTTTGGGCTAATTGGCTTGAATGGGTCAAGTGTTTCAATACATTTAGGAATATACCTACTGGGAAATAATTGACTGATGAAGAAGGGTTTTCAATGTGGATTGCATAGAGTCCTAACCAAGTGAGGACTGGCTTCTAATGGAAAGCTTATCTTGAGCTGAAAAGAATGTTTTTTGTTTGTTTTATTTTGTTTGCAGGCAGAGAGTGTTCCAGTACCTCCATTTTTAAAAAAATAAATCTTATTGTGTATATTTGAAATTTACAACATAATGTTATAAGATACACATAGATAGTAAAATGGTTACTATAATGAAGCAAATTAACATATCTATCATCTCATACAGTTGCTTTTTTTGTGGAAAGAGCAGCTCATGTCTACTTATTTAACAAAAATATCCAATACAATATAATTTTATTTACTATAGTCATTGCTCATTAGATCTCTAGACTTGTTCATCCTACATACCTGCTACTTTGCATTCTTTGACCTAAATCTCCTCATTTCCTCCTCCTGGTAACCCCACTCCTGGTAACTGTTGTTTCATTTTCTATCTCTGTATATTTGATTCTTTTTTTTTCAGGATTCCACATATAAGTAAGATCATGCAATGTATTTCTTTCTGTTCTGGCTTATTTTACTTAGCATAATGCCCCCTAGGCCCATCTATGTTGTGGCAAATGGCAAAATTGGCTTCTTTTTCAAGGCTGAATAGGATTTTATTATGTCTGTCTATTTATCCATCCATCCATCTATTTATCTGTATATAGAGAGAGGTTTTTTTAATCAAATTGTTTGTTGATAATCGCTTATGTTGGCTCCATATCTTGGCTATTATGAATAACGTTACAATAAACATGGAAGTACTTATAGCTTTATGAGATGGTAATTTCATCTCCATTGAGTGTATATACAAGCATTATTGTGTTGCATAATTAAAATGTTTATACTGCCCAAAGCAATACAGTTGACCCTTGAATAACATTGGTTTAAACCGCGTGGGTCTACTTATATATGATTTTTTTTTTTTTTTAGTAAAAGTTGCACAAAGTGTGCCTGCCTCTCCTGCCTCCTGTTCCACCTCCTCCACCTATTCTGCCTCTGCCACCTCTAGATAGCAAGACTAACACCTCCTTTTACTCCTCCTCTTCAGCCTACTCAACGTGAAGACAAAGGTGGTGAAGACTTTTATGATGATCCACTTCCAGTAAATAAATAGTAAATATGTTTCTCTTTATTATTTTCTTATTGGCATTTTTTCTCTTACTCTAAAGCTATAATATATAAATACATATAACATACAAAATATGAGCCAATCAATGGTATATGTTATTTGCAAGGCTTCTTATCAACAGTTGGTTCTTAGTTAAATTTTGGGAAGTCAAAAGTTATATGTGGATTTTCTACTGCTTGGGGGGTCAGCACTCCTAAAACCTGCATTGTTCAAGTATCTACTGCATACAGATTAAACACAATTCCTATGAAAATTTCAATAACATTCTTCATAGAAATAAAAGAAACATTCCTAAAATTGGTTTGGAACCACAAAATACCCTGGATATCCAAAGCAATAATACTAAGAAAGCAAAACAAAGTTGGAAACATCATACTTCCCAATTTAAACTTATATTACCAAGATATAACAATCAAAACAGTATGTAACCAGCATAAAAGTGGAAATATAGACCAATGAAATAGCATAGAAAGCCCAGAAATAAATTCAAATATGTATGGTCAAATAATTTTGACACAGGCACCAAGAGGACACAATCAGAAAAGGATAGTCTCTTCAATAAATGATGATAGGAAAGCTGGGTTTTCACATGCAAAAGAATATATAAAATTTATATTGGAGCCTTATCTTAAATCATACAAAAAAAATCAGCTCAAAGTGGATAAAAGATTCAAATATAAGACTTGATCCCATAAAACACCTAGAAGAGAACGTAAGAGAAAATCCCCTTGATATTGGCCTTGGCAATGATTTTTGGCTACCTTACCAAAAGCTCATGTGACAGAAGCAAAAATGAATAAAGGGGATGCATGAAACTAAAAAGCTTCTGCACAGCAAAGGATACAATCAACAAAATGAAAAAAGCAACTTCTGGGTTAGAAAAAAAATATTTGCAAACCATGTATCTAACAAAAGGTTAATATCTAAAAATTTCAAAGAGCTCTTTTAACTCAATTTCAGGAAAATAAATCACCTGACTTAAAAAGGGGAAAAGGACCTGAACAGAGTTCTTCCTAAAGAAGATATAAAAAAGACCAACAGGCATATGAAAAGGTGCTCTACAACACTAGTCATCAGGGAAATGCAAAATTAAACCACAGTGAGATATCCCCTCATACTTGGTGTCACGGCTATTATCAAAAAGATAAGCTACAAATGTTGGTGAGGGTGTGGAGAAAATGGAATCCTAGTATACTGTTAGTGGGCATATAGATTTGTACAGCATTATGGAAAACAGTATGTAAATTCCTAAATAAATTAAAAATAATGCTTTTGAAGAGTTACAAATATCCAGACAACAAACTAGTTTTTCTTAAATATGTACAGAATTTTTAGGAGTTTCATGGTTCTAAAATGAGCTTAAGAAATTTAGATCTTGGCTATCTGTTAACCTAGCACTGCTGTAAAGTATCCTGAAAAACTCCTCAACAAATATTCCTGTAACAAAAAATAGGAGACAAAAATTTGAATAGACTCTTGTTGGACAATCTTCTTTATTTAACTGTTATGGAGATTGCTCACTAAGAAAAACTATAAAGAACATTGTCAGCTTAAATGGAGTGCTTTTATCTGTTACTATTTGCCATGAAATAGTAACTATCTGTGAATATTAGTGTGGGCAGACTGGAAATCTTAAACCAGCACTAACTTTTTTTAAATAGGGAAAATATAATGTACATTTTCTCTAATCAACATTCATTAGCACAATCATTTCAGGAATAAACATTTTTAAATAATCAACTAAGTGGTAAATTGCATTTTCATATATTCTGAAAATAACTTTCAGTTGTGAAAAGTACAGAGCACAATAGGATTTCATTATTTTGTTAATATAAAAAAATGCCTAAATACCACTTTTCTTCATTTTAACATAACACACATCATATTAAAGCAAGCCTTAATTTTCATATATCTGTTGAGGGCCTACTATGTAACAAGCACTATTCTAAGTACTGCAATTCAATGGAGAACATGTCTCTTAAGGTATTATAGTCTGATAGAAGGAGACAAAAAATAAGCAAATAAAGGAACAAACAATTATGATGAATGTGACAAAGAAAATATCCAACATTGGCATTGAAGTGCTGCTTTAGGAAAGGCTTCTTTGAGGTGCCTTTGAGCAGAGACATGAAGAATGAAAAGGTGCTCATTATGTAAAGGATACCATGAGCTGGACAGAAGCTCAACATGTTTGGAGGATGAGAAGGTGCTGATGCATAATGAGGAGAGGGAGAGTACCTGACACCTAATAACTGAAGGAGGCAGGGCCAGATGAGCTAGGCACTGGAAGCCATGGCCAGGTTTAAGATTGAAAAGCTGCTTGTTATTGTGTGTGTGTGTGTGTGTGTGTGTGTGAGAGAGAGAGAGAGAGAGAGAGAAAGAAAGAGAGTTAGTTCAGCTGGACAACTGAATTATTGCTTTTCATTTTGTACCACCTTTGTTTTTGCATTCATGCAGAACTATTAATATTAGGTTACTGCAAAAGTAATTGCAGTTTTTGTCATTACTTTTAATACTACAATTAAAGATTGTAACTGCTGGGAAAGCTGCACATTTCAGGTAGAGTTTCTGCACACTTCAGGCAGAAAACGTGCTAGTTGAGAGAGAGAGAGAAGCTGTTTTCATGCAAACACACACACACACACACACACACACACCACCTTTCTTCACATTTTTTGAAGCAGAGATATGACTGTGCCTAGTTTCCATCTGAAATTAACAACTCAACTATAGGGTGAACAATGGATTATAGGAGGGCAACACTAGAGGCAGAGAAACCAGTGAGGAAGCATTTGTAGTATGGTAGGCAAGATATGGTAGTGGCTTTAAATAGGATGGGGGCTGGGGAGATGGTGTCATGTCTATATATATCTCTATATATGTGATATATTTTGGAGATAGGACTTATGGTGGATTGAATGCATGGATTAAGTCACAGGGAAATTAATGTGGGCTGTGGTACAAAATAGGCAAGGAGCAGTGGGTGTTTAACATGACAGACCTTCATTGAGGTAAAACACTTTGGCCTTCCATAAATCACTGTAGCATGCAACATCAGGAACTCAAAAAGACCAAAAAACTCTATTAGCACTGAACCATAGCATCTCTATAATAGGCATATTTAACAAAATGACATTAGTGCTATTCATTTTCCTTATTATGCATATTTGAGGAATCAGGCCAGAGAAGTGCAAAATAATACATATGGTGTTATCACATTGTTACTGAGAATACAAGAGAAAAAACTGTACCAAGAGCAGCCTGCTCTACTAAGGTGGGAGGCAAATGCACTCTGTGTTCCCTCAAATCCTCAACTCTCCTGTACTGTGTTCTATGCACAGCTGCAACACAATTTCTTATAGGGTGCATTCAATACTGTGGCCCATGACAAAGGATGCTGTGAGGCTTTCTCTACAGCAGTGATTTTGAAATGATGGATGTGACCCTATGGTGGATAATAATGTAAAATCAGTGAGAGTTGATCAGCATTGGGAATGAAGTAGAGTAAAACAGAAAGCATTGCAGTGTGTCTCAGGTACATTCTTACTGGGAAATCCCTAGTTTCTGGCTTTGGTGTAACTATCCAAATGACTTGGAATAGGCTTATTTCCTTAATGGCATCAACATTATATGTTTATGACAGCTAGATATGAATGAGTTGACCAGACGTTGAAGATCAATTATTTGCTAGGTGGTGATTACTGAAAAAGAGCTGAGGAACATAAAACCTGCTAAGAAACTGGAGAAATGAGAGGGGGTGGGCAGAGAAGTTTTCCAGAAAACCACATGAAAACAGCAGAGTGCCAGGCCAGTAGTCAGAGAGATTTAGCCTTCAGGGAAGAGTTGGCAAAAAGAAGACTGGCGGGGTCTCATAGGCAAACTTTGCGTTGCACAGTTTCGCCTATGTCCACTTTTAGAAATGCGATATTGTCAACTGCAGACTCATAATTTATATCTAAGGAATTTCTAGACAGGCACCATAAATGCTGCCTTTTCCTAGTGAATTGAAGAATTTAGGAATGTCACTGCATACTCTGTCGTTCTGTATCCCCGTTCCCCAGGTCAAAACCCATGTATTAGATGTGAGCTATAGGCAATGTCTGTACCCAATTTCTTCATCTCACTCATAGTTGAATGCTGAGATTGTTGAATGGTCAGAACAAAGCCATATCTTAAGGCAAGAATGAAAAGATAGAAGCCCCTCTAACTGTAGGTTAAGCAAGAGTCCAAGATCTCTCCTAGCAGTGGCATGGGGCAGGGTTGAGTATTTTAATTAGTGAATATTAAATAGAACAAGTCAAGTCATGTGAATAGTTTTGGGTGCTGCAATTTGAGAGGGATATCAGCAAACCAGGATGTGCTCAGAAAAGGAAAAAGATGGTTTACATGTTATCAGATCTGGAAACAAATAATATGAGAAGATCTTAAAGGAAGTAAGAACTCACTTATTCAGGAGGGTAGTAAGAGCCCCTATTACATTGCTAGCACTGGACTAAAGTCTGAAGACACAGCAAAAGCAATTCTAAGAAAGTTTAGTCAAAGAAAAAGAGAAGCATTTAGGGAGATGTGAAAGTGGCCATCATTTATTTTAAGGACATTTATGCAGACAGAGGATAGACTTGACCTCTTTTTGTTTCATTTCATTATTTTTTAAGAAAAAAAAATGAGGAGGGTGAGAAGGAAAAAGAGAGAAAGAAGAGGGAGGAGGAGAGACACAGTTTGACCAAACTGATGCTTTTCACCAGGGGCGGCCCAGATTTTGTGAGACCTAAAGCTTATGTAATTTGGGGACCCTTTTTAAGAAAAGAACATTATATATGTAAATTAATATTCATTTAGAATTTCAGAGTTTTAAAGTGTTGACAAATACTAGAAACATCCCGAAGTCCAGAAAAAAAGAACCATGTTTTTGTTAGTTAATTGCCTAACTCACACCTTTATGGTACATTTTAGCCTACATTTTGGACTGCGGACTCCTTGAACAACTTTTCCTATAGCAACAATGTTGTAATATTAATTTCTGTGTTTGTATATAGAAGAGAATAAAAGAGCAAATGGAGAGACACTCCAGTCTTTCTTGTAGCATAGTTGATAGAAAGGTGTTTTTAACTATTGATAGTTCAGAAATTTTTCCACAGAATAGCTTTTGATGCTGAACATTTCAAGCCTCCTTCTCCTATCACGATCACATATGCACTGTGGAGCTCTTGGGTAGATTTCTCTTTGATTTGTAAGTTTCTTCTGTGGAGCCCTAGTATTTCTCCAGAAATGCCTCAGGTAGATCTTGATTACTCCACCTTCTACCTCCATGCGTGGAACAAGTGATGTAGAGTTCTCTGTCCAAATTTTAACTAGAGAAGCTCTGCTTTTTCCAGCCATATAGAGTGGACTTCCAAAATCCAAGGAGATGACAAAGGTGAGCAGCCAAGGAAACCTGCCCTAGGTGCAGGCAATAGGGGGTGCATTGTCTGAAGATGATTTAGAAATAATAATTAATACAATTAAAAACTGATCTGCTTTTTATTATCACCATATACCAGCAATTCTAAACGTTGTCAGTGAAAAAATACTCCTTCACCAAAAAACTTTTGTTAGACTCCATTGAAAATAACTGTTGTAGCTCCTCTGGTGTTTTATTTTTTTTATTTTTTATTTTTTATTATTTTTCCATTTCCGTTTTCTCTTTTTTTAATTATACTTTAAGTTTTAGAGTACATGTGCACAACATGCAGGTTTGTTACATATGTATACATGTGCCATGTTGGTGTGCTGCACCCATTAACTCGTCATTTAACATTAGTTATATTTCCTAATGCTATCCCTCCCCCCTCCCCCCACCCCAAAACAGGCCCTGGTGTGTGATGTTCCCCTTCCTGTGTCCATGTGTTCTCATTGTTCAGTTTCCACCTATCAGTGAGAACATGCAGTGTTTGGTTTTTTGTCCTTGCGATAGTTTGTTGAGAATGATGGTTTCCAGCTTCATCCATGTCCCTACAAAGGACATGAACTCATCATTTTTATGGCTGCATAGTATTCCATGGTGTATATGTGCCACATTTTCTTAATCCAGTCTATCATTGTTGGACATTTGGGTTGGTTCCAAGTGTTTGCTATTGTGAATAGTGCTGCAGTAAACATACGTGTGCATGTTTCTTTATAGCAGCATGATTTATAATCCTTTGGGTATATACCCAGTAATGGGATGGCTGGGTCAAATGGTATTTCTAATTCTAGATCCCTGAGGAATCGCCACACTGACTTCCACAAGGGTTGAACTAGTTCACCGTCCCACCAACAGTATATAAGTGTTCCTATTTCTCCACATCCTCTCCAGCACTTGTTGTTTCCTGACTTTTTAATGATTGCCATTCTAACTGGTGTGAGATGGTGTCTCATCGTGGTTTTGATTTGCGTTTCTCTGATGGCCAGTGGTGATGAACATTTTTTCTTGTGTCTTTTGGATGCATAGATGTCTTCTTTTGAGAAGTGTCTGTTCATATCCTTTGCCCACTTTTTGATGGGTTTTTTTTCTTTTTTTCTTGTAAATTTGTTTGAGTTCATTATAGATTCTGGATATTAGCCCTTTGTCAGATGAGTAGATTGCAAAAATTTTCTCCCATTCTGTAGGTTGCCTGTTCACTCTGATGTTAGTTTCTTTTGCTGTGCAGGAGCTCTTGAGTTTAATTAGATCCCATTTGTCTATTTTGGCTTTTGTTGCCATTGCTTTTGGTGTTTTAGACATGAAGTCCTTGCCCATGCCTATGTCCTGAATGGTATTGCCTAGGTTTTCTTCTAGGGTTTTTATGGTTTTAGGTCTAACATTTAAGTCTTTAATCCATCTTGAATTAATTTTTGTATAAGGTGTAAGGAAGGGATCCAGTTTCAGCTTTCTACATATGGCTAGCCAGTTTGCCCAGCAGCCTTTATTAAATAGGGAATTCTTTCCCCATTGCTTGTTTTTGTCAGGTTTGTCAAAGATCAGATAGTTGTAGACATGTGGCATTATTTCTGCAGGCTCTGTTCTGTTCCATTGGTCTATATCTCTGTTTTGGTACCAGTACCATGCTGTTTTGGTTACTGTAGCCTTGTAGTATAGTTTGAAGTCAGGTAGCGTGATGCCTCCAGCTTTGTTCTTTTTGCTTAGGATTTTCTTGGCAATGTGGGCTCTTTTTTGGTTCCATATGAACTTTAAAGTAGTTTTTCCCAGTTCTATGAAGAAAGTCATTGGTAGCTTGATGGGGATGGCATTGAATCTATAAATTACCTTGGGCAGTATGGCCATTTTCATCATATTGATTCTTCCTACCCATGAGCATGGAATGTTCTTCCATTTGTTTGTATCCTCTTTTATTTCCTTGAGCAGTGGTTTGTAGTTCTCCTTGAAGAGGTCCTTCATGTCCCTTGTAAGTTGGATTCCTAAGTATTTTATTCTCTTTGAAGCAATTGTGAATGGGAGTTCATTCATGATTTGACTGTCTGTTTGTCTCTTATTGGTGTATAAGAATGCTTGTGATTGTTGCACATTGATTTTGTATCCTGAGACTTTGCTGAAGTTGCCTATCAGCTTGAGGAGATTTTGGGCTGAGACGATGGGGTTTTCTAGATATACAATCATGTCATCTGCAAACAGGGACAATTTGACTTCCTCTTTTCCTAATTGAATACCCTTTATTTCCTTCTCCTGCCTGATTGCCCTGGCCAGAACTTCCAACACTATGTTGAATAGGAGTGGTGAGAGAGGGCATCCCTGTCTTGGGCCAGTTTTCAAAGGGAATGCTTCCAGTTTTTGCCTATTCAGTATAATATTGGCTGTGGGTTTGTCATAGATAGCTCTTGTTATTTTGAGATACCTCCCATCAATACCTAATTTATTGAGAGTTTTTAGCATGAAGCGTTGTTGAATTTTGTCAAAGGCCTTTTCTGCATCCATTGAGATAATCATGGGGTTTTTGTCATTGGTTCTGTTTATATACTGGATTACGCTTATTTATTTGCATATGTTGAACCAGCCTTGCATCCCAGGGATGAAGCCCACTTGATCATGGTGGATAAGCTTTTTGATGTGCTGCTGCATTCGGTTTGCCTATATTTTATTGAGGATTTTGCATCAATGTTCATCAGGAATATTGGTCTAAAGTTCTCTTTTTTTGTTGTGTCTCTGCCAGGCTTTGGTATCAGGATGACGCTTGCCTCATAAAATGAGTTAGGGAGGATTCCCTCTTTTTCTATTGATTGGAATAGTTTCAGAAGGAAGGGTACCAGTTCCTCCTTGTACCTCTGGTGGAATTCGGTTGTGAATCCATCTGGTCCTGGACTTTTTTTGGTTGGTAAGCTATTGATTATTGCCACAATTTCAGAGCCTGTTATTGGTCTATTCAGAGATTCAACTTCTTCCTGGTTTAGTCTTGGGAGGGTGTATGTGTCGAGGAATTTATCCATTTCTTCTAGATTTTCTAGTTTATTTGCGTAGAGGTGTTTATAGTATTCTCTGATGGTAGTTTGTATTTCTGTGGGATTAGTGGTGATATCCCCTTTATCATTTTTTTATTGCATCTATTTGATTCTTCTCTTTTCTTCTTTATTAGTCTTGCTAGCGGTCCATCAATGTTGTTGATCTTTTCAAAAAACCAGCTCCTGGATTCATTAATTTTTTGAAGGGTTTTTTGTGTCTCTATTTCCTTCAGTTCTGCTCTGATCTTAGTTATTTCTTGCCTTCTGCTAGCTTTTGAATGTGTTTGCTCTTTCTTCTCTAGTTCTTTTAATTGTGATGTTAGGGTGTCAATTTTAGATCTTACCTGCTTTCTCTTGTGGGCATTTAGTGCTATAAATTTCCCTCTACACACTGCTTTGAATGTGTCCCAGAGATTCTGGTATGTTGTGTCTTTGTTCTCACTGGTTTCAAAGAACATTTCTATTTCTGCCTTCATTTCGTTATGTACCCAGTAGTCATTCAGGAGCAGGTTGTTCAGTTTCCATGTAGTTGAGCGGTTTTGAGTGAGTTTCTGAATCTTGAGTTCTAGTTTGATTGCACTGTGGTCTGAGAGACAGTTTGTTATAATTTCTGTTCTTTTACGTTTGCTGAGGAGTGCTTCACTTCCAACTATGCGGTCAATTTTGGAATAGGTGTGGTGTGGTGCTGAGAAGAATGTATATTCTGTTGATTTGGGGTGGAGAGTTCTGTAGATGTCTATTAGGTCCACTTGGTGCAGAGCTGAGTTCAATTCCTGGATATCCTTGTTAACTTTGTGTCTCGTTGATCTGTCTAATGTTGGCAGTAGGGTGTTAAAATCTCCCATTGTTATTGTGTGGGAGTCTAAGTCTCTTTGTAGGTCACTCAGGACTTGCTTTATGAATCTGGGTGCTCCTGTATTGGGTGCATATATATTTAGGATAGTTAGCTCTTCTTGTTGAATTGATCCCTTTACCATTATGTAATGGCCTTCTTTGTCTCTTTTGATCTTTGTTGGTTTAAAGTCTGTTTTATCAGAGACTAGGATTGCAACCCCTGCCTTTTTTTGTTTTCCATTTGCTTTGTAGATCTCCCTCCATCCCTTTATTTTGAGCCTATGTGTGTCTCTGCACATGAGATGGGTTTCCTGAGTATTCACTGGTTTCTCTTCAGATCAAATAACTCTTTCGCCTTTTCCTCTGGTGTTTTAATAATATATATGTAAGATTCATAATAGCCCATTATTACTTATACTATATTCTTCATGGAAGTTAATTTGGAAAACTCCCAGCTTCCAATACACTAGACTTAGTTATAGGAACGAGTTTCTGGAGTAAGTTTCTAATGGTTCTGAAGCATTCAATCTTACTTTGGCTACAGTCCTTGTTCTCAGTCTCTGTGGTATTACATATTTTTGTGGTTAGACAAATTTTAAATAAAAAATATTAATAGAATGATTGCAAAAATGAAGAAACAACTTGAGTTAGAGAAGTTTTATTATTCTATGTGACCACTTAGAGATTTGTTTGTGCTTAAAATATAAACTAGTGATTGATACAAATTACAAAACATGAAGTATACTATTTCTGTTTGGTGAGTGCAAATTTTAGTTCATAGGACAAATTATTAATTTCAATAATATATCTAAAATGAAAATTTATTCTTTTAAGATTATTTGTTTAAAAACAAACAATAATTAGAAAGTAATGGTGAGTGATTATCACATTATTATTACTGAAAATAATGTGATTGTATAGAGGAGGGCATTGTTTATTAAAAAAACAGTCTTCACAAGATGTCAAATATGTTAGGTATCCTAGTCCACAAATCAAGTTTTGAAGTCACTGGATTAGTGGGCCAAGGCTCAGAACTGCAGGGAGGGCAGTGATACACAGTTTTAAGAGGGAGAGCTTTGCTTCTCTACTTCAACTGCAAGAAATGCTTTTCTAAGCAATTGGAATTATCCAAAAATGAAATGGGCTGCCAGAGAGCTAAAAATTTTCCAGAGGAAATGGTGAAGCAGTCTCACTAATTACTTATTATAAATTTGGTGGAAAAGGCTACAGTATGAAACACAAAACAAAAAAAGAGGGATGATTAAAAACTCAGGATTATTTCCAAGACTCTGATTTTTTAAAATTTTAAAATATTTAATCAACAAACAACAATTGTATATGTTCAAGATGTACAACATGATTATTGTTGTACACACACACATGCACACACACATAATGTAATAATTACCACAGTTAAATTAATTAATATATCACTACTCAGAGTTACGTGTGTGTGTGTGTGCGCGTGTGTACATGTGTGTGGTGAGGACACTTAAAATCTGCTCTCATACCAAATTTCAAGTAAACAATATAGTATTTTTAACTATAGTTGCCACACTGTACATTAGATACTCAGAGCTTATTCATCTTGTAACTGAAAGCTTGTAACTTTTGAACAACATATCTTCTTTTCCCCTACCCCAGCCCCTGAAAACCACCATTCTATTATCTGCTTCCATCAGTTTAACTTTTTTAGATTCTACATGCAAGTGAGATCAAATGATATTTGTCCTTTGGAGTCTAGCTTACTTCACTTAGTATAATGTCCTGTAAGTGTATCCATGTTGTTGCAAATGGCAGGATTTCCATCTTTTTTCATGCTGAGTAATGTTCCATTATACATCACATTTTCCTTATCTATCCATCCTTAGATGAACATTTAGATTGTTTCTGTATCTTGGATATTGTGAGTAATGCCACAGTGAGCATGGTAGTGCAGATATCTCTGAAATGTTGATCTTATTTCCTTTGGAAATGAATCTAGATGTCCATATTCCCTACACGTTTTGGGGTTTTCAGCCAGCACTTCTTTAAATAAACTTTCTGCCCTTTCTCTCTTGTTTTTCCTTCTGAAACTCCTATAATTATAAAATTCTTATGCTTGATGTCCCATAAGTTCTTTATGCTTTAATTATTTTTTTCTTTTTGTTCATCTAATTGGTTAATTTCAAATGGCCTGTCTTTAGGTTCATTCTTTCTCGTGCATAATTGATTCTGCTCTTAATGATCTCAATTGAGTCTTCCAGTTCTATTATGGTATTCTTCAGCTCTAGGATTTCTGGTTCATTGCTATTTCTTATTCTATATTACATTTCTCATTTTGTTAATCCATAGTTTTTCTAATTTTCTTTCATTGACTATCTGGGTTCACTTGTATCTCATTGAGCTTCTTTAAGATAACTATTTTGAATTCTCTTTTAGACAATCCATAGATCTCTATTTCCTTGGGGTTGGTTACTATAGCTTATTTGTAACTTTATTAGCTATATTAGTTTCTTTCAGTGATGTCATATTTGCTTGATTCTTTTTTATCTATGTAGCTTTGCATTGGTATCTATGCATTCGAAGGAGCAAATACTACTTCCAGTCTTTACAGACTGTTTTTGGCAGATAAAAATCTTCTCAAGTTGAGCCCCCAGGCTGACAGGATTGCCTCCAAGATTGTAGTCAAGAGTGGTTGGAGCCAGGTCATGTGAGTTTTGCTGAGTTTACAATAAGGTCTGTGGTTAGTAGGTCTGTTACCAGGGGCTCAAGCAGATGTGAATCCTGCCTGGTCCCTAGCTGGACTGTATTGCCTCCAGGACCTTGGTCAGTAGGGCTGGTGCTGGAATGAGCAGCCACTTCAGAGTCCACAGATAGTAGGCTTGTTACCAGGTATACAAATGGTGTGGTTTCCTCCAGGTCTCTTGGAGTACTCTTACTGGGTCACTGGGTGCATCCCTGGGCAGTCAGTACTGGCCCTGGACTGCAGCTGAGAGAGTTGGGACCAAGTCACAGGGTTGCTTCAGGTCTAGTCTTGCCTCTGTAGATACAGACAGGTGTATCTCTCTCTAGGATCTTGGGTGGGCAAGACTGCTCTGAGACTGCAGCTGAGGGAGGCTAGAGCCAAGTTACAAGGCTATTTCAAGATCCTTAGTGAAACTGATATAAGGAGGCCTGCATGGACATTTTTGTTTCCGTCTGTGTCTCCAGGCAAGCAGAACTGTCTCAGACTATAGCTGTGAGGGACTGCAGCTGAGGAATAGGGCCACTTCAGGATCTGCTGTGGAACTGACATAGGCAGACCTGCTCCAGGGACTAAGATAGACATGTCTTCCTCCGGGTATCTGTGTAGGCAAGATTGTTTGTTGAAGGCCAAAAGAATGAGGGTCATGATCAACTCAGTATACCACTGGAGGCTATATGAGTAAACAGCAAACTGTTCTCATGAAAGCAGGATGTTGGCAAACTGACAAACTGTGTCTGCCACCCAGAAGGAATGCTGAGGGCTGTCACAACCCAGACACAAGTAATTCTTATGATTAGGCAAATCTGAAGCCTGTTAGCAATAACATGAACCTGTGATCAATCAAGTGGCTGACCATTTGTTACCTCCTTCCTGTTCTTTCTACCCAATAAATATAAAGGACTGTAGAAGCTCAGGATGGCTGCCTTTGCTCACTAGAAGCAGGGAGCTCTCTTCTTCTTCCCCTGACCCCTTCCTTTAAAACAGTTTCTTTTGTCTTAAGTTTTCATTTCTACGTTTGTCCCCCTTCATTCAGTCTCATAATGACGGTCTCAAGTAGTGACAGTAGTAACTGTGGTAATGATGGTCTCAAGTAGAAACCATGGCAGTCAGCCACAATTGTTCTCATACCAGTGCTGAGAGGGGCTAGATCTTAGTGATAGGGCCATTTTAGGGTCCACTGTTATGACCAACATTGGTGAGCCTGTCCTCTAAGGCACAAGTGGGCATGACTCCTCCAAGGTCCCTTGATGGATGGTTCTGGTAGCAAGACCAAGGTGAAATGGGACTGTACACAAGTTCACAGGGGTACAGGGCCATTTCCAGGTCCAGAGTCTGGACCACATTGGCAAGCCTGCCACCTGAACATGGGTCTATCCTCTCAAAATGGCCCCACTAGCTCTTGGACTCTACCAGAATTTTACAGCCTTCTACCTGAATCCCAAAGCTTTCACTAAGTCACTTTTGTCCATGGATGGCTGCAAAATTATTGTTACTGTGGGGGCTTATGAGTTGGAGACCTCCTATTCCACCATATTGCTGATGTCATTTTCTTTACCCTCTGTAATAATTCTACTCAACTCATGTAGATTAGTCATCTATTGCTGCATAACAAATGCCTCAAAACATATTGTCTACAAATAACAAATATTTATTATCTCATAGTTTCTATGGGTTGGGAATCTGGGTATGGCTTTGCTAGGTTCTGGCTCAAGGCCTCTTACAAGAATGCAAGAAAGCTGGGGCCAGAACTGTGTTCTCATCTGATGGTTCAATTGGAGAAGACCTACCTCCAAACTTACTCAAGTCAAGTGGCTATTGGCAGGCATTAAACACAAGTCAGCATGCTATATTTTATTTTAACACAGCCATGCTCATTGGTATACATATTGTCTATAGCTGTTTTCGTGCTACAACAGCAGAATTCAGTACCTGTGTGTGTTACCTACATTTTCTTAACTTCTGTATTCTTGGTACTCTGATATCTTTTACCTTGCTGACCTGAAAGGGCAGCCCCTTCCAGGGTTAGCTTAATTCCTAGAAATAGTAAACAACTTGCCTGCAAGCACACTTTTGATATGCAAACCAACAAATCTGGAGCCTAAGCTTTTAACTGCTCTTTTTATTGAGTCTTCACACTATCCTCCTGCCCAATCACATCAGGACCAGGTACTAGACAACTAGGAACAGCTCCTATAGTCCATATTCCACCAAAATTATTCCAACAATGCAAACCTAAGTCTGCTTAGCCTGTTTACCTTGCCTCATCCATTCCTTCCCTCAAAAACCACAATAAATGTTCTTGCTCACAACACCTACCTCTGCCCACTCATCTCACCTTGGTGCTTCCTTCAGTAGCCCTATATGGCATGCCATGCCTCCTGCTTCTAGGGGACTGTGCCTATAATAAAACCTTCTTCCCTTATGATAAATTGTTTTCATATCTGTGTGTCTTACCATACTTAATTAAAACAAATCCAGGTACCATTAAATCATTGCAACAAAGGCCACATGACCTGCAAGGGCTAAGCTATTTACTATCTGACCTACAGAAAAGGGTTGCCGACCCTTTCTGTAGAACATATTCTTCCAAGTTGACTCACATGGCTATTGGCGACCTCAAAGTTTTCCAAGCTCACTTACATGAGCCTCTTGCTAAAGTGATCAACTGTTTCATATACTGGACTTTAAGGGCTAAATGCAGGAAAGTTTCAGGAAAACTAAGACAGTTGGTCACCCTGTCAAGACATGACAGCTGGCTTTCCCAAACTGAACAGCCTGAGAAGGAGTGTCCAGGAAGAAAGCCATAGTTATTTTATAACTTTTGCCAGAATTAATATTCCATCACTCCTGCCATATTGTACTGTAAGTGAATTGGTAAGTCCAACACACACCAGAGGGAGATTCTATGAGACTATAAATATCAAGGAGCAGGGCTTATTGGGGTCCAACTTAGAAGCTGTCTACCACACTATCCTTCCCTTACCTATCTTTTTATCACTACAGCAATAAATGAAAAAATACTTTTTTAGTTTGTGTAGAGGATAAGCTAACATTTCTTGGTACCCTACAGTATTGGGTGTATATGCCCACTAACACATGAAGGAATCAAATGAATCTGAAACATTTAAATCATGCTGTATATAGGAAGGCAATAAGAAAATAATTCGAATATGTGAGATTTAATCTCTACTCTGATAATTAGTATTAAACTGCTCATATCACTAATACATGAACATGGTTTATGGCACACCTTTCTCAGTGTGCATCAAATATGAAGCATCCTCAGATTTACTTAAGAAATATATAGACTCTTGTATTTAACATAATTAGTCCATAAAAGATCCTCTCATTGATATATTTCCCTTTCTTTTCCATTTTTCAATTTCTTTTATTCTAGAAAAGAGTTCACTAGCTGAATGATTACTTAATAAACATCTACATTCCAATTATGATTTTCCCTTAATGTGGGTAATCTTTCCATTCATTTCTTTTCTGTTAGTAACATCTGCTTGAAAACATAATCTTTATTTATAAGAGATTATCTGTCTTTATAGTTCCTTTCCCTCTTGAAGCTTCAGTCTTTGAGTTCTAATATCACCATTAGTTGCTATAGAAATGGTTATGATGACACAAACAGGGGATTATGACTTCATGTCAGGAAAAAGCAGTGGGAAGCCCACTATTTTAAACAATGTGTTAACTCTGTAGCTAATTTCAAAATAAATGGGAGGGAACTACATTCAAAGAAGAAAATACTAGTTTGTTTTTTCAAGTATGCTATGTTTTAAAAATTGTATTTACCTGACTTAGAAGACTTTGTAGCATTCAATCTGTGATTTTTCTGATGAGTCACCATGTTTGTCACACTTTGAGTAACATTTTATTCAACTTATTTAAACTCCTCTCATGTTTATATACAATGGGTGATGAAACAGTGAATGAGCTGATATTGCCATTTCAGTCTTAATGATAAATACCAATCTCTATAGTCATAGCAATTACAGGACAGTCTCCAGAGATCCTTAACAGGACCAAATAAATGAATTGAGAGTGGTGCATTTCATGTGTTTCATAAGTGTACACAACTTCTATCTAAAATAAATATCAAAACACCGAGAAACTCATATTAACTTGAATTCTGCCACATAAAACATGATCTAAGAGCCAGCTTTCAGAATGGCAATGTTATTTATTGCGGAGAGGAAATGCCATATGGAGAGGGAGCCCTGGGACCTGGAGTATGGGTTTAGCTACTCCTTGGCTTCAGTCTATAACCTTGGGCAATTCATGGAACCTCCTGGGGTCTCCATTTCATGGGAACAGTGATGGTAATAGGAAAATCTCTCCTACAATTGCTGCCCCGGGATCCTCTAAGAATTAATGAGATAATGTCTACAGAGCATTCTCAAGCCCTTAGACAAAATGAGAAAGATAACTAAGAAATAGTTTAAGATATTTTAAATCAGGATTAGACTCCAATTTGATTTTTTTTTAAAGATAGACTGCTTAAGGCTGAATTTTTCTTAAGAAATCCAAAGGTCACAGAAAGTAATCAAGCTGGGTTGCACTACAGATTTTAAAATAATCCCATTATCTTTATCAATTATGAGGTTGATTCTGGCAAACCAAATGGATTTCTGTTTATAATGAGGAAATGTGAAGGGGGTTGTGTTAGGCAATAATGGCCAAATTGTAATTTATTTCCCAGCCAAATATTATCTTTCAATTTACATTTAGTTCAAAGGTATCTTACAATGAGTATTTACATTTCAAAAATTCATCCAGGAAATGTTTAGCTTTCATTTTATTGTTTTGTTGTGAAGGACAGCTTTTCTATTTATTTATTTGTTTACAGAATTTAACCCTATATATCTGGGTGATATTTGGAAAATATTATTTAACACACATCAATGGTATTTAATGGTAATAATTAAGGAGTACCCATTTCACCACACTGTGACTGGTTTTCTAGCAACCTCAGTCTTACTAAAAAGTGTATTTAAATTCTGATTCTAAAATAGGATAAAATAAATAGGCATTTTAAAATCATGATGTAGATATCTAATTAACTGACATAAAATATGCTAATGGCATATGAAAAAACAGCTTAAGATTCATCATCATGTATAATATGTGTATGTTGTGAATATTACTAAGAAAAATTCTTTGTGTGTGTACATGGAAATACACATAACGGTGGTTATCTGTGCAGTGGAATGTAAACAATTTTTTATTTTCATATAATAAGCAGATATTAGTTTTCTAATCAGCAACAAATAAAGCTAATTTTTTAAGAAAGTTAGAATAATTTTTACCTTTCTCTGTGTTTCTATGGGTTTTGTGAGGATCAGTTGAGATAATGAATATAAAAGTAACTTGGAAACTGTGAATTATTCTGCAAGTGTGTATTGTTGGTGATATTATATTCCGAATTTGAAGTCCTTCAAGAGTTAACACTATTTCTCTGTCCATTACATTGCATTGCAGCTGTGTAAAAATATTTTCTTCATTTGGAAAGCACCCCTAAATCCCTTTTACAAGTTAGAAGAAAAGCACAACACATTTCCTTCACACCTCAAATATCACAGATGGAAAACTGTCATTTTGCCTCACTATTTCCTGTGCTAAAATGATAAAAAAAAATAATGTGGCAAATGGCTAATCTATGCCTTAAGAAAATTTAAAATTTTAACTATTTCTGCTTGTAAGTGACTATTTGTGAATGAATTAATTTTTACCCAGTAACAACAATTTCTTAATGAATTGAATGTGCAAATGTCAATGAAAGTTTATCTACAATTAACAGCAAGACTTGGTGTGACTGATTTATGTAGTGCCTGTTCCTAAAGAAGTCAATGTGTAGTGTTCTGAATGGAGAACCCACAGTCGACCCACAATAGTTTAGACTGATAATACAAACAGCTTGAAATTACATAATAATTTCTCATGTCATTTTCTGATATGTAAATCTAAAAGTAAACAAACTAAAGAAGTAAAAATATCCTTTTAAAGTTTTATGATGATTTTAATATGACTACATGATCCATACGATCAATAACGCATAATCAATAATGCAGGCATGTAACTACAAACAAGACACCAAGGTAAATTTTAAAACTCTCTATTTCAGACATTAGAATTTATGAAATGTACATAAGTAATATTGGTTTCCAACTCTTCAGTAGATATCGATGTTTTTATTATTATAAGTAAATAATGAAACAGGTTCAGTATGCACTGGTTAGTAGCTTGTCTAAGTCCTGTGAGACAGAACACCCATGCACACAACAGGTTACATGAACTGGGCTTACTACTTACAGATAGACAACAAGGGAGAATAAAAGCCTAGGATTCATTGCAAGCTGATACCCAAAGATCAAGAAAGCTGCCCATAGGGGATGGAGTCTCAAGTACGGGTGCCCTACTTGTACTACAGCTGAGGGACCATGGAAAGCAGTCTACTCTGGATTTTATGCACCAGAGGTGACATTACTTGCTGGGATAAAGCATTGAAGGACATCCTGTTTCTTGGGAGGATAAAACAGAGCCCAGGCTGTTCCAGCCAGTTCCCTCTTATCTCAAGGTGTTGCTTTCTTAGAACATTCTACAGTTATTCTTGAGAACTACAAGTAGAAAAGAGGGAGAAGTGATTTGGTCCCAGGCCACCTGGAGAACTATAATGCATAAATATTATCATATCTTAGCTGGTTAATTCATATTCAAAAACACTTCTGAAAAAATCATGAGCTATTTGAAGTTATTTTGTCTGCTAATTTTAATCGTGCTTTATTGTTCCTACTATCATCATTCAGTTCTGTTACTGGATGTGTCCACCAATCTTCTATTGCGTCCCATGTTTTTTCAATAGTAGCTTTTGCTACCCTTAAAAAAGTGAAGTTGCAAAGTTATCCTGCCTGGGAATCTGCATCCATAGACTTGGTACTTCCAGCATGTGCAAAATAGCATGCAGGTTTTGGGAGGTCCATAGGTATCAGTTAGTAATGGAGTCCTACATCCAAGTACCAAAATTGGTATCACTGTAAAAACATTTTCTTGTTAAATAAAATAGCAGTATAGATTAATTTCTGCAAAATATAACTAAGATAAAATTATTTAAAATAACAATATAAAAGAAAATGAAGACAATATAAAATATGTAATTTTTCCAAATAAACAGTCATTCGTCACTTCTTAAAATCAATCCTGACTCATTAAAGACTATCCAGACGTCATGACATTCTGGAATTTTGTGCTTTAGAGTACCTGATGACTTGCAGTGTAGCTTCTACTTGCTTGTCTAATAATGGGATAATTGCAGGAACTTAAAAGATAACATGGGGATTTTTCTCTAAGTGGTGGCCTTACCAAGGCAGAAACTGAACCCTTAACCCTGATTCCTAATAAGCCCAGCAACCTAGATTCTTAAAAGCTGAGTTCTTCTTGGTAAAATGGACCTTCCAGATATGACTGTCTTTATTTCCTTCTTTCTTTTTGCTCAAACTCTCTGTAGAGAGACAAACACAAGGTTTGGTAGACACTGGTGATATCCATATCTGTACCTTAGATTCTTTCCTTTTGGCGCACCAAACCTGTATCCAAATGGCCAGCTATAATTTATCAACTGTATAACACACAGGAACTGAAAATGTTTAAAAACAAACTCATGATAGTCCTCTACCAAACCTCCATCTATTCTGATATTATGTTGGAAGTTTTAGGGTCATGGTAAATATCTCAATTTTTCAAACTTCAATATCCTCATTTGTAAAACGCTGACAATTAATATTTTTCTCTTTATAGAGAATTATGAGGCTTAAATGGAATATGGATGTAAAGAGCTTAGCATAGTGCCTGGTACAGTGTTAGCTCTTAGTACGCATTACATAGTGGAAATAGTGGTGGAGGTTGGTGATCTCCATATCTTCTATTTTTTTTCAAATCGTTTTCTGCTTCTTTATTTGCTTCTGAATCTAGAATGTGAACCCACATATACAAGAAACCTATTGTAGTCGTCTTTATTCCTGGCATAGTGATTATCTGCTGTTTGTTGAATGGCTGGATTCATAAAAATTGCCTACTTTTATTGTACTCTATAACCATACACATTTGATATCAAACTTCTTCTTTTATGCTGTCTCTTTATTTTGAGCTTGACAACTATCCTGTGAGTCAAGTAAGGCAGATATTACCATCTTCAATATCCAAGGAGAGAAGATGAGAGGTTAAGTGACTTGCCTAAGCTTACATAACAAGTAAATGGTGGGTGTTGAAAATAATTTCTGAATCTGAGTATATTATGTGTTCCTCATAGCATTAAAAACACAATCATCTTTCTGCCAATTATACCTTTATTTAATTCAAATTGGATCTATATATAAGGACATGAGAGAAACAGCTGGAACAGAAATAAGAGTGAGTGTACTTTTAGAAAGATACAGTTAATGATTTCCTCAATAATGATTTTATCTTAAGTCCAAATGGGCTGTGTTCGTCCATAAAAATTGGCTTGCCATGAAAACTGAGCTCCATACAAAGTGAAAAGACTGCCAAAGCCTGATCTCCTTCAGAGCCAATATAAATTATTTTAAGCTCCAAGAGCATGATTATATAATAATGTTCCCACTTGTCAAAGCTACATACATGTATGTCTCTCATAAAGGAAATTAAAAATGAGAGTTTTGAGTAGATCAGAGAATTTAGTAATCTGCCTCTGATTTTTTAATGTAACGATGCCCTCTGGGTTAGATGAGACTGACCTGGTTCTGGCCTGGTTCTGTGATGGGAAATGATTGGGCCTGAGAGAAGCTGAAAAGGGTTCAGTGGAACCCCCATGTACCCCTACCAAACACACCAAGTACAGAGAGGCAAGGAACTTGAATCTTTCCACAACAGGGAGTTCCAGGTAGCTCCATGTTCTGGCACGTATTCATGTTTTACTTTGAGTATATAGGAAGGATCAGAAGAGAGCAGATAGTTCATCTTTTCCAAAGAGCCTGTATGTAACACATTCCTGGCATGGCTTCCACTGATAACTGTACCCAAGGGATGTATGCTGTCATCTTATGTTTGGAAATATATCAGAAAATAAATGTGCCAAGAGCTCACAGGGAAACCACAGATTATAGATTATAAAGTGGAAGATTGGAGCCTCTAGCAGGGTAGGCAAAAGACCACCACTGCAAACACAGTGGGGTGAATAACTTATAAACTGTAGATAATGGCAATGAGACAACAACAGAAATGAATATTGTTGAGAGATCTGATACGAAAGAAAAATAGCTTTCTCCTTTGATGTGGAAGGTTTAAAAGAATATTAGCACAAACCATTCTAATGAAATGGTGGGAGCTGTGAGAGCATATGTGTCTTCCTACCTTCTTTTTCAAATGATTTTCTTGTTGGAAGCACAAAGGAAAAAAAAATGAATGTTGAAGCTTTGGGGAATTTCCATTAATATGACAGAGTGGATGCGCCCAGTGTCCCATGATCTTATTTTTTGACAAGTTTCTCTGAGACATGCAGTCATGTTGTCAGGTTACGCTTTTTAACAATGGAAAGCACTCCCATTTCCTTGCAAATGTCAAGCATATTGAAGAAGTAGATAGAGACCACTATCTGGTTCTAATGTGAATCCTTCCCATCCCACTTCCCTCCCATCACAGAAAAATCCTGCTGTTCCTTTTGGAGATGACAAGCTAGGATTGATTAGAGGGTGTGCCCACTGACACATGAATTTGCAACAATTTAGACCATCCCGGTTCCATTTTCACTTTCGTGTTTGAAGTTCAGACTTTGTATGGATTGAAGGTAAATTAGAATAGGACACTCAGCTGATTGGAGTCCACACCTCTCATGCTGCATAACATTCTATGGCTGGTCTCTGCATAGCCTTTTAATGTTTTTCTCTTATCCCCACTCAGTTTATATTTAATTATCTTTACAATTAAAAGCTTTATTAAGTAAAAATACTTTGCACTTTCAGGGCAACCTGAAATCTTCACCTTTCTACTGTTCATTGTGAAATGGTAACATTTTTAAAACGTTGCCGTCACGTCATTTAGAATGACCTTATGACTCCCTTGTGTTTCAAGGGTGTGGAAATACTTCTTCACAAACCTAGAAATTCTTTAGGAGGCTCTCCTTCATTTTTTGGCTGTCAAAAGACAGCCTAAAATACATGGTCTTTTTTGTAACTGTCCACCATAGGACAGTAATGTAAAAAGGGGGCACAAATTGACTCAGAAAGAAGGAACCATATAAAGTACACTGTACTCTGTCATACATTTATCGAATATGTTGTTTTCATAACTGTCATTCGATTGGGAAAAATATAAGGTTGTGTATTAGTCAGATTTTACTGGGTGAAGCTATGGTAACAAAAAAATCCCCAAACTGTGGTGGCTTATAACAACAAAGGCTATTCATCACACATTACAAGCTCTTTGTGGTACAACTGTGGTTGTGGTTCTGCTGGGTTCCTCAAGACATGTTTTCTTCAATCTGAGATCCACACAGAAGGATCAGCCTCTACCTGGTTGTACTATTCTCATGACAGAGAGAAAAGAGCAAGAGGTTGAACAGAAACTCCTGATCCTCTTTAAGCTTCTGCTCTCCATTGGCCAACTACTTTGGCTCAGATTTCACTGGCCAGGAGCCCGGGCATTCCAGGCCTGATATCAGTGAGGTGCGAAAGTATAGCTCTCCACTGAAAGACTCTGTAAGTCACATGGCAACAAGCAGGTCATACAATCCTCTTATTGGATCAGAGTGCAGGTAGTTGAAATAAATATAAAATCTACTATAGCCTCATACAAGAAAAAGATTATTCTTCATCCCAACTCTCTCTATATATACATAAAAGTATATAATACATATTCACTCTATATGTGTACATATATATGTGTGTATATGTATGTGTGTATATATGTATGTACACATTGGATATGTATATGTCATACATATACACACACATATATGTATAATTTTCTCTTCTAATTAGTCTTCTTCTACAAACAGAAGTAATACAGTTTTATTGCCACTATACCTTCAAGCTATATTATAATTGTTTATTAAATATTTATTTGAGTGCTTATAAGATGCTAAACAAAAATGTGCACAGGAAAACAGCATGATTCCTACTTGGGGTGAAGAAGGAAGAAAACTATTCTAATACTTTATAGAAGCTACACGGTATATTGAAAATGTTAGAGTCATGGGAAGAGAAAGTTTAGGTCATGTATTTTGCTAGGAACAATGAGAAAATGCAGACAAAACTAAGGTGAACCCCTTCACCATTCCCAGGACTACTGTGCAGTCAACATTTACCTAATGGATGAATCAGTTAGCTTTTGTTGCATAATA
Organism: Pan paniscus; assembly: GCF_029289425.2. Taxonomy (NCBI): domain Eukaryota; kingdom Metazoa; phylum Chordata; class Mammalia; order Primates; family Hominidae; genus Pan; species Pan paniscus. The sequence continues at coordinate 79,666,253 of NC_073260.2, forward strand.
AACTATCCCCAAACAGTGATGTAAAACAGCAGCAGCTGATTTAGATAATGACCCAGCGGGTTGACTGAGCCGTTCTTCTGGTCCGAGCTGACTTACCTGCTCTTGGCTGTACTTGCTCCTGCATATGTGGTCAGCTGGTTGTTCAGTAGCCAGCTAGGTGATCTAGGATGGTCTTACCCACATAACTGTGGTTGGACAGGGTGTCAGGAGCAACTGAGCACATGAAGCTTAGCATTCAGCAGGCAAGCCTGAGTGCCTTAGTTTGTTTTCTGTTGCTAAAACAGAATACCACAGACTGGGTAATTATAAAGAAAATAAATGCATTTATCATAGTTCTGGAGGCTGGGATGTCCAAAAGCATGGTGTCAGCATCTGGCAAGAGTCTGCATGCTGTGTCATCCCAGGGCAGAAGGTGGAAGGGCAAGAGAGGGCAAGATTGAGACAGCGAGAGGATGGGGACTGAATTCATCCTTTTATCTGGAATCCACTCCCTTTATAACTAACTCACTCCTGAAATAATGGCATTTTTATCTACCCGTCATGGCAGGGCCTTCATAACCTAATCATGTCTTAAGGGTTTCACCTCTTAATACTGTTACAATGGCAATGACATTTTAACATGAGTTTTGCATAGCATTCCACCCCTGGCCCTCCAAAATTCATGTCCTTCTCACATAGAAAATACATAAATTTTATTTCAATAGCCCCAAAAATATTAACTCATTTCAACATCAACTCAAAATTCCAGAGTCCAGAGCCTAATCTAAATCAGATATGGGTGAAAATCAAGGTACAATTCATCCTGAGGGAAATTCCTCTCCAGCTGTGAGCCTGTAAAACCAAGATAAATTATGTTCTTCCAAAATAGAATGCTGGATAAGGCATAAGATAGATATTTCTACCCCAAAAAGGAAAAATAGGCAAGAAGGGTCTCAAGTAAGTCCAAAATCCAAGAGGGGAAACAATGTTAAATCTTACAGCTGGAGGATAATCTCCTTTGACTCCATATCCTTAACCCTGGGCATCCTGGGGTGAGGATTGGGCCCTCAAGACTTCAGGTAGTGCTACCTCTATGGCTTTGCTGGCTCAGTCCATCCATCAATTCTCACAGGTTAAAGTCTCATGCCTGCAGCTTTTTTACTCCCATGGTTCAACTAAGCATTGCTCTTGCAGGGACTCTCTATAGGGGCCCAACCCTGCATTTCTGTTTGGTACTGCCTTAGTAGGGGTTCTTTGCAGTGGCCCTGCTGCTAGAACAAGTCTCTGTCTTGGCCCACAGGCTGTTTGCAAAATCCTTTCAAATGTAGGTGGAGAGAGCCATGTCTCCACAGCTCTTGCATTGCATGTTCCTGCAGAATTACCACCATGTTGATGCTGCCAAGATTTATGGCTTGTACCTTTTAGACCAATGGGTTAAGCTGCATCTGGGTCTGCTTCAGCCATGACTAAAGTGGCCAAGTGTTGTTTTGTTTTTTGGGTTTTTGTTTGTTTGTTTGTTTTATGATTTTTTTTTTTTTTTTTGACTGTAGAATGCAGAGACCTGAAGCAGTTCTGGGCAGAGACTCCGTGGAAGATGTGCTAGGTTCCCCAAAACCATTTTGCCCTCCCAGAGCTCTGGGTTTGTGATGGGAAAGGCAGCCTTAAAGATGTTAGAAATGCCTTTAGCATCATTCTGTAACAGTCTTGATGATCTCTTCTAATCCTAATCATCTCCTAGTAAACCACGACTTGGCCACATCCTTGGTTTGCTCTCCTAAACAGGTGTTTTTCATAGTTTAAATGGCCAGGCTGCAATTTTTCAAAATATTTTTATTCTGCTTCTCTTTTAATTAGAAATTTTGCCTTTAAGTCACTTTTCCTTTTGCATCTTACTGTATGCAGTTAAAAGTAGCCACACATAAACCTGATGCTTTCCTGCTTAGATATTTCTTATGCCAGATATCCTAGTACATCACTTTTTAACTTGTGCATTTTATAAAGTCCCAGAACACAAACACATTTCCATCAGTTCTTGCCAATTGTATAAGAAGCATGGTCTTTACTCCAGTTTCTAATACCTGGTTCCTCAGTTCTGTCTTAGACCTCATCAAAATGGTCTCTACTTCCCATATTTCTACCAACATTCTGGTTATAACTATTTAAGTAATCTCTAAGAATATTCAGATTTTTCCCTATAGCTCTGCTCTTCTTCTAAGCTTTCACCAGGTTTGCTTATAACGATCCTTTTATGGCAATATAGGCATTTTCTAGCCTTCTCCTCCAAATTCTTCTAGCTTCTATTAATTATCTAGTTCCAAACCAAAGCCATTTCCATATTTTTAGGTATCTGTTATAGCAATAGTTCCATTTGTTGGTACCAATTTTCTTTCTTAGTCAGTTTTCTGCTGTTAGAACAGAACATCCCAAACTGGGTAATTTATAAAGAAAAGAAATTTATTTCTCACAGCTCTGGAGGCTGGGAAGTCCAAAAAGCATGGTGTCAATATCTGGCAAGGAATTTTGTGTTTCATCACCTCATGATGGAAGATGTAAAGGCAAATGTGAAACAGAGGAGGGAGGGGCAAACTTTATTCTTTTATCAGGAACCCATAATTGCAATAACTAAGCCACTCCCTCAATAACACCATTAATCACCTCACATCTTAAATACTACATCTCTTAATATTGTCACAACGGCAGTTAAATTTCAACATGAGTTTTGAAGGGGACATTTAAAACACAGCATTGAGTTTGTTCACATTGTGTTATCCAGGAACATCAAGAGAATAAGCTTTAAATCTTCTTGAAACTTAAGCAGAGAACTCACATGACACCTTCCACATCACATTGGTCAAAGCAAGGTGTCAGGTCAGCTTTGGGAAGTCCCAACGGAGGGAATCCCCAGATTCAAGGGAAGCAAAACGGTGTGGTATTTTTCTTAATTTACCACTACTGAGAACATTAGCCTCACTTTATCCTGTCCCTAGATTAAAATTCAATTAAAATTCCAATTGTCTTTTAGTGATCAAGGAAATTAAACTTTCTCTTCCTATACTCATCCTCATCTGTGGTTCCATTATATTCTTGTCAGACAGAAGCCTTACCACCATTTCTAAAATGAAAATTCTCAGCCAAAACAAAGCATGATTTTGGTTTTAAAGTAACCATTCCCACAAAGCTAAAATTTGAATTTTTAAGTTCTAACTGGCCTGTTCCATAAAAAGGAAAAATCTATTTTGCCTTGGTTCTTCCTCTTAGTATCCCTGCCTTTCAAGAACATAATTATACTTCATTCTTTTGTTGACAAGCTTTGGACATTAACTTGCAAACTCAAGAATGTAATTATCCTTCATTCTTCAGCTTGCAAGTTAACAATCCAATGTTTTAAGTTATGAGTGCATGGATTTTCTTTAGAGACTTATGAAAAGAGAGTTAAGTTTGCAACATAGTAGTTCCCATTCATACTCACTGTGCTTCTGAGTATAAATAATCCTGTTAAGAAATGTTGAAGGTGAGTGTGTGTATTTGTTTCTGTGTGTTTGTGTGTATGTGCATAGAAGGACAGGGCAGGCTAAGTTATGCTGTCCTGTGTTCAGAGAGGAGTAATAAATAAATCCAGAGAAAGCTAACTTGTGAGAAGCAAAAGCAGAGAGATTTTTCTTTCTTTCTTTTTTCTTTTTCTTTTTTTTTAAGAAACTGAGTCCCTGTTGCCCAGGCCGGAGTGCAGTGGGATGATCTCAGCTCACTGCAACCTCCACCTCCCAGGTTCTAGCAATTCTCCTGTCTCAGCCCCCCGAGTAGCTGTGATTACAGGCACATGGCACTATGCCAGGCTAATTTTTTGGATTTTGGTAGAGACATGGTTTCACTGTATTGCCCAGGCTGGTCTCGAACGCCTGAGCTGAGGCAGTTCACCTGCCTCGGCCTCCCAAAGTGCTAGGATTACAGGCGTAAGCCACCGTGCCCAACCGCAGAGAAATTTTTCAAAGGATACATCTGCACTACTTCCTGCCCCATTCCTGCAGCTGCTCCATTGCTGGAAGAGCAAATGAAAATTCCCAAAGGCCCCTATATAAATCCCTTTCATTCTGGGGTCATCCATCAGTCTCTGCAACCCAGGAGAAGCCACCACTGGCTGCTCGCTGTGTGCTTCTGTTTATATGAGTTTTTATCCTGTTGCTGAGAACCCTGTCAGATGACGAGCAAGCCACATTTACCTGTAACGGCCTTACACTAGCTAGTGATGCCTAATCTCTTTTATTGATCCTACTTGCTGGTTTCTGGAGACCATCGATTTTCCTGGCTGTCAGTCTGTGGCCTTGCCTCCTTAATGTTTATTTAGACCAGCCTCCATAAATTGCTTCTGGTACGAAGGGTGAGGAAGGCAGCAGGAGGTCAGGGGTGCGTGTATACCTGTCCATAAATATAAATCACAGCTTTTGTTCTTTGCTGTTGTTTGTGAACACTGTTTGCGAGGTGAATAAAAAACGGAAGTATTCCACTAAAACGTGGGAAGCCATTACAATTTCCCCTGTGACTGTCTTTTTTTTTTTTATTGCAGTCTAGGTTTTCAATTTTCTGTATCTTAATGGTACCTCTTGTTGTCTACTCAAACATGCAATGTTTCTTTTTGTTAAAGTGGAGGAAGAAAAGAGCGAAGGCATTGCTTGTTTGCCAGCACAGAGCTGTACTTTGAATGCAGGTGGGTTGGTTTCCCCTTCCCCCAACCCAAATTGCTTTTTGTCAACACAAGCATGTATATTCATAAATTTCAGTCTTCCAGAAAAGAGAAAGACTTTTCTCAGTGCTGGAGTTGACAGCACCTTGCTGAACAATTGAACCAGCATTTCTCTTCATTATGAAGCTTATAGAACTATCTATTTAGACAAAGGCCATGGCTGTAGTGGAATAGAACTTTTAAGGTGTGTGGCAGCTCACTGTCAGCACTGTTCTAATAGGGGGTTGAAGGGTGCAATGCAGAGTGCTACTGTGCTCGCAATGCCATTGACAAGACCGATTGAACACAAGACAAAATGGAAAACAGTCGCAAGCAGGTGGCTGCTCTGTTATAAATAATTCAAGGGCACGTCCTGCAAAATCCAAGGGAAAAGCCCCACAGCTCATTGTAACAGTGAGTTGGTAGACTGCTAGATCCTTAAATCACTGGAAAATGTTTTGCAACAGCTAAGAATTTTTTCTCCTCTGCAGTAGTAGATATCATAGTCACTATGAGGTGACAAGTGGTTCCCCTGAGGCCAGGAGGACAGCAATCAATAGAGGAGGGTAGCCTGGGCCACGACTCTCTCAGTTGATACAGAAGCATTGTGTACAGATACAATGCCCAGAATAAATCATCAGGAAAAAGAGAAGCCTCTTCAAGACAGGAAAAGAAGTACCTCCCAGAAAACATCTTATGGAACAGTTAGTTTGACTTAGTTGTCTCTGTTTTAACTTAGCTTTTCATATTAGTTAATAGTCCGGGTCCGCTCTACTTATATAGCTTTGCTTCCAGATCCTTCCCTAAGAATGCTTCTGTTTTCTCACTTTATCACCTGTAGCCCTCACATGGGCTCCACAATTTTGTGTGCTCTTCTCATTTTCTACCTTTCAAATCTTTTATTAATTTTTATTATTAATGCAGATGTCTTTCCATTCTTCGGAAATCTTACAGCACATTTAGTGCATACCAGAGTATGGTTACTTATATTTGGTGCCTGCATCAGCAAAGACAAGCTCATTCTCCCTGCAGTAACAGATAAACCCATATCACAGTTCTTAAACAAATAAAGACATATTTCTTGCTCACAGAACAGAGTGAATCTGGACCTCTCCCTAGCAGCTTCCTTTCTAGCAGTGGCTCAAGGACCCAGGCTCCTTCTGGTTTACAGTGATATACACAGCCTACCCAACAGGTACAGAGAAGAGAGAGTATGGACTATCACACAGTGGTTTTATAACTAGATCTGAAGACAGCACATTTCTACTTTAGAAAATAATTCTTTTTAAATATTTGGCTATTTCTTTAATCTGAAATAATTGTGCCCCTAACCCATCAACTCTCAGATAAATTCCAAGTTTATCAATGATCCACACATAAAAACTTCAGAATTATAAAATATTAGAGGAATATTGCTTTTTGAATAGGAAAGTCTTTTTGAGGCAATGCAAAAAAAGCCAGAAGTTATAAGAGAAAAGACTGATAGATTGACTACCCCAAAATTTTGGAAATCAATTAGGTAAAGTCACCACAATTAAGGTTAAAAAAAATGGCACATGAGAAGAGAATACGGGTAATATATAACACATATGAAACATTAATATTGCTTAAATAAAAAGAGCTCTTACAAATCGGTAAAGTACCAAACAAACTAATGGAAAAAAAATGCACAAAAGTCACAACTTAGCCAGTCAAATAAGAAGAATCAACAAAAATAGAAAAATATGCCTAATATTTCTATTGTTTAGGATGGTGCAAATTAAAATAGTAATGAGATATACATTTTTTACTTTATACCATCAAAAGTTTAAAAATAATATGGCTGCTAAGATTATGTGAAAAAGGCTCTGGGACATGCAATTGATAAGGTTGTAAATCCAAACAAGCTTTTAAAAGTGTAATTTGGTAGTGACAATCCAAATTAAAGTGTACATATCTGTCAAGCCATCAATCCAGCCTCTGGGAATCTATTTTACTGTAACTCATGCAGAAATGGTACATGATGACACGCAATGATCACAGCTTCATGTCATAGCCAGAAAAAAAAAAGGGAGAAAACCTACAGGAAATGTCAAATAATTATAGTATTTCTATACTATAGGGTACTATGCAATACTAAACAATTTATATAGACACATTTGCACTGATGTAATAGAATGTCCGTGAATATTACTGGATAAGAAAGTAAAAGATTCAGAGGAAAAAAAGCACGTATAAAAAAAGTCAGTAAAATAATTTGTGTAGGGTAGTTTGTGTATATAGGGAAAAATCTGGTAGGATAAATACTAAATTGGTCTTGGGCCTTACAATCCAGCAGAGGATTGAGGTGGCCGTACTGCTGCTGCTGCTGCTGCTGCTGTTACTGCCACAGCCACTACCCCTGCTGGCTCACATGTGCCAATGAGGCTCTACATCGTCTACATGTTAACTCATCTAATTCCCATACCATTTCTATTTTACAGATGAAGACACTGAGGGCTGAAGGGTATTAATACTCTGGCACAACAAAGGCAGAAAATTCAGTTTACACTGCATACATTTCTCCTCGTGACCTCTCACTGAAACCTCCACAAAGCTGCTTAGCATGATCACGTTAAAACTGAAAATCAGATCAGGTTACTCCTCTGCACAAACCCCTTCTTTGTCTTTTCCTCTCTAAGAATGAAGTCTGACATCCTTGCTAGGGCCTGCAGGACCCTGGGTTCTGCTCCCACTTGGACTTCATCACCTAACAAGTAGCCCCATTTCTTTCCTCATTCTTCCCGGCTTGTTATACTAGTAGATCACATTATTTAAGCCCTTCTCAAATATCTGGCCTCCCGCAGGTTGATCTTCTATCTCATCCCTTTTGAATTCCTTATGCTTATTACATATTTATTAATATTAAGGCGTTTATTATCTGTTTTTCCGTGCTAGAATGTAAACTCCATGAAGGCATGGACTTTGTTTTATTCCAATATCCTAAATGCCTAGAAAGGATATGTGATACCTAGTAGGTGTTCATTAAATATTTATTGAATAAATAAATGGCTGCTTAAAATAATACTAATGTGAGTTACAGCAAGAATATGTTACAATTAAGAAGATTAAATAGTATGAGACTATGTGTGGGAGTATATGCATATGTAAAAATAAAAAAAAGAGAGTGACAGGTAAAGGGAAGCAGTCTATATGGAGCTAGTTCTACTTATAAAGAGGTCCACTGTAACCTGGAATAATCTTTATTTTTCACCAACATTCCCATGATCCTGCACCCTCCTGCCTCAACTACCACATGTTCAGGCAAATAAAAATATGTTACTGAATAAATGAACTGTATCTGGGCGAATAAATGAACTGTATCTGGGCAAATAAATGAATCAAATACTTATAAAAGAACATGATTCCTGATCTCATTTAATAATGAAGTCAATTTCAACAACTACATTATTTTTAGCTCTACAACGCTGTAATTCTAACTAATCTAAGAAAATCACTTACATATTCCTCATGTTTCAAAGGCTGCATTGATCACTTATGGTTTGGTTAAGAAAATGGAATCAGATCTATGTATTCCAGTTACAAAGGGTTTTAGTATAAGAGACAAGAGGTTTAGGAAAAGCTTAGAAAGCAAAAGTGTGTGAAGCCACTACTGATTTACTCAGCCTGAAGCTCTGAATCATGTGGTTCTCATGGATGTCCCAGGAAGTTGTTGCAATTCTCAAAAATTGCTGGGAAATTCCCACCGATTTCAGTCTGTGGCAGCAAAAGGGTGGTTGTCAAGAGCTTACCAAAAAGTCCCCATGAATCAAATCCCACATGTCTGGATAGACCTTCTGGAGAATAATGACCTCTCTTTCCCTTCTGCTCTAAGCCTCATGCAAGTGCCTCTCATTGGCAAACACTATGTTTCATGGAGGGTGTTTGGAAATTATTGCTCCTGCCTCTCCTCCAAAATAGAGAAGAAATCTTCGAGGGAGATGGTGGTGATGCTGATTTGACAATGAGTAGTCTGTCTGATGGGCTGCTTTTAATGGCACATATTTTTATGAGTGAGAGATGAAAACATCAACTAGTTACCTCTTCTGAATAAGATCCTTCCAGCTACTTGAAAATTTATAAATACCTTCATCATTTTTCTCTAAGTGTATACACATGTGTTTGTGCAGGTACTAGGTCAGAAGTTATAAACTAGCTAGGTACTATGATTTTTCTTTTTATGACTTACACACAATCTTTTTTTTGGTCATTTGAGCTGATATTTACAAACTGGAAAATCTTGCTTATAAATCTGGATTTATGGCTTTTCCTAAAAAAATTGGAAATCAGCCATGATGTTTGGATTTAAATATCCATTGTTCTTTAGACACAGCTTGCGCTCACACGTTTTTCTCAGCTCTTCACCTCTCAGAATGTTTTTTGCACCTAGTTCCGTTTGCTCATTGACATCACGACCTCCCTAGGCCCTAGAGACTTTAGAGTTTGTAACCTCTGCTCTAGAATGTGAAGGAGAAAATAGTCAAGAGTTTCATGTAGTTTCAATATGCTTAATGCTTTGTCAGGAAATATTTTTATGAGCTATTAGCTATGTCTGAAGCACATTTTCCCCCAAAGTCATGTTTCCTATGCATATTGTCACCCCATAAGTTAGCAACATTTTCAGTAACATTTTACAGTGTTGAATTTCATATATTTTTTAAAAATTAAATTTTTTTGACAAAAGTTGCTGTACACCCCATAAACTAAAAAACCATAACAGTCCTATTGATAGTGAGGCTGTTCATTACACTTGTGACCCATGCCACTTAAATTCATGGTTTAGCAAAATACCAGTTACTGTAGATCATGGACATTTTGTGTCACTGAAGTAGACAAAATCATGACAGTTACATGTACAAAAGTCAAAAGGTACACATGTACTTTTTTATGTGTCTCTTCATGTTTATAAACATGTCGTTACATCACAGACACAAACGCACACACACACACACACGCACATATTTCCCATATCCTTTTCCCACTCCCTCACATATAACAAAAATTAGTTCTAGGTGATAATAAACTGAAAGTCACCCTGACATTTTGAACTTCCAAGAAAAATCAGAAATCAATGCAATCATAAGGCAACTTGCTATGAAAATAATACAAAAATAAGCTTTAGAGATATGTGCTAAATAAGAAATAAGCAAACAAATAAAGGAAGTTAATTGCCTCAGCAGGAGAGGTATAAATTAAACTTTGAGCTTCATGTTCTGAGAGTCAGGCCTGGGTTGAAGTCAGGTGAAAAAATACCTTGTCACCAAAAGTGATTATAGACTATTCAGGTAATTTGGAAGCCTGAAGTCAGAGGGCTGGAAATGTACATATTCAAAAATACTTAAACTTTGGAAAGTTTTATAAATAACATGCAGCTGTCCAGCAATATGTATAATGTCTGCCAACTATATAAAGTCTCCACGAATTCTGTTTTGGTTTGGCATTCAGTATAGAAAAATAATATATCTGTTCCTTGTTTTCCACTTGTAGGCGACTACATTTGAGTGTTCTATATACAAGTCCTTGTTTTTCCCCATGACTGACATTCAAATACCAGAAATGACAAGTTATTGGCGATTGTGGAGAATAAAAATTCATTTATGTCTATAAATATCCAAGAGTTGTTTAGTTAGGAGGAAACAGATGACCTAACAGAAGACTAAATCTTGGCAAGTTGACTTTCATTGGCTGAACTCTGCCAATTTCATTCTAGCCAGCTGGTTTCCTCTAATCCTCTCCTGTTCCTTCTGTTTGAGTGATTTTGTAGGGTTTTTTTATGCCACATGCATCCATCACCACCTCCAAACAAAGAGCATGCTGGGTGAGAACAAAGCACAAATGAGAAGTATGAGGGGTTCACTCTACTGGAGATGAGGCCAAGGAAACTCAGCAAGAAATTCACACATTCATAACTACAAGTTAGTGACAATACAGAAAATTAAATTTAAGAGGGAGCCCCAGATCCTTTATTCTTGCAGTTTAGTTAACTGGACAGCTGGAGGCTCTCCAAATGACCTTTAGTTCAACCTAAATTATGTCATTCTTTCTGTGCTCAGAGAATCAGAGCTGAGGGGCAAGGAGTCCACAGAGAAAGACTTGTAGAGTGACAGGAAGCTTGCCCAGTTTGCATAAGGCAGTGAATTAGTTTGAGTCAATTAAGTTCATAATTTATTTCTTTTTAAGGATTCCATTTTTTTTTTTCAAAATAGCCCTTTCCTTTAAATTTCATTCTAATGAAACATTCAAGTAAAGGTTTGATTACAATTAAAGTTTTCCCTCTAAGGGCTATTATTTGAGAGTGCCTTCTCAAATAAAGTTGGTGGGGTGAGACTGGAGGAAGAAAGAGAGAGGGAGGCACATGGAAAAACCCAACCCAGGTGCAGGATGAAGCCGAGGACCTAAAGAAAACCAGGAAGCACTATGAAGCAGGTATAAATCCAGCCTGTCTGTTCTAATTCCTGAGAAGGAAGGGCCAAAAGAACGGAGAGAAAACAGAAACAGTTATTTGATGGATGTTATACATTTAGGTTCTGTAATTACATGGGAAGTTGATTTATCACGGTGTCCTTGCATCAGTGAAACCTCAGAGGCGAGACACATGTGTGGCCTCATCAGAGGATAAATTGTTTTTAGGAAGCTCTGGCGTTGCAATCTGGAAACGACAAGAATAACATGAGGTTAACATTATTACTTTCTGAGAACTTTCAAAGCAATTAATGCATGAAATTAGACATGTAAAGAAGTGGAGAAAGGGAGAAATTCAAGTACGATAAGCAAAACTGGCAACTTGGAGAATCAAAATAATCTGTAAGTGTTTCTGAGACTGTTTTTGCTTAACTCAGAGGCCAAACATTCTTGCTAACTCAGAGGCCAAACATTCTTGCTTTCACTCTACTAATACACAGTAGGCTTTCTCATCTGGCATATGTTCACTCCATGTACCACAGATAAAGATTCTTAAAATGTTTCATGATTTTTCTTGTCCTTCACAAGATGTTAATGCCTGGACTCTCTTGCTTTTAATTATTGTTCATATTAGAAAATTAAAATATTTATCAAGACCTATACAATCAAGTTAAGCCAAGTTGTCTGTGTAAACAAAGCTTTAACAAATCGTCTTTAGACAAAAATATCTTGAAAAATGTACAAACAACTTTGAAAATAAACAAGTAGCCTCAACTAATATTAAAAACCTCCATTTCTTTGCTTGAAAAATACAAATAGAAAACACATACACACACTTATATACACATGCTTATGCACCCATGTGGATACACACAGAGATGTGATAAGTGTTTAGATAGAGCTGAATATCAAAGGCTACAGATTGACCTCTGTCTCCCTCTGCTCCCCTTGCATTATTCTCAGGCTGAACACTGCATTATTTTGATGGCTTATGGACATTTTAATCAGTGTCAGATCATTCAGCCAATGATATAGGCATGGAGGACGTAGTCATAGTGTCTTATTTTCATTAGGAATGTAATGATTTTGAATGCATGATGTTTCAAATCTCAATGAGAATGATGATAAGCTAAGGGCTACTTCTATGTTTTTTTGCATCAGAATGAAAATGCCCTGGGAAATAACGTAATATCCACCTTTGATGACTTCATTACAGTTGATTCTAAAGCCATAGTTAAGTAATAATGATTGGGTCATATATTATTAGTAGTAGTAGCAGTATTATGATTGTCCCCCTAAAAGCATTTTTCAAAGGCCAGAGAACAATGACTGTCAAGTTAGCCAAAATTCATTCAAGTTGACTTCATTTGAGGATTACCAGCAAAGTAAATTTTGAAACCTTTGCTATTAATTGATAAAACTTAATTCTAATGAGCAAGGAGTAGCACCTAGCCTCAGCTAATTACACAAGGCTTTTTACAGTGGTGTGCTAATGCCAGTTCACAGCAGCTCCCTTGAAAAAGCAATTGCTAAAGTTTTCATAAATTTTGAGAAACAGTTCTTTTAAAATTTAAATTATATAAACTTACAAGCAAATAAGTTATATTAAAACAATAAATTCTCAAAATGTATTGCTTACTAATTCACTACATTTTGCTATTGTCTGTGCTTTTGGGGTTATCTATATCTGCACACATAATTTATGTTTACATCTGAATGGAGGAAATATTATATAATGTGCTGCATAACATCTCCTCCCAGCTCTGTATTCAGTGAAGTCCCATTAGTATGTTGAAGGTGGCCATGGTGGTATTTACATCAAGGACAGGACAATGGCACCAATCATGGTTTTTTACTTTTTATATTCTTTTGGAGATCAAGCTATTAAACATTTATCACATCACTTATTTGAGTGTCTCTAATATACATATAGACCCTTCTTTTTAATATTCTTGTCTATTTGGGGCTTTTAACTTGTGGAAGTTAAATTGTTCACTTTGTATTTATTTATCCTTGTTTTCTAACTCTGTCTTTTCTCTAATACCCGACTGCAGTGTTATAGGAGAAATAATGAAGTGTGGGATAATAGAATAGCATGTCTACCCTAGATGAGGCAGTGAGAAGTTTTGCTCGTTCAAGTCATTTTCCACCTCTCTTCTGTTTGCAGTGCCCAGAGGTTGTTGCAAATGAAAGTTATGTTTTCACTGTTGGAAAACTGGTTGACAAAATCACTTCAGGCCCCCGCTGTTTGCAATACACACTCTGACAAATATGCTGGTTAAGAAAAGAATTATTTCCAACTTATTCCCTTTGGCAGGTAAAAACAAAGACGAAAGTTGGCGTCTAACTACATATGTGTTTCTATGTTTTGTTTGTTTGCTTGTTGTGGTAACGTGAAACTAGAAGTTGATTCATTTGTATTTCCTTTAGATCTCAATAGAAGGCATCTGAATAAATTATTTGATAAAATAAATCAAATAATACATAAAATATGGCACTCTGGGCCATGGATACATCCTCTTCCCCTTGTCAAACTTGCAAAACACCTACAATTGTTGTTAGTAGCCAATAATAAAAAAAAAAAACTGGCTGATTTTGACAGGAAAAAACAGTTAAAAATGACTGAATTGCTCTCAGAATCACCAGGAAGGTTGGAGGACTCGCCACAGGGATACAAAGCCAGGAAAAGAAATATACCTGAAAATACTCCATGTGCACAACCAAATGCTATTTGCTATTGGTTTTTTTGTTGACACCTTGAGCATTAAACACTGGATGTTATGCTTAGTACCACTATCATCATCCTTATTAACCACCACCATGACTAGAACAATCCATTGTGTTCCTTGTTTCTTTTCCCTGTTGGATCCTGGTTACAAATTTGGAAATGTGCATTTAATTGATAGAACTTAACAAATGCCCAATTTCAGTCATGAAGGAGGCTAGAAAATGTGGTATTTGGCCTTCTCAGCATCTATAGAGGGATATCTTCATAATATGCGAAGTTACTCCAGCATAGATAAACAGCAGAGATACTGAGTTGTCAAAAAATTTGCAATCGTCCACAGCATTCTCTTAATTCTTCTGCTACATGGAGAAGCTCAGATCATTTCAATCCCATCTTTTTTATACCTGCTGTTTTGTTCCCTGCTATATGGCATATGGTGGAAACCAATTCCAAGAGCCCTGGAGACATTGCACCTGCACGTCCTGCACCTAAGTGATGTTTTTACTCTTGAGAAGAAAGAGCAATGTTCTAGCATGCACAGAACATATGCTAATCAGCTGCACTCTTCAGGCACAAATGAGGATAATGTGTTCATTGTTTAGACACTGGAATTGTTCATTACAAAATGACACAGTGTTTGCCAATTTTGTCTTCATTATAAATGTAAATATTAACTGGCGATATGCAAAAGAATACAAAAAGTCAACAGCAATTAATTGGCTTCTGTAGTAATTAGCAACTGTAAGGCAAACACTTAGGAGCCGTTGTAATTGTCTGCATTAGGAATACACCTCCTGTACAGATCTAATTAGCAATTTAAATAGTTCAGAAATTATATGCCTCTTGCCTTTACACTCCCTGAAGTACTGTTCATTAATGGGGGAAAAAATTGCTAGTAAATGTCATTTGCATTGTCTTGCGTTAAGGGCTCTACATCAAAGCCTCCCTTACTGCCTCATACTGAATAATTCTAAGCCGTGGCTCATGGACCAATACAGCTGTAATTAGGCAATGATGCCTTTGTAAACATGAGGCACGAAACTGATGGGAGCTTATTTTGCTGTGAGATATTTCCTCCATGATTTATGTTCTAAATAATAGGAACTATAATAGGGCCATAGCTAAAACAAGAGATTGAAACTGAGAAATATTGACTCTTTGTGGGCCATTGAAGTGGTTGTAAAAAGTAATATCTAAAAGACTCTTCAGAAAGCTTTAGTTGGTTATGTGATTTTAGCAATGAAGTTGATCCAGATACTTCTAACTGGAGAGACTGTCTTGGTCAAAATTATGGTCTAAAGATTATGCTATTGGCTGATGGCAAAGTGGGTTTTTATGAAATTTGTGTTATGTAGTGAGAATTACATATAACACAGGTCCACAATGAAAGTCTAGTATCTAACTCAGGGGTGTTAAATTGCAGAGATGCCTCAGTCAAACCTGAGATCTCTGGTTACCAAAATTTTGATTTGTGCCATTCACATGGTTCCAAGTGAATTCACATAGTTCTGTTGTGGAAGTTGTAAAACAGTAAAAAATAAAATGTCTGGTTGAGACCTTGGAATTGCAGAGATTGATTTTAGATTCAATTAAAAACTCTTAAAATTGTTTAATCAATTACTTGGAATAATTAAAACATGAATGATTATTAAAATTTAACTGGGGATAATGAACAGATCTGAAGTTGGTTTCAAAATAGAAGATAGGAATAAGACTGATGATCTTATAAAAAATAAATGCCTTATAAAAGCCACAGTGTGACATGCTTGACAAAAGAAGATAATAAAGTTTTGAGGTATATTAATAGGAATATAGTATACATAAAAAGTTGGATAATAGTCTCATGAATTTGGCATTGGCTAGATTGTACATTGTAATCAAGTCTGGGTGCCATATATTAACAAGGACAGAAACTAATTGAAGCATGTCAAAGAAGGTCAAGCAGAACATAGCATCTGAAGACATGTCTCATGTAAAATGGTTGACATTTGTGATGCCATGTGTGAAAAATAACACTTTGATATCTACAGGACTTCTATATAGAATGGTCATAGAATTTTTCTGCATGGCCTCACAAGATAGACCTGAGATTAATACAGAAATATCATTTGATGATTTTAGCTTAATATATAAAGAAAAATTTAAACAATTAGAGTTGTTAGACAATAAGAATGAGTTGCCTTTTAGATTGTATTCCCCTCGTCCCCTGCTGTAACTACTTGTTAGTAAAATTTTGCACTGTTACAACCATTACTTACAATGGTCTCCAACTATGATAAAGAAAATGTAGGAGGAATACTCATTGCCACCTATTGGTAAAAACAGAGAACTAAAAAGAATTGATTTTTTTTTAAAATTCTGAAGTCAGAATTTATAAGCAAACAGATAATATTTAGTGCTTATTTTGATAGCTATAAATTAAAATCTGTGAATGGGAGATGTGTTTATATTGCACAAGTGACATTTGGATAGAAAGGTCCCTACTTTAAAAATGAAATAAATGTAAATATAAAGACAGGATAACTGTTATATTTTAAAGAATATGATCAACTGCAACAAAGACCAAAAATGTTAGTAATATATACATCGATCTTTAAGATATAAAACAGTATAAATGGTTATATCATGTCTGTGTACTGTGTAAGATTTTTCATTGTTTATTTGTAACATCATAAGAGCACAATATTTTTAAGCTAAAATATTTAGGAACCATCAAAAGATTTTATGAGATGAGTAATGACAGCACTAAAATTTAATTTCATATTATATAGTCGTTTTGTGATATATTAAAACAAATTAGTTTTGTGCTTATAATTAAATACAAAATATAAGATTTGCTTGTTGTGATTATTAGATTGCGAGTAGAGATGATCTTTGGGAATTTAGCTATGGGACATATTAAATTATGGTATTAATGGACTATTCTATATCAAAAACACAATGGAAATATACAAACCTCTTCATAAATATATCTTTCATTTTTTTCTCTTATCAACAATTTAGCAAGCACTTGCTATGTGACAGGAACTTGCTAGGAATGGATAATATAGCAGGCAGTAGATTAAGGTCTAGATCCTGTCTTTTGAGGCTTGCAGTCTAATAAGGAGGTGAGATAGGTGTGAATATTAAACCTGGACAATAAACATAGAAACTGAATCATTTCAAATAAATGCAAATGTTATTTAAGTAGGGTCATTTAGATAGAGAGCAATAGAGCTGAAAATTTTTGGATTGGGTGGTCTAGGAAAGCCTTTTGTTCAAAGATAGTATTTGACAAAAGTTGTGTTGAGGAGAAGCCAGCTGTTCAAAAAATCTGGGAGAAGACCATCCCATTCAGAGTAATGAACTGATATGTAGGCTTTATGTTGACAATAAGCTCCTGTCAAACAACTGGGAAGAAAAAGAGAAATATGTATGTGCCCAGAATATGAAGTGGATGGAAGAAGAATTTGGGGAGATAGGCAGTGTAAAGTCTTGTAAAATCTTGCGGGTCAGGCTTAAGAACTTGTGTTTCATTCTAAGGACAATGGGAATTCATTGGTGAATCTTAAACTACATTAAGAATGAGCCAAATTTGTCACCAACCTGCTTTCATAATAAAGTTATATCAAAATGAAGTTACACATATCTGTTTACATTTATCTATTGTCTATGGCTGCTTTCATCCTAGTTGGGCACAGTTGAGTACTTGCAACGAAGACCAGATGGCCTATACAGCTTAAAGTGTTTAACTATTTGGTCCTTTGCAAAAAAAAGTATGCCCACTTCTGAGCTCAAGAGTGATATCTTTTGTACATTTGGGAGTCATATGGTCTGTGCAGAAGGTCTATAGGGGGATATAAAATGATGTCAGGAGGTTATTAGTAGTGTCTAGGGCAGTATTGTATTTTCGACCAGGCTAGAAATAGTGATAATGGGAGAGATGAAGTTATGTGAGAAATGTTAAGGAGATAGGGCTGAAGATACTTTATAATGGTTTGCATACATAGGTAAAAATAGGAGAGAAAACATAAACAACTCCCAGATTTGGGGCTTGAATACCTGCATGGAGGTTGATTTATTATATAAAATTATCAATAATTTATAAAACCCTTAGGAATAAGAATTACACTCTACGGGTATGCAAAAAAATTTAGGAAAATAGTTTTTGCATCATAATTAATGATAGACAGAAGGGTAGATAGACACATTACACACACATATATATTTGTAGTTAAAAGTATATAATGTTGGAGTTAGATAACACCTGTTAAGCCAAATATTAGCTGAAGGATCTTAGAATAGCTATTTACCATCTCTGAGATGTTTTTAAAAATTAATATATAAAATTAATAATTAATAATTATAGAGACATAAGATTGTTTTTATAGCTTTATTCTTTATTTTTTAAATAAGATATATATCATAAAATATACTACTTTAACCATTTTAAGTATACAGTGCAGTGGCATTAAGTACATCCACATTGTTGTACAATCATCACAACTAGTGAATTCTTATAATTTTATGTAGCCTCAGCCTCCATTTTGAGTATAAGCTTGACTTTTTATCACATCAGAAGCAGGGCTTTGTCACCCTTGACACAAGTCCCAATCTCTGCCTCCTCTAGTTCCTCAGGTGCTTGACCTGGAGATCTACTTTATGAATCTGTCTCCTGGTGACAACCTTCCTCCTTGTATCAAGCAGCTAGATGCAATCTAGTTGACTTGCTCTGCTGACCCCAGCACTCCACGTGGACGGCATAGATTTACAGCAGTGACCACCTTTCAGTCACAGTGTGACTATAGGAAACTCGTGCCTACTTTTTGTAAACCCACCGATTCAAACTGCCTGCAGAAAACCTGCTTGGGTAACTTTATTGGGACCCCAATAAAGACTTTGGCAAACAGGTCTCCTTCTCTCTGCCTCCCTCCCTCCCTCCCTCCCTCCCTCCCTCCCTCCCTCTCTCTCTCTCTCTCTCTCTCTCTCCCTCTTTCTCTCTCCCTCTCCCCACCCACTGATCACATATGCAAGTCCCAGATGCTTTCCCCCTTCCCATTGGCCCTGTGAGGCATGTTGCTCTCTTACCTCTGGGATCTGTAAGTGATACTCTGCTTCTGTCATCCCAAATGTTTTGTTTTGTTTTGTTTCATTTTATTTTGTTTGTTTTGTTGTCTCCAATGATACCCAAACCTAACTTCTGTTCTGATCAGCGTTCTCCTATACAGTGGCTCTCTTGGTAGGAATAAACTGGGCATAGGTCACACAAGAGCCACAAGGGTGTCCGTCAGTTTAAACAGGTTTCCTGTGAGAGGGACACATGATGACAGGTTGGACATGTAGGCATCAGGCTATTCACCATGATTAAAAAAAAAAAAAAAAAAACTATCCCATAAAAGACAACCACACACCTGGAGTCCCATCAGGGCAGGGCTAGAGTTTATAGCCACTCTCTCTAGACAGACTTCAAGACCAAACTAGAGGAAAACCCAACCACCACCAAACATCTAGGGAAATTTTTTTCTTTTCCCAAACTTAAACTGTGTGCCCATTAAACAATAATTCTCCACTTCCCCTTTCCTGTAGTCCCTGCCAACCCCCATTCTCATCTCCATCTCCAAAAATCTGAGTACTCTAGGTACTTTATATAAGCAAAATCATATAGTATTTGTATTTTTGTGATTGACTTATTTCACTAAGCAAAAGTCCCTGGAGGTTCATTTATGTTGCAGCATATGCCGGAATTTCTTTTCTTTTTAAGGCTGAACAATATTCCATTTTATTTATATATTGCATTTCATTTATCCATTCATCTGTTGATGGACACTAGAGTCAATTTTACCGTTGGCTCTTGTGAATAATGCTGCTATGAACTCAATTGTACAAATATCAGTGTGAGTCCCTGCTTTTAATTATTTTGGGTCTATATCCAGAAGTGGAATTACAGGGTTACAAAGTAATTCCATTTTTTTATTTTTGAGGACCCACTATCCTGTTTCTCATAGTGTCTGAACCATTTTCACATTCTCACCAACAGTGCACAAGGGTTTCAATTTATCCATATCCCCAACCAACACTTATTATTTCCAATTCTTTTTTTTATTCAGAGATTGTTATGTAGAAAATCTTTATTTTCAGCTTTTATTTTAAGTTTGGGAGTACATATGCAAGATGTACAGGTTTGCTACACAGGTAAACATGTGCCATGTTAGTCTGATGCACCAATCATCCCATAGCCTTGGTATTAAGCCCAGTATCTATTAGCTATTCTTCCTGATGCTCTCCTTCCTCCCACCCCCACCTCTGACAGGCCCCAGTGTGTGACGTTCCCTCCTCCCATGTGTCTATGTGTTCTTATCATTCAGTTCCCATTTAAAAGTGAGAACATACGGTGTTTGGTTTTCTGTTCCTGCATTAGTTTCTAAGGATAACAACTTCCGACTCCATCCATGTCCCTGCAAAGGACATGATCTCTTTCCTTTTTATGTCCGCGTAGTATTCCATGGTGTATATGTACCACATTTTCTGTATCCAGTCTATCACTGATGAGCGTTTAGGTTGATTCCATGTCTTTGCTATTGTGAATAGTGCTGCAACGAACATGGGTGTGCATGTATCTTTATAATAGAATGCTTTATATTCCTTTGAGTATAAACTCAGTAATGGGATTGCTGGGTCACATGGTATTTCTGCTTCCAGGTCTTTGAGGAATCACCACACTGCCTTCCACAACAATTGAACTAATTTACACTCCCACCAACGGTGTAAAAGCATTCCTTTTTCTCTGCGACCCCACCAGCATTTGTTGTTTTGACTTTTTAATAATCGCCATTCTGACAGGCATGAGATGCTATCTAATTGTGGTTTTGATTTGCTTTGCTCTAATAATCAGGGATGTTGATCTTTCTTTCATATGTTTGTTGGCCACGTGTATGTCTTCTTTTTAGAAGTGTCTGTTCATGTCCTTTCCCCACATTTTAATGGGGTTGTTTTTTCCTGTACATTTGTTTAATTTCCTTGTAGACGCTGGTTGTTAGACCTTTGTCAGATGGATAGATTGCAAACATTTTCTCCCGTTCTGTAGGTTGCTTGTTCACTCTGATGAAGTTTCTTTCTCTGTGCAGAATCTTTTTAGTTTAATTAGATCCCATTCGTCAATTTTTGCTTTTGTTGCAATTGCTCTGGTGTTTTTATCGTGAAATATTTCCCCGTGACTGTGTCCTGAATGGTATTGCCTAGATTTTCTGCTAGGGTTTTTATAGTTAGGGGTTTTACATTTAAGTCTTTAATCTGTCTTGAATTAATTTTTTGTATATTGTGTAAAAAGGAGGCCCAGTCTCAATTTTCTGCATATGGTTAGCCAGTTCTCCCAGCATCATGTATTAAATAGGGAGTTCTTTTCCCATTTCTTGTATTTGTCAGGTTTGTCAAAGATCAAATGGTTTTAGGTGGGTACAGTCTTATTTCTGAGTTCTCTATTCTATTCTATAGGTCTATGTGTCTGTTTTTCTACCAGTACCATGCTGATTTGGTTATTGTAGCCATGTAGTATCATTTGAAGTCGAGCAGTGTGATGCTTCCAGCTTTGTTCTTTTGTTTACAATTGCCTTGGCTGTTCAGGCTTTTTTTTGGTTTCATATGAATTTTAAAGTAGATTTTCCAATTCTGTGATGAATGTCAATGGTATTTTATTAGGAATAGCGTTGAATCTATAAATTGCTTTGGGCAGTATGGCCATTATCTTCCTATCCATGAGCATGGAATATTTCTTCATTTGTTTCTGTCCTCTCTGAGTTCTTTGAGCAGTGGTTTGCAGTTCTCTTTGGAGAGGTCCTTCTCTTCCTTTGTTAGCTGTATTCCTAGGTATTTTATGCTTTTTGTAGCAAATGTGAATGGAAGTTCATTCATGATTTGGCTCTCTGCTTGCCTGTTGTTGCTGCATAAGAATGCTAGCAATTTTTGCACATTGATTTTGTATTCTCAGAGTTTGCTGAAGTTTCTTATCAGCTTAAGAAGCTTTTGGGCTGAGACATGGGGTTTTCTAAATATCGAATCCGGTCATCTACAAAGATAATTTCATTTCTTCTCTTCCTATTTGAATACCCTTCATTTCTTTCTCTTGCCTGATAGCCCTGGCCAGAACTTCCAACACTGTGTTGAATAGGAGTGGTGAGAGAGGGCATCCTTGTCTTGTGCTGGTTTTCAAGGGGAATGCTTCCAGCTTTTGCCCCATTCAGTATGATATTGGCTGTGGATCTGTCATATATGGCTCTTATTATTTTGAGTTATGTTCCTTCCATATCTAGTTTATTAAGAGTTTTTTACATGAAGGGATGATGCATTTCATTGATGGCCTTTTCTGCATCAATTGAGATAATCACATGGTTTTTGTCTTTAGTTTTGTTTATGTGATGAACCACATTTATTGATTTTCATATGTTGAACCAACCTTGCATCCCATGGATGAAGCCTACTTGATTGTGTTGGATAAGCTTTTTGATATGCTGCTGGATTTGGTTTGCCAGTATTTTATTGAGGATTTTTGCGTCAATGTTGATCATGGATATTGGCCTAAAGTTTTCTTTTTATGTTGTTGCTCTGCCAGGTTTTGGTATCAAGATGATGCTGGCCTCATAGAATGTGTTAGGGAGGAGTCCCTCCTTGTCAATTTTTTGGAATAGTTTCAGTAGGAATTGGGTCAGCTCTTCTTTGTACCTCTGGTAGAATTCAGCTGTGAATCCATCTAGTCCTGGCTTTTTTTATGTTGGTAGGCTATTTATTACTGCCTTGATTTCAGAACTCTTTATTGGTGTATTCAGGGATTCAATTTCTTCCTGGTTCAGTCTTGGGAGGCTGTATGTGTCCAGGAATTCATTAATTTATTCTAGATTTTCTAGTTTATGTGCATGGAGGTGTTTATAGTATTCTCTGATGGTTGTTTGTATTTCTGTGGGGTCAATGGTGATCACTTCTGATTTGATTTTTCTCTCTTCTTTATTAGTCTAGCCAGTGGTCTATTTTATTACTTTTTTGAAAAACTGGCTCCTGAATTCATTGATTTTTGAAGGATTTTTTATGTCTCTATCTCCTTCAGTTCAGCTCTGATCTTGGTTATTTCCTGTCTTCTGCTATTTTTGGGGTTTGTTTGCTCTTGGTTCTCTAGTTCTTTTAGTTGAGGGATTAGGTTTTTAACATGGGATCTTTCTACCTTTTTGATGTGGGCATGTAGTGGTACAAACTTCCATCTTAACACACTGCTTTAGCTGTGTCCCAAAGATTCTGGCATGTTGTCTCTTTGTTCTCATTAATTCCAAAGAACTTCTTGATTTCTGCCTTAATTACATTATTTACCCAAGAGTCATTCAGGAGCAGGGTGTTCAATTTCCATGTAGTTTTGTGGTTTTGAATGAATTTCGTAATCTTAAATTGTAATTTGATTGTGCTGTGGTCTGACAGACTGTTCTTTATGTTTTCAGTTCTTTTGCATTTGCTGAGGAGTATTTCACTTCTGATTATGTGATCAATTTTAGAATAAGTGCCATTTGACACCAAGAAGAATGTATAGTCAGCACTTTTTGGGTGGAGAGTTCTGTAAATATCTATCAGGTTCACTTAATCCAGAGCTGAGTTCAGGTCCTGAATATTTCGTTAATTTTCTGTCTCTTTGATCTGTATGATAGCGTCAATGTGGTGTTAAAGTCTCCCACTATTAATGTGTGGGAGTCTAAGTCTCTTTGAAGGTCTCTTAAAACTTGCTTTGTGAATCTGGGTGCTCCTGTATTGGATGCATATATATTTAATATAGTTAGCTCTTCTTGTTTAATTGAACCCTTTACTTTTATATAATGTCCTTCTTTGTTTTGATTTTCATCGTTTTAAAGTCTGTTTTGTCAGAACTAGGATTGTAACTCCTGCTTTTTTTCCATTTTCTATTTGCTTGGTAAATTTTCCTCCATCCCTGTATTTTGACTCTTTGCACATGAGATGGGTCTCTTGAAGACAGTCTACTGATGGGTTTGGCTCTTCATACAGGTTGCCATTCTGTGCCTATTAATTCGGGCATTTAGCCCATTTACATTTCAGGGTAGAATTGTTGTGTTAATTTGATACTGTCATCATAATGCTAGCTGGTTATTTTGCACTTGTTTATGTGGTTGCTTCCTAGTATCACTGGTCTGTGTACTTCAGTGTGTTTGTGCAGTGGCTGGTAATAGTTTTTTCTTTCCATATTTAGTGCTTCCTTCAGGAGCTCTTATAAGGCTCACCTGTTGGTGATGAATTCACACAACATTTGCTTGTCTGAAAAGAATATTTCTCCTTTGCTTATGAAGCTTAGTTTGGCCAGATATAAAATTCTGGGTTAGGAATTCTTTTCTTCAAGAATGTTGAATATTGGCCTCAAATCTCATCTGGTTTGTAGGGCTGCCGCTTAGAGGTCCACTGTTAGTCTGATGGGCTTCCCTTTCTAGGGTACCTGGACTTTCTCTCTGTCTGCCGTTAACATTTTTTTCTTTGATTTTGACCTTTGAGAATCTGACGATTATGTGTATTGGGGTTGATCTTCTTGCGGAGTAACTTACAGGGGTTTCTGCATTTCCTGATTTTTAATGCTGGCCTGTCTTGCTATCATCCATTCTCCTGGATGATATCCTGAAGTATGTTTTCCAACTTAGTTTATTTCTCCCTGTTTCTTTCAGGTACCCAAATCAGTTGTAGGGTTGGTCTATTTATATAATCCTATGTTTTTCAGAGGTTTTGTTCGTTTCTTTTCATTCTTTTTTTCTCTCTATTCTTGTCTGCCTGTCTTATTTCAGAAAAATAGCCTTCGAGTTCTGAGATTCTTTCCTCCGTTTGGTCTATTCTGCTGATGATACTTGTGATTGCCCTGTGAAGTTCTTGTATTGTTTTTCAGTTCCATCAGGTAGGTTATGTTCTTCTAAACTGGCTATTCTGGCTATTGCTCCTTTATTGTTTTAGCATGATTCTTATCTTCTTTGCATTGGGTTACACCATGCTTCTTTAGATCAACAAAGTTCATTATTACCTACCTTCTGAATCCTAATTCTGTCATTCAGCCTTCTCAGCTTCAGCCCAGTTCTGTGTTTTTCTGGAGTGTGTTGCAGTCATTTGGAGGGGAAGAGGCACTTTGTCTTTTTGAGTTTTCAGCGTTTTTGTGTTGATTATTTCTCATCTTTGTGGGCTTCTCTACTTTGGATCTTTGAGGTTGCTGACCTTTGAATGAGGTTTTCATGGGGTCATTTTGTTGATGTTTTCTGTTTGTTTTCTTTTCTTTCTTTTTATATTTATTTATTTATTTATTTATTTTGAGACAAAGTTTCACTCTTGTCATCCAGGCCAGAGTGTAATGGCATGATCTTGGCTCACTGTGACTTCTGCCTTCTGAGTTCAAGTGAGTCTCCTGCCTCAGCCTCCCTGAGTAGCTGGGATTACGGGCATGCACCATCATCACCATGAGCTGCTAATTTTGTATTTTCAGTAGAGATGGGGTTTCACCATGTTGGCCAGGCTGGTCTCAAACTCCTGACCTCAGGTGATCCACCCACCTCAGCCTCTCAAAGTGCGGGGAGTATAGGCATGAACCACCACACCCTGCCTCTTTGTTTTTTGTTTTCTTTTTTTGTTTGTTTGTTTGTTTGTTTAATCTAACAGTCAGGCCACTCTACAGCAGGGATCCTGCTGTTTGCTGGGGTCCACTCCAGACCCTAGTGGCCTCGGTTTCTTCCATACCTGGCATTATCACCAGTGAATCCTGTGAAACAACAAACATGGGGGCCAGCTTGTTCCTCTTGAAGCTCCGCCTCAGGGTGTACTGACTTGTTGCTGCCCTGCACACACCTGTAGAAGCTGGTTGGAGACCCCCATTGGGAGGTCTCACCGAGTCAGGAAGAACAGTGTCAGGAACCTGCCCAAAAAATCAGTCTGCCTGTTTTTTGGCAGAGGAAGTGTGCTGCATTGTGGGGTACCATTCCTCATCTTGGATTGCCTGTATTCTCCAAAGCTGGCAGGCTGGAGCAGCTGAGTTAACTGAACCACAGAGATGGCAGCCATCCCTTTCTCCAGGAATTTGCACCCGTCTTAGGTGGACTCCAACCCACTGGCATTGGCTGGCTGGGATTCTAAGCCAGTGGATCTTACTTAACTTGTGAGGTGCCGTGGAAGTGAGGCCAGACACTGTTGGCTCCCTGGATTCAGCCCCCTTCCTAGGAATATATATGGATGGAATTCCTGTCTTGCAGGAGATACCAGAGCCAGAGTATGTAAAACTGGGCCTCTGTATGTGCCTGAACAGCTGCTCTGCAGAGACTCCACACAGCTCTGTGTATCAGACTCAAGGCCCTGGTGGCATGGGCCCACGAGGGGATCACCTGATACATGCATTACAAAGATCTGTAGGAGAAGCGTGGTTTCTTGTGTAGGGTCTCACAATCGCTCACTCGTTCCTTTGGCTGGCGGTGGGAGTCCCTTTGATTCTGTGCTGCTCCGGGTAGGCCACTGCCCGCCACCCCACCCAGCTTTTCTTCCTTCTTTGTGGGTCGCCTTGTTGTTTGCTTAGTCAGTCCCTGTGCAAGAACCTGGATATTTCAGTTGAAGGTGATAAATTCACTTGCCCCTTCTCATTCCCCTCTGTGAGTGCTGTGGACTACAGCTGCTTCTGATTCTCCATCTTGGTTCAGTCTCCCTCAGTTTCCCTTTGATCACTGCCTTTAAGAAAAGCTCTTCCTACCTGTCAATAATAATCTCAGCTAATAACTCTAAACTTACAAATATAGTAATATATCAACTATGAAATTAAAAAAGACACACCGGGATAGGCCAACTTATGCTCCCCACAAAGATGTCCACATCCTAATCTTCAGAATCTGTGAATATATTATTTTCCATAGCAAAAGGGACTTTGCGGATGTGCTTAAATTAAGGATCCTGAAATGCGAGATAATTTATTGTGGATTATGTGTGTGTGCTCAATGTAATCTCAAGGGTCTTTATAAGAGGGAGGCAGCAGCATCACAGGCGGCATAGATGTTGTGACAATGAAAGCAGAAATTGGAGGGATGCAGTCAAAAGCCAAGGTTGTTGTCTGCCTTGAGAAGCTGAAAATGCAAGGAAAAGAACCAGGCTTATTGACACTGTTTTTAACCCCATGAGATTCCTTTTAGACTTATGAACTCTAGAACCGAAAGAAAATAAATTTTTGTTGTTTTTTGTCACACATTTGTGGTAATTTGTTACACCAGAAATAGAAAACACCCTGTCTTTCAGCACCCATATATCCAAAGCCAAGGTCCATATACTCACCCTTATATATTCAGTGTGGTCAGGGGAGTAATACAGCCCCTTGCTAGTTTGAATCATGTACCTTCACTTGTAATGTACAGAAGGTGAACTGGAGATAGACAACACACAGCAGCCCCTAAGAAGTGGTTGTTCATTGGATTCGACATTGAATTACTCATAAAAAAGTGACAAATAGGATTTCAAAATATATAAAAACAACAGGCATCTACTACTTTCCACACATTGTTTGCATAGAATGCACATTCACCTACCTTCTCTTATATACAGTTGAAAAATATTATCACATAATGCAGTGCAACTATTTCTTAAGAAGCTAAAATGTACACAACTCTTCACCAGAATAGACAGTCTCTTTTAGTTGCTGCTTCTAGTCTCAAATCTAATATCCCTGGGTGATTTACATTTCTCTTGGCCAGAAATGAAGTTGAAATTTCATCACCCCAAATAAGTAATTTAACTCTCAACAACAAAAGAAAATATAAAATATTAGAAGAAAATTTAAAAAAATAAAAAATTTCCCTAAGAGAAAAATGAGAAAACAAACAACCTGTTATGTAGAGCAATTCATATTGCTTGTGAATTGACATGTGCCCTCACTTGACAGTGAGGGCAAAGGCTCTGAGTTTTGACAGCGAAGTGAGCTCCTTTTGCCCACCCAATCTGCCCTGCATTCTGTTGCTGCTTGGATGTATGCTCATTACTGATACACATAGAGGGGTTTATAAAGTGACTACGTTAATTAGGCAGTCTAGTTTTTATTTTAGTCTGGTAGGACACAGATTCTGAAACTGACTTAAAGATTGAACAATTGTAAATTTTGACTGGCTTAAAAATTGAAAATTATAATTTCTATTTTAAAATATTTCAAAACCTAAATATATTTTAAAGAGAGGTTGGCTGCCAGTCTATTTGAATTCTGAAAATTGCATTAGGTTATCAAATTACAATGACAGAAATATTATGCAGTTATATTCTTGGATTGAGTTTTTTTTTTTTTTTTTAAAGGTCTTTGCAATCCAAGAAATTACATGAGTTTCTGACTCTTAACCATCTTGAATTGTTGGCTACAGGCAGAAAGACACTGTTAGGAAGGTTGAATCTTCTTTTAACGATCAAATGGGCTTTGGTCTGTATCTTGGAGGTAATCCCAGAAGACTTCCTATCCAATTTTCTGTATCAAATTTCTTGAAGTTCTCATGTTATTATACAATGATCTTAGTCCTAAAACACAGTAAGTGACAGTTTAACCAATTTCTTTATTGACATTAAAAGCAGTTACTGACTTATCAGTTAAAGATGCAGGATTCTTCAATGTTTCTCATGATGCATAATGTTTTTTCATAGAAACTCTTTATCAGATTGAGGAAGTTTTCTTTCATTCCTAGTATGCTGCTAGTTTTTATCATAAATGGGCATTGGAGTTTCAAAAATTCTTTTGTTGTCATATAATCATATAATTTCTCACCTTTATTAGTAAGATCAAATTACACTGGTAAATTTTTAAATGTAAAAACGAACCTCGAATTCCCAGGACAAACCCTATGTGGACTTTATGTATTATCCTTTTAAACAATGCTGGAGTCAAAGTACTCATACAAGTTACTAACACTTTGTTTCATATATATATGAACATATATATGCTAAGTATACATATGGTAATTAAATTCAAATGAGGTCATATAGTTGGGGTCCTAATGCAAGAGGATTGGTGGCCTCACAAAAAGAGAAAGAAAGAGAGATCTTGGTCTTTCTACAACACACACAGAAGGGGCATGAGAGCACACAGTCTACAAGCCAAGAAAAGTAGCCTCAGAATAAAACCCACCTTGCCAGGACCTTGATCTTGGACTTGCCAGTAGTTAGAACCATGTGAAGTAAATTTCCGTTATTGAAGTAACCCACTCTATGGTATTTTATTATGACAGGTCGAGTAAACTAATACAGTCAGAAAACATACTCCATATAATTTCAATTCCTTAAATGGATTGAAACTTATGACTCAGTCTAAAGTTTATCTTGGTGAACATACCATACATACTTGAAAATAATGTGATTCTATAGTTATTCCGTGTAGGGGTCTGTAGATGCCAATTAAGTCAAGGTGGCTTATATTGTTGTTTATGTCATCCAACCTTACTGATATCTTTCATGTCTACTTGTTTTCCTAATTACTGAGTGTGGATTGTTAAAAAATATCCTTCCATTTCCTCCTTTAATTCTGTCAAATTTGCTTCATCCATTTTTGAAGTTCTATAAATTAGATTCATACACATTTAGCAATGTTATATCATTTTGATATATTGATGCCCTTATCATTATGAAATGCCCTTTATTCAATAGTAATTCTCTTTGTCTTTATTGTCAATATCATAAGATATAACTTTTTCCAAGTGAATTTCCAATTGATTGAGCACCATTTATTGAAAAAGCCATTCTTTCCCCATTGCATTATGATTTGAAAAAGCCAAAAATCCTTTAATAAGAAGTATCCCTGTGGTCAAAATACACTTTGCAGGATTATCTATATTAGAAATCAAATTTTGTGGGAGTAGATGTGACCTGGCTAATGATATAGTCAAATAACAAAAACATCATCATAATTAGAGCCAATTTTTATTGAGCTTTTAAATAGGCTAATGTCATCCATGAATCATTTTTATATTATTTATTTATTTATTTATTTTTTCTGTTTTATTATAAATTGGCAAATGATAATTGTGTATATTTAGGGATTATAAAATGTTATATGTATACAATGTGAAATGGTTAAATCAATCTAATTAACATATCAATCACCTTAAATATTTGTCATTTTTTGCAATGAGAACATTTGAAATATACTTTCTCAGCAATTTTGAAATATACAATGTATTATTATTAACTGTAGTCAACATGCTGTGTCATAGATCTTAAAAGACATATTTCTTATGTCTAACTGAAACTTTGACCAACACATCCCCACTCCCCACAACCCTCCATCTCTGACAAACATCATTCTTCTCTGTGATTCTCAGTCCAATTGTTGTAGGTACCACATATAAGCGAGATCATGCAGTCATTTGTTCTGACTTATGTTACTTAGCATAATGTCCTCCAGATTCATCCATATTGTCAGAAATGATGGAATTTCAGTTTTTAAGGCTGAATAATATTCTATTGTGTATATATGCTATTTTTACTTTGTTCATTTGTTGATTAACACTTAGGCTGTTTTCATGTTTTAGCTTTTGTGAATAATGCTGCAAAGAACACAGAAGTGTAGACATTTCTTTGACATACTGATTTAAAATCCTTTGGCTATATATCCAGAAATGGGACTGCTGGATCATATGGTAACTCAATTTTTAGTTTTTAAAGAAACCTCCATACTGTTTCCTAAAGTGGCTGTACAAATTTACATTCCTACTAATGATGTACAAGGGTTCCTTTATCTTTACATTGTCACCAACACTTGTTACCTTCTGTCATTTTCAATAACAGCCATTCTGACAGGTATGAGATGATATCTTATTGTGGTTTTAATTTGCATTTCCTTAATGATTAGTTATGTTAACATATATAAAATTTTAAATAAACACTTTATTATAGACTACCTATAGGTTTACAGAAGAGTCATAAAGTAGTGAAGAGTCCCCATATCCACCACAGCCAGTATCCTCTATTATTACCTTACATTAGTATGGTATATTTGTTGCAATTAATGAACCAATATTAAGATGTTATTATTTACTAAAGTCCATATTTTATTCAGATTTCCTCAGTTTTTACCTAATATTCTCTTTTTCATTATTGCTACAGTCTTTTCCAGTATAATACATTGCAGTTGGTTGTCATGTCTCCTCACACTACCCTTGGCAGTGATGGTTTCTCAGAGTTTCCTTCTCTTTAATGACTTTCACAGTTATGAGGGGTACTGGCAAGGTGTTTTATAGAATGGCCCTCAATTGAAATTTTTCGGATGTTTGTCTCATGATTAGATTAGGATTATGGGTTTTGGGGGGAGGAACATGGAAGCACCATTTTCAGCACATCATTTCAAGGATATATGCTATCAGCATGACTTATCACTGTTGATGCTAACCTTGAGCACCTGCATGAGATAGTGTCTGTCAGATTTCAATACAAATACTACTGCCTCCCCTTTTCTATACTGTATTCTTTGGAAGGAATACACTATGCCACCTCACACTTAAATGGTGGGGAGTTATGCTCCCCTTTTTGAAAGGGATGTACCTATGTATAATGTGTGGAATTGTTATGCATAAGGTATCTGTATATTTTTGCTTGGCATAATTTATTTTCAATCCTCAGAAAAATCATATTGTGTCCTCAAAAAATAAAATTCTTGGAAATAAACTTAACCAAGGAGGTGAAAGCCTTGCACTCTTAAGACTACAAACTGTTTTTGAAAGAAATTAAAAAGGACATCATGAAATGAAAAGATATCCTGTGTTCATGGATTGGAAGACAATTAAGATATAAATACTACACAAAGTAATGCAGATTCAATTCAATTCCTATCAAAGTCCCAATGACATTTTTTGCAGAAATAGAAAATCCATCCTAGCACTGATGTGGAGTCTAAAGGGATTCCAAATGACCAAAATAATCTTCAAAAAAAGAGCAACTCAAAACTTACTACAAAACTGCAGTAATCAAAACAGTGTGGTACCACCATAAAGATAAAGATATATATCAATAGAATACAATGAAGATGCCAGAAATAAACCCTCACATACGTGGCCAAGTGATTTTAGAGAAGGATGCCAAGACCATTCAATGGGAAAAGAACAGTCTTTTCAACAAATTGTGTTGAGAAGGGTGGATATTTGCATGCAGAAGAATGAAGTTGGGCCCTTACCTTACACCATATATGCAGAATCACTCAAAATTCATCAAAGACCTAAATGTAAGACCTAAAACTATAAAACTTTTAGAAGAAAACATAGAGAAGAAGCTTCAAGACACTAAATTTAGAAATGATTTCTTGGCTATGACCAAAGGAAAAAAAAAAAAAAAAAAGCACAGGCAACAAAAGTAAAAATAGACAAAATTGACTGCATTAAAAAAAAAAAAAAACTTTGAACGTCAAAAGACACTATCAACAGAGTTAAAAGGCAACCCATAGAATAGGCTGCAAATTATATATCTCATAAGGAGCTAATATTCAGAATAAACAAAAATTCCTTCAAATCATCATCAAGAAAAATCAAACAACCCAATTAAAAATGGACAAAGAAATTGAATAGACATTTCTCCAGAGAAGATGTATAGATGGCCAATAAGCATACAAAAGAAATGCTGAACATCATAAAATAATTAGGGAAATGCAAATTAAGCTTACAATGAGACACAACTTTATACCCATTAGGATGGCTATTACTAAAAGATTTGGAAATAGGATTTTCAGGGAGGGGCCAAGATGGCTGATTAGAAGCAGCTACAGCCCATGGCACTCATGGAGAGGAAGAAAACCAGCAAGGGAATTCAGTACCTTAAACTGAAATGTCCAGGTTGTTGCATTAGGACTGACTAGGCAAATAACTCATGGAGAATAAAGAAAAGCAAAGTGGGGCAATGACCCACCCAGGAGTGGCACACAGCCAAAGGAACCCACAAACACAGCTGAGAGAAGCACTTTCACTCATGATACCATCAGATGCAGGAGGGACCAAGTTGACTAGGGTCTGGAGTGTACCTTAAGCAAACCACAGCCCTTTGGAAAAGTGGCTTGCTAGTGAAAAGAAAAACAAACAAAAATAACAATGTCAACATAAACAAACAAAAAAAGATGCCACAAAAACCCCATTCAAAGGTCAGCAACCTCAAAGATTGAAGGTAGATAAGCCCACAAACATGAGATGTAATCAACACAAAAATGCTAAAAACTCAAAAAGAGAGTGCCTCTTCTCCTTCAAATGATGGCAACACCTCTGCAGCAACGGCATGGAACCGGACTGAGGCTGAGATGGCTGAACTGACAGAAATAAGCTTTAGAAGGTGGGTAATAATGAACTTTGCTTAAAGGAGTATGGTGTAACCCAATGCAAATAAGCTAAGAATCATAATAGAACAATACAGAAGTGTTAGCCAGAACAGCCCATTTAGAGAGGAACATAGCTAACCTGATGGAGCTGAAAATACAACACAAAAACTTCACAATGCAATTATAAGTATCAGTAGCAGAATAGACCAAGCAGAGGAAAGAATCTCAGAGCTTGAAGACTATATTCCTGAAACAAGACATGCAGACAAGACTAGAGGAAAAAAGAATGAAAAAAAATAAACAAAACCTCCAAGAAATATGAGATTATTTACAGAGACTGAAACTATGACTGATTGATATACCTGAAAGAGATGAGGAGAATGGAACCAAGTCAGAAAACATATTTCAGGATATCAGCCAGGAGAACTTCCCCAACATAGCAAGACATGCCGGCATTTACATTCAGGAAATGCAGGGAACCCAATTAAGTTACTCCACAAGAATGTCAACCCCAAGACAAAAAATTATTAAATTCTCCAGGGTAAAAATAAAAGAAAAAATGTTGAGAGCAGACAGAGAGAAAGGCTAGGTAACCCAGAAAGAAAAGCCCATCAGACCAACAGCAGACCTCTCCGTGGAAACCCTACAAGCCAGAAGAGATTGGGGGCCATATTCAACATTCTAAAAGAAAAGAATTTCCAACCCAGAATTTAATATCTGGCCAAACTAAGCTTCATAAGCAAAGGAGAAATAAGATCCTCTTAAGACAAGCAAATGCTGAGGGAATTTATCACCAATGGCCTGCCTTGAAAGAGCTCCTGAAGGAAGCACTAAATATAGGAAAAAAAAAAAAAAAATGTTACCAGCTACTACAAAACACACTGAAGTACATAGACCAGTGACATTATGAAGGAACCACCTGAACAAGTCTGCCAAATAACAAGCTAGCATCATGATGACAGGATCAAATTTACACATAACAATACTAACTTTAAATGTAAATTGGCTAAATGCCCAAATTAATAGACACAGAATGGCAACCTGGATAAAGAGCCAAGACCAAATGGTATGCTGTCTTCAGGAGACCCATCTCACTTGCAAAGACATACGTATGCTTGGGATAGAGGGATGGAGGAAAATATACCAAGCAAATGGAAAACAGAAAAAAGCAGGGGTTGCAATCCTAGTTTCTGACAAAACAGTCTTTAAACCAACAAAGAACAAAAAAAGACAAAGAAGGGCATTACATAATGGTAAAGGGTTCAATTCAAGAAGAAGAGCTAACTATCCTAAATATATATGCACCCTATACAGGAGCATCCAGATTTATAAAGCAAGTTCTTAGAGACCTATAAAGAGACTTAGACTACCACACAATAATAGTGGGAGACTTTAACAGCACACTGACAATACTAGATCATCAAGACAGAAAATTAGCAAAGATATTCAGGACTTGAACTTGGCTCTGGATAACAGGACTTGACGGATATCTACAGAACTCTCCACCAAAATTCAAGAGAATATACATTATTCTCAGTGCCATATGGCAGTTAATCTAAAATTGACCACTTAATAAGAAATAAAACACTCTTCAGCAAATGCAAAAGTACTAGAATGATAATAGTCTGTCAGACTACAGCACAATCAAATTAGAATTCAAGATTAAGAAATTCATTCAAAATCACACAACTACATGAAAATTGAACAATGTGCTCCTGAATGACTCTTGGGTAAATAATGAAATTAAGGCAGGAATTGAGATGTTCATTGAAAGTAATGAGAACAAAGGAACAATGTACCAGAATCTTTGGGATGCAGCTAATTAGTATTAAGAGGGAAATTTATAGCACTAAATGTCCACATCAAAAAGCTAGAAAGATCTCAAGTTAACAATCTAACATCTCAACTGAAAGAACTAGAGAACCAAGAGAAAAAAAAACTCAAAGGCAGCAGAAGACAAGAAGTAATCAAGATCTGGGCTGAACTGAAGGAGTTAGAGACACAAAAAAGACCTTCAAAAGATCCATTAATTCAGGAGCTGTTTTTCTGAAAAAATTAATAGGATAAATCACTAGCTAGACTGATTAAAAAAAGAGAAAAGAATCATAAAAACACAACCAGAAGTGATGATGGGAATATCACCATGGACCCCACAGAAATGAAAACGTCAGAGAATACTATAAATGCCATTATGCACATAAACTAGAAAATCTAGAAGAAATGGATCAATTCCTGGATGCATACAACCTTCCAAGAGTGAACCAGGAAAAAATTGAATCCCTGAATAGACCAATAAAGAGTTCTGAAATAGAGGCAGTAATGAATAGCCTACCAACATAAAAAATGCCAGGACCAAATGGATTCACACCTGAATTCTACCAGAGGTACAAAGAAGAGATGACGCCATTTCTACTGAAACTTTTCCAAAAAACTGAAAAGGAGGGACTCCTCCCCAACACATTCTATGAGTTCAGCATCATCCTGACACCAAAACCCGGAAGAAATACAACAAAACAAGAAAACTTCAGGCTAATATCCATGATGAACATTGATGAAAAAATCCTCAGTAAAATACTAGCAAACTGAATCCAACAGCACGTCAAAAAGCTTATCCAACATGATCAAGTTGGCTTCATCGCCAGGATGCCAGGTTGGTTCAACATACACAAACCAATAAATGTGGTTTCATCACATAAACAGAACTAAAGACAAAAACCACATGATTATATCAATTGATGCAGGAAAGACCATCAATAAAATGCAACATCACTTCATGTTAAAAAAACTCTCAATAAACTAGATATGGAAGGAACATAACTCAAAATAACAACAGTCACATATGACAGACCCATAGCTAATATCATACTGAATGAGCAAAAGCTGGAAACATTCCCCTTGAAAACCAGCACAAGACAAGGATGCCCTTTCTCACCACTCCTATTCAACATGATATTGGAATTTCTGGCCAGGACTATCAGGCAAGAGAAAGAAATAAAGGGTATTTAAATAGGAACCAAGGAAGTCAAATTATCTTTGTTTGCAGATGACCTGATCCTCTATCTAGAAAACCCCGTCGTCTCAGTTCAAAAGCTTCTTAAGCTGACAAGAAACTTCAGCAAAATCTCTGGATACAAAATCAATGTGCAAAAATACCTAGCATCCCTATACACCAACAATAGACAAGCAGAGAGTCCCATGAATGAACTTATATTCAAAATTGCTACAAAAAGCATAAAATACCTTGAAATACAGCTAACAAGGGAAGTGAAGGACCTCTTCAAAGAGTACTACAAACCAGTCCTCAACTCAGAAAAGACAGAAACAAATGAAGAAACATTCCATGCTTATGGATAGGAAGAATCAGCATCATGAAAATGGCCATACTGCCCAAAATAATTAATAGGTTCAATGCTATTTCTATTAAACTACCATTAATGTTCTTCAAAGAATTAGAAAAAAATATTAAAATTTATATGGAACCAAAAATGTGTCTGAATAGCCAAGACAATCCTAAGCAAAAAGGACAAAGCTGGAGGCATCATGCTACCCAACTTCAAACTATACTACAAGGCTACAGTAACCAAAACAGCATGGTACTGATAGTAGAACAGACACATAGACCAAATGAAACAGAATAGAGAACTCAGAAATAAGACTGCACACCTACAATCATCTGATCTTTGTCAATTGACAAAAATTAGCAATGGGGAAGGGACTTTGTATTTAATAAATAATGCTAGGAATGCTGGCTAGCCATAAGCAGAAAATTGAAATTGGACCTTTTCTGTATGAGTTTGTTTTTGTGCTGCTGATAAAGACATAACTGAAACTGAGAAGAAAAAGAGGTTTAATTGGACTTACAGTTCCACATGGCTGGGGAGGCCTAAGAATCATGGCAAGAGGTGAAAGGCATTTCTTACATGGCAGCAGCAAGAGAAAATGAGGAAGATGCAAAAGCAGAAACCCCTTATAAACCCATCAGATCTCATGAGACTTATTCACTAACATGAGAATAAAGACAGGCCCCCATGATTCAATGACCTTCCCCTGGGTTCCTTCCACAACACGTGGGAATTCTGGGTGATACAATTCAAGTTGAGATTTGAGTGGGGACACAGCCAAACCATATCATTCCACCCCAGGCCCCTCCAAATCTTATGTCCTCACATTTCAAGCCAATCATGCCTTCGCAACAGTCCCCCAAAGTCTCAACTCATTTCAGCATTAACCCAAAAGTCCACTGTCTAAAGTCTTATCTGAGACAAGGCAAGTTCCTTCCACCTATGAGCCTGCAAAATCAAAAGCGAGCTAGTTACTTCCTAGATACAATGAGGGTACAGGTATTGGGTAAATATAGCCATTTCAAATGGGAGAAATTGGCCAAACCAAAGGGGTTATAGGGCCTATGCAAGTCTGAAATCCAGCAGGGCAGTCACATTTTAAAGCTCCAAAATAATTTCCTTTGACTCCATGTCTCACATCCAGGTTATGCTGATGCAAGAAGGGGGTTCCCATGGTCTTGGGTAGCTCCACCCCTGTGGCTTTGCAGGGTTCAGCCTTCCTCCTGGCTACTTTCACGGACTGGCATCGAGTGTCTGTAGCTTTTCCAGGTGCACGGTGCAAGCTGTTGGTGGATCCGCCCTTCTGGGGTCTGGAGGATGGTGGCCCTCTTCTCACAGCTCCACTAGGCAGTGCTCCAGTAGGGACTCTGTGTGGCAGCTCCAACCACACATTTTCCTTCTGCATGGCCCTACCAGTGGTTCTCCATGAGGGCCCCATCCTTGCAACAAACTTTTGGGTGGGCATCCAGGAGTTTCCATATATCTTCTGAAATCTAGGCAGAGGTTCCCAAACCCCAATTCTTGACTACTGGGCAACCACAGGCTCAACACCACATGGAAGCTGCCAATGCTTGGGGCTTCCACCCTCTGAAGCCACAGCCTGAGCTCTATGTTGGCCTCTTTCAGCCACAGCTGGAGTGGCTGGGACACAGGACACCAAGTCCCTAGGCTGCATACAGCATGGGGACCCTGGGCCCAGCCCACCAGACCACTTTTTCTTTCTGTGCCTCTGGGCCTGTGATGGGAGGGGCTGCCGTGAAGGTCTCTGACATGGCCCGGAGATATTTTCCTCATGGTCTTGGGGATTAACATTAGGCTCCTTGCTACTTATGCAAACTTCTGCAGCCAGCTTGAATTTCTCCTCAAAAAAAAAAAAAAGTTTTTTTCTTTTCTATTGCATCATCAGGCTGCAAATGTTCTGAACTTTTATCCTCTGTTTCCCTTTTAAAATGGAATGCTTTTAATAGCACCCAAGCCACCTTTTGAATGCTTTGCTGCTTAGAAATTTCTTCCATACCAGGTACCCCAAATCATCTCAAGTTCAAAGTTCCACAAATCTCTAGGGCAGGGGCAAAGTGCTGCCAGTCTCTTTGCTAAAATATAACAAGAGTCACCTTTACTCCAGGTCCCAACAAATTCTTCATCTCCATCTGAGATCACCTTGGCCTGGACCTTATTGTTCATATCACTATCAGCATTTTTGTCAAAGCCATTCAACAAGTCTCTAGGAGTTTCCAAACTTTCCGACATTTTCCTGTCTTCTTCTGAGTCCTCCAAACTGTTCCAACCTCTGTCTGTTACCCAGTTCCAAAGTCATGTCCACATTTTCATGTATCTTTTCAGCAACACCCCACTCTACTGGTACCAATTTACTGTATTAGTTCTTTTCACGCTGCTGATAAAGAAATACCCGAGACTGGGAAGAAAAAAATGTTTAATTGGACTTATAGTTCCACATGGCTGGAGAGGCCTTAGAATCATGGTGGGAGGTGAAAGGCACTTCTTTCATGGTGGCAGCAAGAGAAAAATGAGGAAGAATCCCTGAATAGACCAATAACAGGTTCTAAAATTGAGGCAATAATTAATAGCCTACCAATCAAAAAAGTCCCGGACCAGACGGATTCACAGTTGAATTCTGCCAGAGGTACAACGAGGAGCTGGTACCATTCCTTCTGAAACTATTCCAATCAATAGAAAAAGAGGGAATCCTCCCTAACTCATTTTATGAGGCCAGCATCATCCTGATACCAAAGCCTGGCAGAGACACAACAAAAAAAGAGAATTTTAGACCAATATCCCTGATGAACATCGATGCAAAAATCCTCAAGTCTCTAGGGGTTCCAAACTTTCCAACATTTTCCTGTCTTCTTCTGAGCCCTTCAAACTGTTCCAACCTCTGCCTGTTATCCAGTTCCAAAGTCATATCCACATTTTCAGGAATCTTTTCAGCAACACCCCCACTCTGCTGGTACCAATTTACTGTATTAGTTCATTTTCATGCTGCTGATAAAGACATACCCGAGACTGGGAAGAAAAAAAGGTTTAATTGGACGTACAGTTCCACATGGCTAGAGAGGCCTTAGAATCATGGCGGGAGGCAAAAGGCACTTCTTACATGGCCGCAGCAAGAGAAAATGAGCAAGATGCAAAAGCAGAAACCCCTGATAAACCCATCAGATTTCATGAGACTTATTCACTAGCATGAGAATAGCATGGGAAAGACCGGCACCCATGATTTTATTACCTTCCCTTGGGTCTCTTGCACAACACGTGTGAATTCTGGGAGATACAATTCAAGTTGAGATTTTGGTGGGGACACAGCCAACCATATCACCTTCCTTACACCTTATACAAAAATTAAGATGGATTAAAGACTTTAATGTTATACCCAAAACTATAAAAATTCTAGAAGAAAATCTAGGCAATATCATTCAGAACCTCAGCATGGGCAAAGATTTCATGAGTGAAAACACCAAGAGCAATTGCAACAAAAGCAAAAATTGAAATATGGGATCTAATTAAACTAGAGATATTCTGCACAGCAAAATACACTATCATCAGAGTGAATAGGCAGCCTACACAATGGGAGAAAATTTTTGCAATCCATCTATCTATCTGACAAAGGTATAATATCCAGAGTCTACAAGGAACGTAAAAAAATTTACAAGAAAAAACAAACAACCCCATTAAAAAGTGGGGAAAGACATGAGCCGAGTCTTCTCAAGACATACATGTGGCCAAAAAGCATGAAAAAAAGTTTAACATCACTGATCATTAGACAAATGCAAATCAAAACCACAATGAGATAACATCTCACACCAGTCAGAAAGGCTATATTTAAAAAGCCAAAATACAACATATACTGGTGAGATTGCAGAGAAAATGGATGCTTTTACACTGTTGGTGGGAGTGTAAATTAGGCCAACCATTCTGGAAGACAGTGTGGTAATTCATCAAAGACCTAGAGGCAGAAATACCATTTGAGCCAGCAATCCCATTATGGGTTATATACCCAAAGGAATATGAATTATTTTATTTAAAGATACATGCATGCGTATGTTCAGTGCAGGACTATACACAATAGCAAAGACATGGAATCAACGTAAGTGGCCATCAATGATAGACTGAATAAAGAAAATGCAGTACATATACACCATGGAACACTATGCAGCCATGGAAAGGAATGAGATCATATTCTTTGCGGGAACATGGATAGAGTTGGAAGCCATTAGCCTTAGAAAATTAATGCAGAAACAGGAAAGCAAACACAGCATGTTCTCACTCATAAGTGGGAGATGAGTGATCAGAGTGCATGGACATAAGGCAGGGAACAACACACACTGTGGCCTGTTGGGGTGGGGGTGTGGGAAGGGAGAGCATCAGGAAGAATATCTAATGGATGTTGGGCTTAATCCTAGGTGATGGGATGATCTGTGCAGCAAACCACCATGGCACACGTTTACCTATGTAACAAATCTACACATCCTGCACATGTACATCTGAACTTAAAAGTTGAAGAAAAAAGGAAGGGAATGTTGATAAACATAAAGACAGAGAGAAAGAGAGTGAGGAGACAAGAAAGGAGGAGGAAAATCAAGTAAATGGAAAGAGAGAGAAGGAGATATGTGATTGCTTGATTGGAAATATGAAAAGAAAACAGTTCTTTTGAATTTTCTAGTTAATAATACCATTTTGGTTAAGTTGAATTTTACACTTTAAGTGAGTGAATTTTATAGCATGTGAATTATATCTCAATAAAGTTGTTTTCAAAGGGAATGCTTCCAGTTTTTTCCCATTCAGTATGATATTGGCTGTGGGTTTGTCATAAATAGCTCTTATTATTTTGAGATATATTCCATCAATATCTAGTTTATTGAGAGTTTTTAGCATGAAAGATTGTTGAAGTTTGTCAAAGGCCTTTTCTGTATCTACTGAGATAATCATGTGGTTTTTGTCACTGGTTCTGTTTATGTGATGGATT
This sequence comes from Pan paniscus, assembly GCF_029289425.2. NCBI lineage: Eukaryota > Metazoa > Chordata > Mammalia > Primates > Hominidae > Pan > Pan paniscus. The sequence continues at coordinate 79,707,701 of NC_073260.2, forward strand.
ACGTTTATTGATTTGCATATGTTGAACCAGCCTTGCATCCCAGGGATGAAGCTGACTTGATCTGGGTTGGATCAGCTTTTTGATGTGCAGCTGGATTCGGTTTGCCAGTATTTTACTGAGGGATGCCCTCCCTCACCACTCCAACATAGTGTTGGAAGTTCTGGCCAGGGCAATCAGGAAAGAGAAAGAAATAAAGGGTATGCAGTTAGGAAAAGAGGAAGTCAAATTGTCCCTGTTTGCAGATGACATGATTGTATATTTAGAAAACCCCATGTTCTCAGCCCAAAATCTCCTTAAGCTAATAAGCAACTTCAGCAAAGTCTCAGGATACAAAAGCAATCTGCAAAAATCACAAGCATTCCTATACACCAATAACAGACAAACAGAGAGCCAAATCATGAGTGAACTCCCATTCACAATTGCTTCAAAGAGAATAAAATACCTAGGAATCCAACTTACAAGGGATGTGAAGGACCTCTTCAAGGAGAACTACAAACCACTGCTCGACGAAATAAAAGAGGACACGAACAAATGAAAGAACATTCCATGCCATGGATAGGAAGAATCAATATCATGAAAATGGCCATACTGCCCAAGGTAATTTATAGATTCAATGCCATCCCCATCAAGCTACCAATGACTTTCTTCACAGAATTGGAAAAAAAACTACTTTAAAGTTCATATGGAATCAAAAAGAGCACGCATCACCAAGAAAATCCTAAGCAGAAAGAACAAAGCCGGAGGCATCACACTACCTGACTTCAAACTATACTAGAAGGCTACAGTAACCAAAACAGCATGGTACTGGTACCAAAACAGAGATATAGATCAATGGAACAGAACAGAGCCCTCAGAAATAATGCCACATATCTACAACTATCTCATCTTTGACAAACCTGACAAAAACAAGCAATGGGGAAAGGATTCCCTGTTTAATAAATGGTGCTGGGAAAACTGGCTAGCCATATGTAGAAAGCTGAAACTGGATCCCTTCCTTACACCTTATACAAAAATTAATTCAAGATGGATTAAAGACTTAAACGTTAGACCTAAAACCATAAAAACCCTAGAAGAAAACCTAGGCATTACCATTCAGGACATAGGCATAGGCAAGGACTTCATGACTAAAACACCAAAAGCAATGGCAACAAAAGCCAAAATTGACAAATGGGATCTAATTAAACTAAAGAGCTTCTGCACAGCAAAAGATACTACCATCAGAGTGAACAGGCAACCTACAGAATGGGAGAAAATTTTTGCAATCTACCCATCTGACAAAGGGCTAATATCCAGAATCTACAAAGAACTTAAACAAATTTACAAGAAAAAAAAAAGCAACCCCATCAAAAAGTGGGCAAAAGATATGAACAGACACTTCTCAAAAGAAGACATTTATGCAGCCAACAGACACATGAAAAAATGCTCATCACCACTGGTCATCAGAGAAATGCAAATCAAAACCACAATGAGACACCATCTCACACCAGTTAGAATGGCAATCATTAAAAAGTCAGGAAACAACAGGTGCTGGAGACGATGTGGAGAAATAGGAATGCTTTTACCCTGTTGGTGGGAGTGTAAATTAGTTCAACCACTGTGGAAGACAGTGTGGCGATTCCTCAAGGATCTAAAACTAGAAATACCATTTGACCCAGCTATCCCATTACTGGGTATATACCCAAAGGATTATAAATCATGCTACTATAAAGACTCATGCACATGTACGTTTATTGCAGCACTATTAACAACAGCAAAGACTTGGAACCAACCCAAATGTCCATCAGTGACAGACTGGATTAAGAAAATGTAGCACGTATACACCATGGAATACTATGCAGCCATAAGAAAGGATGAGTTCATGTCCTTTGCAGGGACATGGATGAAGCTGGAAACCATCATTATGAGCAAACTATCACAAGGACGGAAAACAAAACACTGCATGTTCTCACTCATTGGTGGGAATTGAACAATCAGAACACTTGAACACAGGGAGGGGAACATTACACACTGGGGCTTGTTGTGGGGTGGAGGGCCAGGGGGAGGGATAGCATTAGGAGAAATAAGTAATGTAAATGACGAGTTAATGTGTGCAGCAAACCAACATGGCACATCTATACCTCTGTAACAAACCTGCACATTGTGCACATGTACCCTAGAACTTAAAGTATAAAGAAAAAAAAAATCACAGTAAATAAAGCAGAGTCAGCAGAAGCCTTGAATAACCAAGGATAGAGAAATAGTATATACAAAAAGTTACCATCGCAATATAAGGAAATAAAAGCTCATATTTCTCTTATTTCCTTACAAGTTCTCTAAGAAAGAGACCTTGTCTTATTTCTTTACAAGGAAATAAGACAAATAGAAGCTGGATCATGTGAATGTTGGTTTATCAAGATGGCTGCTTCTGAGGAACCACTACTAGAGTTCCTGTTTGTGCATTATTAGACAGTGATTTAGGATGTTATCATTTGCTACAGTTTGAATGTTTGCCCCTCTGAACTTGTGTTGAACCTCAATCCCTAATGTGGCAGTATTGAAAGGTGGGGCCTTTAAGATGTGATTAGGTCAAAAGACTGCCCTCAAGAATGAATTAATTCATTAATGGACTAATGGATCAATGCATTTTCATGGGAGTGGGACTGGTAGACTTTCAGAAGAAATAAGAGAGACCTGAGTTAACACACTCAGCCCATTTGCCATATGATGTCCAGTACCACCTCAGAACCCTGCAGAGTCCCCACTAGCAACAAGGCTCTCACCAGGTGAGCCCCCTTGACCTTGAACTCCCAAGTCTCCACAATTGTAAGGCATAAATGTTGTTTCTTTATAAATTACCCAGTTTCAGGTATTCTGTTATAAGCAACAGAAAGCAAACTAGGATGTCATTTCGTAAAGACAAATGATGGGGCTACAGTGGGGATTAACTCTTTCTTAGAGACTTTTTACACTTACAGTAAACTCAATGATCTGAGGCAAGTTGAATTTGTCTGTTTCTCACAATTGGGAGACATTGCCAAAACCACGTATTCTGGCTTATTCCTACTTCACAGTCAGCAGAAAATAAAATTTTCTAGTGGAGTTTTGCTGAATGACATTGAAATAGTAAGTAAAAATAAATTTGAAATATTTTAGTTTATTCGTTACAGAACAACTTTAAAATAGTAGATAAAAATGAGTTGGGCATTTAAGCTTCATTTAAGAAAAGCTCACTATGAAGCAGGTAATTACTATTCCCTTTCTTTCAATCTCATCAATTATGTAAAAAGAAGCATCTTTTTAAAATTATAAAATTTAAGTAAAAAGATATCTCAATATATATCTATGAAATATTATATTATATATGATATGTACCTAAATTTTAATATAAATACAATAAATGTGGTAAAATCAGATTACTCTCAATTTGTTGGCACCAGTTGAATTTGGTACAATTATTTTGTGTTTTAATACAGCTGTATTTATCAAGAATAAAAAATGCTTTGTCATTTGGCTCAAAAAATTTACATTTGTGAATTTACAGTAAATTAAAATTCAAATGAAGAAGAGAATAATCTCTCCCTTTCTCTCTAAGTGTCTGGTAATAAGGAAATGGCTAAACAAATTATAGTACACCCATTTAGACTATATTATGTAAATGGTGAGGCAATAATTATAGGAGATGGGAAATGTAAGTTATCAGATGATAAAAAAAAGGCAGAGTACTACCTTGCATTTCTTCTGTGATTATGACAATAAATATCAAGTGTGCAAGTGGGACAAGTGTAGAAAGGAAAAAACAGATAGTTGTGTTAGTAGAATGGTAGTTTTCGGAGTTAGTTTTCCTCTTTGCTTAATTTTAAGTTCGCCCCGTTATTTTTTCAATTTAAAAGGAAAAATTAGGTAAGAAGTCTTGATTTGCCTGTAAATACATATTATAGATAACATAAAAACTGGAGAAGAAAAGTCAAAAGGTGTAAGAGGGGACAAACTCCAGTATCAGCTTCTTCTGAAACAGCAGTTTCTGAAATAGAACAGGTGTTTGTTTGTTTGTTTGTCTTTGGTGCAAAAGATCCAAACACGGAACAATACCTTTGGGAAAATACTTCTGCAAACACATTGCTGTTGTTTTGTTACCATGAATAAAATAAAAGAAAATGTCCTTGGAAAGAATAACAATATATTTCTGAATTATGCCTTTTCAACTGTGCTTTAAGTTTCCCTGAAAAGAACATTACAAACAACATTGCCAAACAAAAGCCTGAGAGGATGCACAGCACCCTCAGGACTTGTGAACTAATGGCCCATTCTAGGAAACTAAACATTTTGGTTTCAAATTAGACTATTTCCAGCAGGGAAGGCTTGTAGGAGATGCAAAAGCCTGCCCTAAGTACTGACATGCCAGGGTCTTTTAGGTTGGGAGAGATGTCCTTTACACCAAGGCAGTAATTTGCCTTGAGGAAAAACTGAAAACACTTGTGTGATTGAGTTGGGAAGCTACATGGGAACCACTAAAAAACTTTGAAAGGTTTCAGCCGGGTGCCGGTGGCTCACACCTGTAATCCCAGCACTGTGGGAGGCCCAGGAGAGTGGATCACGAGGTCAAGAGATTGAGACCATCCTGGCTAACATGGAGAAACCTCGTCCCTCCTAAAAATACAAAAATTAGCTGGCCATGGTGGCGCGTGCCTGTAGTCCCAACTACTCGGGAGGCTGAGGCAGGAGAATCGCTTGAACCCAGGAGGCGGAGGTTGCAGTGAGCCGAGATCGCACCACTGCACTCTAGCCTGGGCGACAGTGCAAGACTCTGTCTCCAAAAAAAAAAAAAAAAAAAAAAACTTTGAAAGGTGAGAAATTTAATTACTTACAGGGTATTCATTTCATGTATATTATTGCCAAGAATGAAAAATTAAGGAAGTAATGCAAGCATTTCAAGTTTTAAAAAGATGTTTGCAATATCCAAATAATTCAGACAGTGAGTTACCTGCTTAAATTATCAGCATAATTGCCTAAAATCATTGCTGGTGTGTGGCTGGTTATGGTCTCTCCTGTTCATTTTCAATATATATGTGAAACTGTCAAATTTTGAAAGCCAAACCCAATGATTTTCTTTTTTCTTTTCTTTCCTCTTCTTCTTTTTTTATGTTATGTTATGTTATGTTATTTATTTATTTATTGAGACAGAGTCTGTCTCTGTCACCCAGGCTGGAGTGCAGTGGCACAGACACAACCCCCCGCAGCCTGAAACTCCTGTGCTCAAGCAATCCTCCCACATTAGTCTCTAGAGTAGCTAGGACTACAGGTAGGCCACCACTACACCTGGCTAATTATTATTATTTACTTATTAGAAAAGACTAGATCTCCGAGATCTCACTGCATTGCCCAGGGTGGCCTCAAACTCCTGGGCTCAAGTGATCCTCCAGCCTCAGCCTCCCAAAGTGCTAGGATTACAGGCATAAGCTGCTGCACTTGCCCAAGTCCCATGATTTTCCGAGAATCCACTACTCTTCTCCAAGAACAGTCACCTCTGCTCTGTCTATAGCAGTTGGTCATGATGTTGAAATCCTGTCTGATCATTAATCTGAATCTATCCCTTAAATGTCAGAGGAGGAAAAATGGTAAGAACTGCTGATTAAGGTCATTTTTATTGCAGCAATGTTTGGCTTTTAAGGTACTTTCATCAGGATGGTCTAGCTTTACCTGATAATCATTTTAAAATGATCACATAATGGTTGGTAGAGATGAAAACACTTACGGTTCCTTCATCCACTGATGAATAGTTCAAGAGGTGAAAAACTGTGATGTATACTGGTCTCATAAAGAAAACAATGAGACATATCTTTATATTTGCAAGCTCCCCCAAAATACCTAGATCCTTTTGCAACTAGAAACAAATCCCAGATCTTCGAGAAAGTCATTTCTTTGAATTTTCTAGTTTCCTTTTCTAGAAAAACAAGTTTACTTTGTGTTCAAAATGCTTTTAGATAGAGAATCATTTCTTCATATAAAATCTGACAGGGAAGCCCAGTGTATGCAAGAAACAAAATAGAGCTGCTCATTTGACGTCACTGGGGAAACTCGGAGCTCCCTCATTTCTGTGCCTGGAAATATCTTTGTGGTAACCAGAGCTTCCAATAACACACAGCATAGAAATTACCGAACTTCATGATTACGTTTCTCCAGCAAGTAGACAACATAGTAATCTCAATCACTTAAATTTGTTTTGCAAGTAATTTGGAGGTCGCTGCTACAAGTGAGTTAATTACCATTGAAATCTAATTTCAAGGAAGAATACTTTTATACAGAATTTTCAAAAAAAGTTTTCATTTTAAGAATAACTTAAATTCATTTTCACCTTTAAATTAAGTGACGAATATTGATTTCAATCCAGAAGAGGACTAGCTATGTTTTTTGATATATTATTCTAATACTGTATCTCCTTCACAGAAGGAAGAGGGGGAAAGAGAGGGGAGGGAAGAGGTGGGAAAGGAAGAATGAAGGGTAGACATGCAGGTAGGCTCAGGACCAAATAATTTATCTTCAAGTTTCTGAGATCTTTTCTATTAGTGATGTTCAATTCTTCAGTCTTTTCTTTCAGAATATGAGCTCTTCTGAGATCCCTCTGTGCTGTAAAATCGGTTTAACAGATGACTCCTTCTTTTATTTCTCAGCAAGATATATATCGGAGAAGGGTACCATCATATTAAGAACAGGGCTCACTGGAAACCAGCAGATCATCATGAGGCAACCCAGATTGCAATATGATTATCATTTCTGAGAGGGTGTCTGTTTTAAATATGTGGTTTTCTCTTTGTTAGGGAGAAGGGACAAGAATCCAATTGAAGCATGTCAAGGAATTGCTTTCATATTGCATCCGTTTTCATTTCCCCATCCGTCTCTTCCTGTGCAAATTAAAATGCTAGTCTCATTTGTATCAATCTTGAGAAATGATGTTTAGTTTATCTAGCCTTCTCTGCCCGTGTAAAGATTTTTCTTATATGGTTCATTCCAGAGAAGTATTTTCAAATATTTCATGTTTCTTGATACTTTTACCTTGTCTAGTTATAATTTTGATAAGAAGTACTTTAATTTTTTATTCCAGTGCAAAGCACCCGTAACATGAAGCAAAACCATAATATCAAACATTTTTTAACCTTCCCCTGCCAAAAGGAAGGCGTGAACTAGTAATTTATAAAGATTGTGCACGCTGCTAATTTTTTAAAATTATTTTTTATGAGATGATTTGCAGAAATTTGGGGTTTGGGTAGAGAATGTAGCTTTGGCCATATTTTAAGTATTTTCTTCCTCCCGCGATTCATTTTAAGGAGTATAATATCTGAGCATAAAGAAAACAATATTTAGATAAAAGAAAAAAACTTGTGACTAAATATGTTAAACTTGTGACTTAAAACTTATGACTAAACATAAATTGTGGAACTAATTTTTGATAACTAAACATTTTTAAAGCCTTTGGTAAAGTTTTGTTGGTGAATCAGAAACTTCTTGGCTTTCTCTACTGAAATAAGAGGGCAACTCTTTACTTTGCTCAGTAATTACTCTGACTAGCACCAAGAAAAAATATCTATTGAAAAACATTCAGAATATATAATTGCATCTGGCTTGATGCATTTGAATCAATAAAAAGTATTCTTCCACTCACTGAACCTAATAAATTTCCACATGCTTGGGTAATGATGCTTCAGAAATGTTTAATTATCACTCTCCTACCTGACCTAAAACTGTTCATGAGTTTTGGTGATGAGAAAGGAGATTCAAATATTCAACAAGCATTGAACTGTGATATATCTCCAATGTGGTGATTGTATAATTATACGTGAAGATTCTCTGTATTCAGCCAGTGAAGCTTCAATGAAAACATATGGATAAGGATCACTTACTTTTTTCACAAAGATAGGTGAATTTTGGCAATTTGGTTATCCAATTAATGATGTATAGGTATGATTCAAGAAGTTTAATCTCACCATTCTTTGACTATATACTTGTAGGAAAATATTACAGAACTAGAACATGGGCCCTGGATGAGACGTCACTGGAAACTATTCTCAAATACTCTATAATATGGATATTACTAATAGAGTTCATATTTTTCACCGAAATGTAAATGATCATCTGGCAGATAATAAGACTGGTACAGTATCCATCAGCAATCATTATAGGTGACTTTGCCTCCCCAGAGCATATGATACAGTTATTAGTTTTTAGATTTGTTTTTTAATTAGGTAATTCTTTTGTTCAGAGAAGCACATAACTTCTTTTTGTATTATGTGTTAAAAGTGAATGATTAAAAAGGACTCCATTCAACGAAATGAAGAAGAGACTGACCAGTTAAAAGGGATCTTTTTATACTATAATGATAAACATAAAAGTATGGGTTTAGTTTTACAAACTGGACTTTTCAATGTCTTTTCTTACTACGTGAACCAAATTGGAATCTTCTGTTCTAAGAATACTTTATCCTAGTTTTGCCTTATGCTTTAGTAGCTTTATGATATTTTCCATAGGTTATTTAACTTTACCTTCTGTGGTAGACAGACCATGCTCCCCCACAGAGATATCTACAACCTAACCCCCAAAGCCAGTTAATCTATTACCTTATATGGCAAAACGAATTTTGCAGCTGTGATCAAGTTAAAGATCTTGAGATGGGAAAGTTATCAGGGATGATTTTAGTGGGCCCAATGCAAATACGATGGTTTTTATTTTTTATTTTTTTTTTGAGACGGAGTCTCCCTCGTCGCCCAGGCTGGAGTGCAGTGGCGCGATCTCGGCTCACTACAAGCTCCGCCTCCTGGGTTCATGCCATTCTCCTGCCTCAGCCTCCCGAGTAGCTGGAACTACAGGCGCCTGCCACCACGCCTGGCTAATTTTTTTTTTTTTTTTTTGGCATTTTTAGTAGAGACGGGGTTTCACCGTGTTAGTCAGGATACAATGGTTTTTATAAACAGAGACAGGAAGAGTCAGAATCCGAAAAGATAATGTGATGATAGAAGCAGAGCGATTTGAAAATGCTAGACAACTGGCTTTGAAGATGGAGGAAGAAGCCCTGAGCCAAGGAATTCAGGTGGCCTCGAGAAGCTGGAAAAAGCAGGGAAGCAAAATCTTCCCTGGATCCCCCAAAAGGTGCATAGCCCTGCCAATTCTTTGATTTTAATTCAGTGAAAACAGTTTGAATATCTGACCTCCAGAACTGTAAGAAAATAAATTTATGTTGTCTTGAGCCACTAAGATTGTGGTCATATTTTACATCAGGAATAGGAAACTAATACACCAACCAATAATTCCGAGATATGAGAAGATGAGACATGATCTCCAATTTACAGAAATGCCAGGGTTTTTCCAAAATCATTTAGCGAATGGGGCAGAGCTGAGACTAAACCCTAATTCTATGACTTCAATTCCAGTACTTTTGTTCTACTAGAACCTAGTTTAATCACTTTGCAATATTTATTAGGCAATTCTGTATTACCTTACTATTTCTGATAAAACAAGTTACCATAAACTTTGTAGCTTAATGTAACAGAAACTTATTTTCTCACAGTTCCGTAGATCAGAGGTCTAATATGGGTCTCACTGGGCTAAGACAAGCTATTGGCACGTCTCTATTCCTTTTGGAGAATCTAGGGGAAAATCTGTTTCCTAGACTACTCTAACTTCTGGAAACCTCTTGCATTCCTTGGCTTGTGGCCCCTTCCTCAATCTTCAAGTCAAAAGCATTATGTTCTCATACCTCTCTGTTTAATGAGGACCCCTGTTTCCTTCATCAGATCTTCTTTCCTGATTTTGACCCTCTTGCCTTGGTACATATCCACAGTTTCTGGGGATTGAGATGAGAACATCTTTGGAGGGCATTTTTGCACTTGCCAGCATCTCCTATGTAATAAATCATGTTCTAATTTCTGAGAATATGTTAAAATGCCTAAAATTGATGAGATTCTATTGAGAAATTTTGAACAGTTGAGACATAATCTGATTTGTGTCTTAAAAAGTCACTCTGTAAATTTGTTTGAGTTCATTGTAGATTCTGGATATTAGCCCTTTGTCAGATGAGTAGGTTGTGAAAATTTTCTCCCATTTTGTAGGTTGCCTGTTCACTCTGATGGTAGTTTCTTTTGCTGTGCAGAAGCTCTTTAGTTTAATTAGATCCCATTTGTCAATTTTGGCTTTTGTTGCCATTGCTTTTGGTGTTTTAGACATGAAGTCCTTGCCTATGCCTATGTCCTGAATGGTAATGCCTAGGTTTTCTTCTAGGGTTTTTATGGTTTTAGGTCTAACGTTTAAGTCTTTAATCCATCTTGAATTAATTTTTGTATAAGGTGTAAGGAAGGGATCCAGTTTCAGCTTTCTACATATGGCTAGCCAGTTTTCCCAGCACCATTTATTAAATAGGGAATCCTTTCCTCATTGTTTGTTTTTCTCAGGTTTGTCAAAGATCAGATAGTTGTAGATATGTGGCGTTATTTCTGAGGGCTCTGTTCCGTTCCATTGATCTATATCTCTGTTTTGGGACCAGTACCATGCTGTTTTGGTTACTGTAGCCTTCTAGTATAGTTTGAAGTCAGGTAGCGTGATGCCTCCAGCTTTGTTCTTTTGACTTAGGATTGACTTGGCGATGCGTTCTCTTTTTTGGTTCCATATGAACTTTAAAGTAGTTTTTCCAATTCTGTGAAGAAAGTCATTGGTAGCTTGATGGGGATGGTATTGAATCTATAAATTACCTTGGGCAGTATGGCCATTTTCACGATAATGATTCTTCCTACCCATGAGCATGGAATGTTCTTCCATTTGTTTGTATCCTCTTTTATTTCCTTGAGCAGTTGTTTGTAGTTCTCCTTGAAGAGGTCCTTCACGTCCCTTGTAAGTTGGATTCCTAGGTATTTTATTCTCTTTGAAGCAATTGTGAATGGGAGTTCACTCATGATTTGGCTCTCTGTTTGTCTGTTATTGAAAAAAAACAACCCCATCAAAAAGTGGGCAAAGGACATGAACAGACACTTCTCAAAAGAAGACATTTATGCAGCCAAAAACACAAGAAAAAATGCTCATCATCACTGGCCATCAGAGAAATGCAAATCAAAACCACAATGAGATACCATCTCACATCAGTTAGAATGGCAATCATTAAAAAGTCAGGAAACAACAGGTGCTGGAGAGGATGTGGAGAAATAGGAACACTGTTACACTGTTGGTGGGACTGTAAACTAGTTCAACCATTGTGGAAGTCAGTGTGGCGATTCCTCAGGGATCTAGAATTAGAAATACCATTTGACCCAGCCATCCCATTACTGGGTATATACCCAAAGGACTATAAAAATCATGCTGCTATAAAGACACATGCACATGTATGTTTATTGCGGCACTATTCACAATAGCAAAGACTTGGAACCAACCCAAATGTCCAACAATGATAGATTGGATTAAGAAAATGTGGCACATATACACCATGGAATACTACACAGCCATAAAAAATGATGAGTTCATGTCTTTTGTAGGGACATGGAAGAAATTGGAAATCATCATTCTCAGTAAACTATGGCAAGGACAAAAAACCAAACACCGCATGTTCTCACTCATAGGTGGGAATTGAACAATGAGAACACATGGACACAGGAAGGGGAACATCACACTCTGGGGACTGTTGTGGGGTGGGGGGAGCGGGGAGGGATAGCTTTAGGAGATATACCTAATGCTAAATGATGAGTTAATGGGTGCAGCACACCAGCATGGCACATGTATACATATGGAAGTAATCTGCACATTGTGCACATGTACCCTAAAACTTAAAGTATAATAATAATAAAATTAAAAAAAAAAAGGCACTCTGACTCTTTGAATAAAATACAGTGGAGAGGAGTGGAAAGGCAGAATAGGAATAGTTGTCTAATCAAGAGATAGTGCTAAGGATGTCTCCATCTTTATTCTTCCTTTTCTTTTTTCACTTTTAAAATTATTTTGTTTTTTTAATTCATACATGATAATTGTACATATTTATGGGGTACATGTAACATTTTGATACATGTACACAGTATGTGGTGATCAAATCAGGATAAATATTATTATTCTTCCTTTTCACTTGTTGACTTAAACAACTGGATGGGTAATAATAACATTAAAAATTGGAGGCTGGATGTGGTAGCTTATGCCTGTAATCCCAGCACTTTGGGAGGCTGAGGTGGACAGATCACTTGAGCCCATAAGTTTGAGACCAGGCTGGGCCACATGATGAGATCACCTCGCTACAAAAAATGCAAAAATTATTCAGGCATGGTGGCATGTGCTTGTAGTTCCAGCTACTCAGGGGGCTAAGGTGGGAGGATCACTAGAGCCTGGGAGGCAGTGGTTGCAATGAGCCGAGATCATGCCACTACACTTCAGCCTGAGTGATAGATTGAGAACCTGTCTCAAAAAAAAAAATAAAAGAAGCAGAAGAAAGAAAAAATAAGAAAAGGAAAATGGAGTGATGAGCATACTTTTGTTTATTGAAGCTGGAGATAAAATCAAAAAATTTGTTTTAACATGTAAAGTTTGAGATGCCTATTAGATATACAAGTAGAAATGTCAAGTTAGAATATGTAAGTCTGAGTTCAGGTTAGTGGACAGGAGTGAACACTGAGGAATCTGGAAATCAGTGTATGGTTGATATTCAAATCTGTAAGCCTAGATGACACTCCTTCAGATTGAGTGAAGATAAAGAGAAGAGATCCAAGGGCTTATCCTTGAGCATGCCAAAATTAAGAGGTCCAAAAGAAAAGGAGAATACAGCAAGTAAAACACATGAGAGAGTAGTGTCCAGAGAGCTAAGCTAATATGACGTCATATAGGAATGGGATAACCAGCGAGGTGAAATGCTGCTGATAGTCAATACATTAGCTGAAGACATTTTCACTGTTTCATATACATTCTATGAGTTCTATCTTTAAAATGTTTCAGTTCTAAGTACAAAACGTGCAAATCTGACTACTTTCTACCAAATGTACCAATTTCTACAAAGTTCTATTACCTGCCCCTTGAACTTTTTTAGTCAGATCACCATCCTAGTTTCCCCTGGGGCTAGTAGTAGGGTTTTCAGCCCCTTATTATTCTTTTCAAAATATACTGTAATATTTCTACTATATCCAGTCACTTTTCAAAAACAATTCACTTTAATATTTTTATAAATTCTATTTGATTTTCTGTGGATATATAACAATGCATTTATTTTTTCATTCAGCAATTATCAAGTCTATTATTATTATTAATGCTAAGCACTGTTTTTGTCACTGGAAATATAGCAATGAAAAAAAACAGATAACAATGTCTATCATATTGAAGAGAATCATTAGTTTGTTGGGGGGATACAAACCCTAAAATATATAGGTAAGAAAATTAAATAGCATATTTTTAAAATGATAAGTTCTATAGTGAAAAATAGTGAAAGTGATCATTGTGTTCTTTCTTTTCTGACAAATATTATTTTAATTACTTTTTCATGCAATATTGCCTTGGTAAGAAAAAAAAAAATTTAAATTATGGCAGGCATGATTAACCTGCCATTTAGTGATTACACTGATTTCAGTAAGGAAAATGTATTCCTGGAGTAAAGAGACCAACTAAAAGCGTTAAATTTCAAGAATGGGCAATAACAAAGGGTTCATTAAAATGTTTTATCCTAAATATCATGGGGACCTTAGGAATGAAGTAATTAGGAAGTGTACAAAAATCTTACTTGATGTATAAAACAGGTAAAACTCCAGGACTAGAGACTAGAAATCTAATTTGAGTCATCTCAATTAAGAATCACAGCCTCTCTCCAAGTTTCCAGACTTAAGCAAGTCCAAATATCTAGAACCCCTTGTTGGAAGATAAGGCTAGATCCTTGATATGGTTAGGCTCTCTTTGCCCACTCAAATCTCCTCTTGAATTGTAATTCCCACATGTTGATGGAGAGGGGTGATTGGATCATGGGGACGGCTTCCCCCATGCTGTTCTCATGACAGTGGGTTAGTTCCCATGAGATCTGATGGTTTCAAAAGGGGCTCTTTCCCCTTTGCTCTTCTTCTCTCCCCTGCCGCCTTGTGTAGAAGGTGTTTGCTTCCTCTTCTGCAATGATTGTAAGTTTCCTGAGGCCTTCCCAGCCATGTGGAATTCTCAGTCAATTAAACTTACTTTGTTTATAAATTACCCAGTCTCAGGTAATATCTTATAGCAGTGTGAGAACAGACTAATGCAATCTTCTTGAAGAGAGGGGTTGATATGCTGCTATAAGCCTATATTGTGTGTATTGTAACTCTTACATCAAGCCTTCTTTCAAAAGGACTTACAACTGTACAGTGACTTTGCACTGTGGAAAATAAAATAACAAGAACATATGGGTTATAAGACTTCTTGTGTCTTAATTAACATTGATCACTGAGAACCCAAAAAAGCCACTGTAGTTTACTGGTCAAATTAGGAGCTACTGGAGATCATGTGATAAATAGGGAATTGTCCCAAGTTTGAATCAGAGTTGGCCCAATAATTTCATTGACCCAATTTGTGATTACCTTCTCAGTTCCTGAATATTCAAATAGACAGATTTGACAATGGGAAGAATTCCTCACTCAGCTGTTATAGTGGTACCAAGTGGGAAGTCCTTGGTACTTCCCCTCCTTACCAAATTAGTGAACCTTAAGCAATATCACATAATTGGGGTGTTTGCAGAATTTAGTAACATTACCAAAGCCTTAAAAAATTCACCTACTCATTTATCTTGGTTCTTCTTGTGTGGAAGGTAAATTGATCGTGAATTATCATGATCTTAATTACATAATGACTCCAACTATAGCTGCTATACCAAATGTGGCATATATCCTGAAGTAAGTCACCCCAGTTTCCTAGAATCTGGAATGCAGATAATTGACCTGGAGATTGCTTTGCCCTCTGTACCAATTTACACAAACCATAATAAGCAGATTACTTTTACTTGACAAGGTCAATATCACACCTTCAGTGTCTTGCCTCAGGGCTGTGTTAATTATCCTGCCCTCTGCTATAATATAATCCTAGTCTACAATTCTCTTGATCTTGATCATCTTGACATTAGAATGTCACACTGTTCACTATATTTTTGACATTAGGATCTTTGGACATGATTAATAAGCAACATCAGATACTTAAGTGCCTTAGTAAGACCTAAGCAAGTCAGAGATATATCCCAGGAAAATTTAAGAACTCATCTTCAGTGAAGTTTGTGGACTTCTGTAGTCTAAAGCATATCACAATATTCTCTTCAATGGAAAAGACGAGTTGAGTACTTTGCCTACCTATCACTATAAAGGAAGCACAATGCTTTATGAGTTTTTTTATTTAAAAGACATTTTATACATTTTTCTCTGCTAATGTGACTCATGTACTGAATAACACATATGGCTGCCAGATTTGAAGAAGACCAGGGAAAGAGAAAGTTCTGCAGCAAGTCCAAACTGCTCTTCTACTTGAGTCTTATGTGACTTAGAAGATCCAATAGTATACAAGGTGTCTCTGATAAACAGAGATGCTTTATAGAGTCTCTTATAAGACCTAATAGCAGAATCATGGCACAAACATTTAGGATTTTTTAGTAAATCCATGCCTTCTTCTGAAAACAAGTACTAATGTTGAGCTATCAATATGATATAAGCCTTATTCATGGACCCCTTCCATCATGGAAAGGGCAATGATTTTATTCAGTGAAAAGGAAGTGATTCCAGGAGAAAAGAAAGTTAAGCACGGGTTCTCTTAATTAGTTCTGATTAATTTGCAATTAGTTCTCCAAACTGATTAAATTTAAAGACATTGATTCAATTTGTATAGGAGACACTGGTTGCCCATGGCTTGCAGTGGTAAAACAGTCACTAAAATTATTGCTTGTAGACACCTACAATCAAATGTTTTCAGGAGGCAAGGCTTTGGATGACCAAGTATTTGTTGCCACAGACCATTTTCATGGAAATATATGACTATTTATTACCTTAAAATAAAGTGGAAACAGATATAGTAATTGATCTTAAGGGCATGGGATTAGGGCTAAAGGAATATAAAGTGGGATAGACCAAATGCACTGACAGTGATTCACCAACCAGATATTTTAAATTCCATATGTTAGCTTGAGAAAATCTAAAATTGGGGTGGTGGAGATTGAAATGAAAGTAAGTAAAGTTATGATCCAATGCAGACATCTGGCATTACCTTATACCAATTTATATGGTTCTACAGTATCCACCCCGTCTCTCTCAATTTAAGTTAGCTATTTGCCTGATGTGCTGATTATCCTCTTTCTCTCTTAAATAATGGGTTTCCTAATGAGTATCATATTGCTTGGAATATTTTATTTGGAAGGTTATTCCTGCTTTTGCAGTATTTAATTATTTTGAGTGGTATAAATAATATTCCTTTGTGTAATAGAAGGTGCACAATTTATTTAGCCAAGGGCACTTTATTTGTGTCCAGGTGTTTTTAATGGTGAATATTATTGCCTCGACCACCGATATGCATATTTCCTCAAAGGCATTTGTAAGAATTTCTCTTGGCTATATACCTAGAAGAAAAATTTTGAAGCTTGGGGTATATGAATAGTTAAATTTAGATACTCCAGTTGTTCCCCAAAGTGACTCTATCTTTATTCAGGTAACAAACCTGAACAAATGCCACCAATCTATATCTAATCCATCCCTTAGAATATTAGAGTTCATAATTTTTCCTTTCAAATTAATATAAAATTATATCTCATAATATTCCTGGTTGCATTTTCTTACTTACACATGAGGTTGCACATTTATTCAAATATTCAGTAACAAAAAGTGTTTGTTTTTACCTTTGTCCATTTTTTTAGTTGGGTTGTTTGTCCCCTTAATATTAATTTACAAGAGATTTTTATATACTCATGATACTCTTTATCAGTTATGCATGAGATCTGTGGTTATTTTAAATTTAAGCCATTTATTTATTTATTTTATTTTTTCGAGTTTGACATCTGTATTCTGTATTTTTTTATTATATTTTAAGTTTCAGGGTACATGTGCACAACGTGCAGGTTAGTTACATATGTATACATGTGCCATGTTGGTGTGCTGCACCCATCAACTCCTCATTTACATTAGGTATATCTCCTAATGCTATCGCTCCCCCCTCCCCCCCACAACATAAGCCATTATATTTAATGAAAATAACATGAAATTCTTGTCACAGCCTAATAAATTACATATTTTTAAAATATTTCCTGGACACTTAAATTGACATGTTTAATCTGTTTTATAATACAGCAAAAATTTGAATTTTCCTTTTGACTCTAAGGGTCATTGAATTAACACAGAAATTTAACCATTTGCATTTATTTTGTTAATTACATGTACAGAAAAAATTAACTGTATATATTTATTTTATAAACAATAATACAAAAATGTTGTTTTTAATTGAGTTCTTATGCTTCCATGGCATTTTTCTCTTTTTATGCTATGTAAGTTTTTCCCCTAATATTTTTGAAGAGATAATCTTATTTTGAAATCTACTGGTTGTTAACTTTAATTTCAATAACTTACTGAAATCCACATTTCCCTTAGATATTAAATGAAGTAATTTTAAAATAAACACTGACTGATTTTAACTAAGAAATTTAGTCCACTTTATTTCCCCTTGCAGAATCACTGTGGATTCTCATAATAATGACCTTGAGTCACTAAGATAAAATTGAATTATGTTAATTCCATCTGTTTAAAGAGGTAAAATATTTTAATTTGAGAAAAAATGTTATCAGAATAATTCAAATAAAAACAAAATTTTGAAGCTTAGAAGTCATCTTTGTATAATACCTTATTCTGGGATAATGATGAAATAATTAGATATATTAATAAATCTCTCATAGCCGTATACATTTGTATTTTCTTACAGAACAAATTGCTGAAGTCTTTGCAAGTATTCTGTTAGTAATCCTAGTGAATTCCATGAAATCTTTTGTGAATTTTGGGTAATTTGTGTTTAGTTTTGGAGTTCTGGGCTTGAGTAAAGCTTTAAGTGTGATAATGTGGGCGCCTGTGTAAAGTTAAACTTGGCTGAGATGCTCCATGAAGACTAAACGTGCCATTTGACCTCTTGGTGACTCTGTGGCCTCATTTGTAAATGGAAGTTTATGTTGCAACACTCCTGGGAGCACAATGATGTAATTGGCTCCAGAGTTCTCCCGGGCACCTTCCAGAGTATGAAAGATGTCTGGTGCCCAGAACAAGCTATCAGAAAAATAATAGTGAGAAGGAAACCTTTCAAATCTGAAGAATTAAAATAGCCAATAGATCCAGCAACTAACTACCTAGGACGTTACCTTAAAATGTAATATCTAAAACAGTGGCCCGTCTATTCTGATATAGGATTATTTCTTCTATGGCTCTCTTTGACTCTTTACTGCATCTCTTTCTGCATCAATATTTTCTGCCCTCAAATTTAAACATAAAGAGAAATGTTGTTTATATTGACAACCAGCTTGGCCATTGTTATGTAAACATCAACTTTCCTTGCAAATATGTCTTAAATACTTTATTGTAAGTTTAATTGGATGGCAAAAATGGACACTACTTCTACAGTTACTTCAGTCAGTATCTTGGTAATTGCATTATTCATTGTTTTTTCCCCAGTATGGATAAACCTATAAGAAGCAGGATGGGCATATATCCTTCTAACTGATTTGTAAGAAGTACTGAATTTGCCCAGAATCTTTTAGTCAAGTTTCATATACCCAAAACATCATTTTATTCATGGAAGAACATGTTCCCAGAGATTCTAAACCCATTTTATGTGCTTTTTGTATGAGAGCTGAAAACCAGATGCAATATAGCTGGAAAGGTGACTCCAGACTCTTTTCATCCCATCTAAGAATTTTAACTTCTATCTGAACTGGTGTTCCTGTAACCGATTCCTTAATTCATTTTGAAAGTTTCTACAAAGCTTTAAAATTCAAGAATTTGAACTCTTAGCATGATGTCTTATGAGGGCAGCCTTCCAGCAGCATGAAAGCTCTGTGACTGCTCTCTCTTTAGGTCTGGAAACTAACGGAACACTTTGGAGTCACAGTAGTTGAATAAAGCATAGAGACTGATTTGGAAGTTAGTGGGAGAGTGTTTAAACAGTGAATGAAACTGAAATTTATTAGCTGTGTGACTGTTTACATTGACTGTCTCCAGCCTCCTGCACATCAGGTGACATTCTCCAGCTTACTGCAATTAAAGCAAGACTCATGTCATTCTTGTCAAGTTGGTACAAAACATAATCCCAATTGCTTTGTAAAAGATGAAAAACAAGATTAAAAAGCAAAACAAAAACCCTGAGATAGAAGCCTTTAGAACAATAATTTTAAAAGTGCCTTTCCTTTTCTATTAAAAAAAGAAAGGTGAATTAAAAGGAGCTGGCTATAAAACCAAGGGAAATGGAGAGACAGAAAACATACATTCTGCTGAAGATGATGCTTGGTAATTAATACCTGGTGGGAGTAATGGATCATTTCCTCTAGCTGGAGCACCGGATGCTTTGGAATTAGGGACCCAGAGGATAATCCTCACTCTGAAGCATTAGTAATTTTGTCAAAGTGGCCTTCTTATGGATTTCTGTTTCAGTGGTTGAGATTTTTAATTTATTTAAAAGTTGTGGTCACAGAGAGAAGATGGGGAGATGTGCGTAACAGTCAGCACATTTTTATAGATCCCAGGATTGTCCTCTAATCAAGCTGCCAGTCACAGAAATATCCAGTGAGCTCCTAATTATCTCTAAACTTATATTACAAATAATGTGAGAGAAATGAAAAATAAAAAGCTATAAAGCTATACTACTTACCCTTGAAGATGTAATAGTTTAATAGAGAAGAGTACACATAAAACATTCCAAAGAAACAAGTCAAGTTAGGGTATTTTTAGGCTTCATTACTAGTGGGCTTTCAAAGAAAAGCTCAGATTGAGTCCATTCAGCCTCACATCAGTCTACTGTTTTAGTGTGTGTGGGAGGGGGTTCAGGTGGGGTGGAGTTGCACATCTGTTCCACATGGCCACCTCCTTTCAAGGTGTCCTGGGGCATATTCTATGCCTTGGGTGGGGATTTGCATTGAGGAAAGGGCATTTAGTGTCAAAAGCCATTTTAAGTGGGATTTAGGCATGAGGGGTTTTTGAACGGGGTCTGAGCAGAGTCTACTGACTTAGGCATCACCCCTATTAATCAATAAGAGATGTGCTAGCTGTTCTCATGTTCCCCTCTGGACCACAATGGGAAGGACAACCATTACAGCTCTTTGATATTGATGACTTACTGGGCTTTCTTACGTGGACATTGGACTTCAAAGTGCTGGCCTGCTGGTGATATTGGCAGAGAGAGCTTCTTGCTCTCTAGGAGCTGGGTGATTCCTTGAGCAGGCTCTGCTCCTGTTCACTTGACATCCATGTGGGATCCCCTAGTTCTAGGACTCCTAGTCCTCTTCCTGGTCCAGTTCCTTCCTTTCCACATCTCTCTCCTCCATGACTCCTTAGACTCTGATACATTTATTTAGTTTCCAAGGGACAAGAAAAACTGATCCTTGCTGATCAACAATTTAAAATTTTTTCATTATTATTATTTTATAGCTGGACTACTGCTCTTGACAATGACAGCAAAGGATCTGACTCTTCTCTGGTTTTCTTGTGAATAAATCTTTTGAAGCAATGAAATGTCACATAGCCTTAAGTAAGAAAGTGTCCTGGTGTAGTAGAAATTAAGGGGAAAATATTCTGGTTAATTAATAAACATATTATCTTGCTAGAGCTACAGAAGAATTTCATGTATCTCAATGATTAAGGAATAGAGCATTCTTCATATAGGCCAAAGAGACATGTATAGTGAGATAAAAAGTGAACCAGAAATCAGAAGGTCTTGATTCCTGTTCTGGTATACTGGTCATATGACCTGGGGCAAAGTACTTACTGTCTACATACTTCAGGATTCTCCCTTTAAAAATATGCATAATGATACACATTACATTATTTCTACTACCTGGGTGGTGGTACTGTGTTATGGTTAAAGAAATTTAAAGTCAGCCTCTTTAATTTTGATTTTGGTCCCTACCACTTATTAGTCATGAGATTTGCTAAGTTACTCAATCTTTCTAAGCCCCAATTTCCTCAACAGGGTTGTGGTTAGGAATGAATGAAATCATACACGTATAGTATTTATATCTTTTCCTGACACATAGATAAATTATTCAATAGTTGTTAACTATTCTTGTTGCTACTGCCTCACCCCTTGTAGTGGCAAATAGGTTCATGAAGGATTAAAAAAGAAATGATATAAACTATAAGATTTTGTACATTTTAGTTTTAGACTTTTTATTGTGTTTTTCTTTCTAAAATAAAACCTATAGCCTCTTGTGTTTGTAAAGTTACGCTATAGCATTTGATTTTTTTTCTTGAACGTGACTCCATGTCATCATTATGACCATCATTATGAATGTTACTCAGTGTCATCATTATGATGCTAATGTGTACAGTAGCTCTTATTATTTTTGTGTTTGCTTACTTTTAAAAAATGCTTTCCCTTTGACAGACGAACTGTAACAGGCTATTATTTCTCATCCTTTTATTTATCCCTGATGGTCAGACCTGCTCTCTTTAGCTTGTCACACCAATATAAAGTGGTTTGGAAAATCAGATCACTGACTTATTTTAGAATTGTATATTTAAAAAGAATAATAATCTCAGGATAATAGAGACCAAAGACTGCTTTTTAATTTTGTGGGGGAGGGGGTGGAATTGTTTGTTATTTGTTTGTTTTATGAGTTATTTTGCTTTCTTTGGTTTTCTTGTAAGCTGATCCCATATAGATGACTTAATCATCAGAACAGAATGTAACTATGCAACTCTTTATGTCTCAATTTCAGTTATATTGCCAAGAAAAGAGTTGGCAAGGATTTTAATATTCCAAAGTAAGGGACTAGATCACACATACTAAAAACAGGTATTGTAAATTTTTTCTTTTAAGCCGAGGTTGAAGAGACTGAGACAGAAGTTATGATTTAACTAAATTCCACAACTCTTTTGGAAGTTGTCAGTGATGGAAGGGAGATAATTTCCTTATTTTTACCTTACATCTGGTAAGGGATGCTCTGATGCAAGTTCCATAGTGCATGGGGGACGCAGTGGACTAGTGAGAGACCCACACTGGAGAAAGGTGAAGGACAAGAAGGTCACTGAATCAGGCTGTGGAAACAGAGCAGAAAATTGTAGGTAAAAAGTCACTTCACTTCCATCTGCAGTGGGCCTGTGTTTTGGGTGGGTATAAAGCTAGAGAGTCTCCTTAGTATTGTTTTAAATCTTACCCAAGTGGGCCACCTCAAAAGGTTAGGAGGCCTCAGTAAAAAAAGCCTGATGGTATAGTAAAGCTTGCTCAAGGGCCAAGGCAGGAATCCTCAGAAATCTTCTGGATATTCATTCATCTGCGTCAGAGCAATTGCAGTTCAGGGATTCTCAGTTGTGTTCATTTCCTATTACTGCTGTAACAAGTTACCACAATTTTAGTGGCTTAAAATAACACACATTTTTTTTTCTTTTGCAGTTCTGGGGGTCAAAAGTCTAAGATCAAGTTGTGGTCAAGCTGTGTTCCTTCTGGGGTCTCCAGGAGAATAATCTGTTTCTTTGGCTTTTGCAGCTCTGAACAGTCACCTTCATTCCTTGACTGTGGCTTCTTCCATCTTTAATGCCAGCAGCATAGCATCCTCACATTTTTCTCTGTCTTTTTCCCATAGTCACACAAGCTTCTGTGTTTAGGCCTTTCCTCTCTTGTCTTTCTATATAAACCCTTAGGATGGCAGTGGGCCCACCGAGAAAATCCAGGATAATCTCTCCATCTCAAGATCCTTAATTTAATTACATCTGCAAAATGAGTTTTGCCATGTTTTATAACCCATTCCCAGGTTCTACAGATCAGAATGTGGACATCTTTGATTATTACTTGGTCTGTCACATCAGTGAAGGAAGGTAGCCCACGAACCCACCAAAGTACAGGAAAGGGAAGAATTATCTTTAAATAAAGCCTAGCTAAGATAAACCTGGCACCAGATCAGGAGAGTACAAATCAGGAAGACATTTCCTACCTCTTACTGCCCCTTACTTCTTGTTCCATGACCCCAGGGAAAAACGTTTTGACAAGCTGGAGAGGAGAGAAGTACCAGCTAGGGAAACAGGAAAGAAGTGAATCATATGGTCCTTTTTTCCTATTGTAAAATTTCTACTTAGAGCTACGTTGAGTTGATAGAGAAGGGAAGCTTTCATTTTAAATGAATTCAGAGTTGGTCATTATTGTGGAATGGGCATTATACTTGTAGTTGGTGACTCAAAGATACTGGAGGATATTTTTTATTATCTGACAGTAACCACAGAAGTCATGCCTGGGGCTCATCTAAAGGTGGTAACTGGCCCTATAAAGTTGATTTGAACAGGTAGTACCAGTGGGAAAGGAAGGAGTAGGATTAAGCTGTTTTCTTATTGCACCTTGAAGGTTAAGCTTCTTTAACATAATGGTTACATAATATAATTCAAATTTTAAATTGTTTTATGCAAATGAAAATAATTAATGACTTAAAGATGACAAAAGTTAGCATTTGATTGGACAGTTAAGATGGTATGGCCCAGAACTGGAGTTAGAAATTTTAATTCCTGCATATTCTTGGTTTAAGTGACATGAAAAGAGTAGCAAAAATAGAAACTCTGGAGAAGTAACTGCTAGCAGTGCAAACAGAAACAACAGAAGTGGCAAGATACGGAACCACTGATATTCATATAAAGTGACATTAAAGAACAAAAATTGCCACTGGGGAAAAGAGAAGAAAATGTGTTAACAAAAACAGAAATATAGTTTGGGGATGTTTAGTGAAAGGGCACACTTAAACACCCTCCTGATATTAGGGCCATATAACAAAGGCCTATCAATTAAAGAGCATACCTCTTTTGACTATTCCATGAAGGACCACTTGTCCCTTCATACCTCAATTATCTCTGAAATCTTCATTGTTCTACAGTATGATATTACACTAATGTTAATTATATCTTTACCTCATGAAAAAGAAAGGTTACCTTTTTGGAAGCATAACATTTTCCATGGCAGGAACATGAATAACACATTTTAGAGAGTTTGCCATAAAAAATCAAAGAACTGTTTCACTGTTGTAACCAGCATCCATTATGACCCTCAGTGATTTCTCCTGGTCTCTTTGCCCTCCCTCTTTAAAACAGGATTTTTCCTGAATGGCCAACAGAATGCAGTGGAATTGATGACATATGATTTCCAAGACTAGGTTCTAAAAGGCATTACAACTACTGCCTTGGTCTTTTGGATCACTTGTTCTAGGGGGAGCAAGCCATCATGTCAAGAGAATACTCAAGTAGGCCTGTGGAGAGATCTATATGAAAAGAAACTGTGGTTCTCAGCCAATAGCCAGCACCAACTTGCTGGTCCTGGAATAAGCCACATTGGAAGTAGGTCCTATAGCTCCAGTCAAGTCTTCTGATAACTGCAGGCCAATAGACATTGAGGCACAACTGCCAGATGAGCCACTAATGAATTCCTAATTCACCAAACTGTGAGTGATTATAAATGGTTGTTATTGTTTCAAACCACATTTTGATGATGATTTGTTACACAGCAATAAGTAATGAGTATTTTACTTTTGAAGAGTAAAATGTCAGTCAGCTGTGCAATTTTAGGTATTACATAATTTATTCTTCAAATATTTCAAGTGGCTAAACTAGTAATGTAATTATTTTTATCTATTTTATATTGATTTCATTGCATGACTCAATGTATTACGATTAAAACATTAAGTAGTGGCCAATAGAAAAGAAATCCACCAGTCCTCAGTCTGTTATCAATGGTCATCAAACTGTTTAACATATCACTGAGCATTTCTAATCTATTTAAATTAATGCCTTATTTCAGCAGAAAAAAAATAAAAATTTCTGGAAAATAAAGTCAAGTGAAAAAAAACTTCAACCTCTAAAAATAAGATGGTGAGATACATACACACACGCACATACACACACAGATGTATACATACAAATATACAGATAAATTAATGTATATTATGTAATACACATTACAGTATATTAATATATCCTAATTTAGTCCTGTTGGACTCTCCTAGTGACTTGGGTTAAATGTGCTACAGCACGAGAAGAAAAAAGAAAATCAGGTAATTCAGTTAAGCAGAATCCAGAGCAAATAATTCATCATTATGCAGCAATTACTCCTGAATTTTTTTTTATCCCTCTAACGGGGAACACAAATCAGTTCACTTTGAGAATGATACAATTTGATTATCTCATATGAGATCTTCATTTATAAAAAATAAACACAAATTCAGTTTTGTACCCTGTCCTTTTATAAAACAATTTTTACATTCCCTTCCTATGCTTCAAAATGTTGATGCCAGATCAAGAGTTCTACTGCAATGGAAAGTCTAAAGTGATTATATTCATTTTCTAAACTCTATGGGTATCTTTGATAGTATGTTACAAATATTTACCCCCAGGTCAGTAAATATGTGGATATGTTGCTTATGAACAACTTGTCACTTATTAGAGTCCTAAACAATTATTTGGGTCTCAGAAAATACTTATTTGAATTAAAAATATGAACTTTAATCAATTCTTTATTGAATTCTTATGAGTACATATCTAAGTACTTTAAGAAATACAAGATATTAAATATATGTTTCCTGTCTTCTGGAGGCCCACATTCTAATAGTCGAAACTAGATACAATTGTAAGGCAAGTTAGGTAGTATTTTAAGTTCTATTTCAGCTTATAGAAACCAAACAAAAGATGATAAAGGTCATGTATGATTATTTAAAAAAGGGATGATAGGCTTAAAGAAATCTGAATGGCAGTTTGGATCTTGAAATTATTTTTTTTAAGATTTTCCTATATTCTTTTTTGAATGCATTTCTAGAAAGCTAGGTAAATACCAATAAAATGTTATACCATTTGTTTTGTTCTCAGTAGTTGAAACTATTTAGTATTTTTACCATATTCAAGTAGCATTTTTGTTTGGAGAAAATTTCCTTTTTTCTTTTTGATCACAGTGAATGATGTGTCAGTTGGGATGTTAGTGTTAATACACCAATAGAACAATGACTAATAACATTGCTCACCTCAGGTCCAGAGAAATGATCCAGAGCTCACTATAGGACTGTGACAAGAGTAATCAGAGCAGCTGGAAAGGGCCCATTCAGGTTAGTAGCTACAGAAATATTTGGCCATAGACAAATTTATTGGCAACTGAACTCACCCTTTTCTGTTCCACACTTACTGTTGACCCATAGAACCAAACATAGGCTCTTATTCTAACTCTGGTATTAAAGAGCTTCTTGATTTAGAGCACATTTATTAATTATTTTGAGACTTCTTTTTTCATCCATTAAAGTGCTTAATAATATCAATTTAATGGTTTGTAGATATAATTAAATATACAACATGTGCATGATGTGTGAAACAAAAAAGGTCTTCAGAAAATGTTTATTTATTTTACTTTCGCTCCTTCTGAAGCTTTTATATTGAATATGTCTCAGTTATAAAGGCTGCACATTGAGTAAAATAATTTACAATATTGATTTTTTTAAATTCCAAAGAGTATTTTAATAGCCAGCAGCTATATATTTTCTCAATACAGCCACACAATGCTTCCGGATGAGATGATGGATTAGTCACATCTTCACAGTGCTGCTGGGTGCCAGATTCTATTTTTTAATCATCACTGTTTGGAGTGCTGTGTGGTAGAAGTTTCAGAAGAAATTTTTATATTAATTGCAAGGTTGAGAGAAAATTTTCTCAATGTAGCTAAAACTGTTTGGGGGAGACTATTACAAAACAAGAGAAAACAGTCACTAGTAAAATGATCAAATGTCCTATTTTGAAATACAATGCTTTGATTCAAATAAAAGCAAGGAGGGAGGAAGAGAAGGACAGAGTTGGGCTGATGTCTACCCAAATCCATAACATATGTAGTCTAGTCTAAGGATTTGAGGAGCTTCATAATTAAGATCTTTAGCTTGCTGTGGAGATTAAATATTCACCTGCTGTTTTTCATCTTTTCTAGAGAATCTCTCTAAATTCTCACCATTGTTTTGCAGCATACATTGTAAAAACAAAAACAAAAACAAAACAAAACAAAAAAAACGCGCACTTCCAAATAGTTAACAGGCAGCAGGGTCTCATTTGCTCATCATATGTTTTCTCAGTCTTTGTATTAACAAGGTTCCCAGGAGTATTCAAAACATTTTTGTTCAAAGATAGGATCCAAAGGATTTAAATTGTCATCTGAGGTGAGAAAATCTGCCCAATCTAAGGCTGTCCTTGACAGGTCCTCCTCAAGTTGGAATTAGTTCTACATGGATTCTGCCACGTTTAATCGCATAATTCAACCTTTCTGAGGTTATCCGCAGAATTTTGTTCAACTTTCAACTTCCACAGATCAGAAATATAAAGACCACCTGTAGCACATATAATCTAAATTTGTCTGCAAGTGGAGAATTTTTAACTATCAAATTGAAAGGGAATTAAATGGCTAGACAGAACTTATGCAATTTATTTTATTCCTATCCGCAGGTTCACATCTGCTGTCTCCTGAATGAACTCACTTTTATATTCTAAGTAATTACACCTCTGCTCTTTTTAACACAACTATAGTAGTCCTTAGTGTTGATAGAGTGTATATATATATATATAGTATATAGAGCATATACTCTATATAGAATACTATATATAAGAGTACATATACTCTTAGAGTATATGTGTATATAGAGAGTATATATAGAGTATATAGAGTATATACTCTATATAGCGTACATATATAGTATATATATAGAGTACATATATATCTATATAGAGAGCATATATAGATGTATATTTCTATATATATCTAGAGAAAGCAAATATATATATATATAGCATTGACTTAAATATTTAAGGTTAAAAGAAAATTTCAAATGGATGCTGTTCAACATGGTAGTCACTAACCATATGTAAATAATTAGTTGATTAAAATGAAGTAAAATAAAAAATATTTCAGGCCATTGTTTGCACTAGCCTCACTTCAAATGTTCAGCGGTTGCAACAGTGCCGATTTAGAACATTCCTGTTATTGCGGAAGTTCTACTGGATGGCTTTACTCTTTGAAACTGCACTCTAAAGAATCTTTATATCGTAGCCCATGTCTCCTTAGGAAACAGATAATGGCAATGACACTTCCAACAAAGTATTCTTAATAGTAATGTGACAAGACTGGTTTAGGAAGTAGTTGGACAGAAAAAAAAGACAAAGGGAAGGAAAGAGGGAGAAAGGAAGGAAGAAAAAAATGGAAAAGAAAGAAGGAAGGGATAAAGGAAGGAAGGAAGGGAGGGAGGAAGGAAGGAAGAGAGGGAAGGAGGAAGGAAGGAGGAAGCTTTGTATATGTCAGGGACATTTTTATATATAGTACCATATTAAATATTGGCTTATTTGACAATGTGATGTATTAGCTAGTATGCCGGTTAAACCTCCTACTGTGAAAAGGAAAATGAATCCTAGGGCTCAGAATATTTCAGGAGATTGTTTGATGTAATCACCGTGCAGTGTAGCTAATCAGCTAAAGACCTTGACGCCAGTAGGGATAGCAATAATTATGGTAGCAGAGGTGAATTATGCCGGTGTGTCTATGTCTGTTCCTACCGTAAATATATGGTGAGCCCATACGATAAATCCTAAGAAACCAATTGATATCATGGCTCATAGTATGCCCATATCCAAATGATTCCTGTTTTCCAGAATAATACGTTACGATGTGGGAGATTATCCTGAAGCCTGGTAGGATAAGGATATGGACTTCAGGGTGACCAAAGAATCAGAATAAATGTTGGTACAAGCTAGGGTCACCCCCGCCAGCGGGGTCAAAAAAAGTAGTGTTGAGGTTACCGTCAGTTAATAGTATAGTAATGCCGGCGGCTGGGTCTGGGAGGGAAAGAGTAGAAGGACTGCCGTAATGAAGACTGATCAGACGAAAAGCGGTGTGTGATACTGAGATAAGGCTGGGGGTTTTATGTTAATAATTGTGGTAATAAAGTTAATGGCCCCTAAAATAGAAGAAACACCTGCCAAGTTGAGGGAGAAGATGGTCAGATCCACAGAGGCTCCTAAATGTGCTAGGTTTCCTGCTAAAGGGGGATAAAGTGTTCAGCCGGTTCCAGCGCAGGCTTCTACTATTGAGGATGCAAGTAGGAGTAGAAAAGAGTGGGGGAGAAGTCAGAAGCTCATATTATTTATCTCGGGGAATGCCATATCGGGTGCACCAATTACCAGAGGGACTAGCCAGTTGCCGAAACCCCCAATCATGATTGGTATTACCATAAAAAAGATTATAACGAATGTGAGGGCGGTAACAATAACATTGTAGATCTGATCTTCTCCTAGCAGAGTTCCCGGCTGGCCTAATTCTGCTCGAATTAGAAGGCTTAAGGCCGTGCCTGCTATCCTGCTTATGCGGCAAATAGCAGGTATAGTGTTCCGGTATCTTTGTGGTTAGTTGAAAACAATCAACGATTGATGAACATAAGTGGGGAAAAAAGGTAAAATGGCTGAGTAAGCATTAGACTATAAATCTAAAGACAAGAGGTCAAGGCCTTTTTACCAGCCCTGAGGTGATTTCTCATGTTGAATTGCAAATTCAAAGGAGCAGCTTCAGTCCTGCAGGAGCTTCTCCGGCCTTTCTCCCCCAACGGTGGGAGAATGAGATTGAAGCCAGTTGATGAGGGTGTTTAGCTGTTAACTGCATTTTCGTGGGTTTGAATTCCATCAATCTAGCAAGGGCTTAGCTTAATTAAAGTGGTTGATTTGTGTTCAATTGATGCAGAATAGAGTCTTGCAGTCCTTAGAAATTAAGTTCATTAAGTGTTATAGAAATTAAGTGTAATTTACTTACTAAGGGCGTTGAAGGCCCTTGGTCTTATTTAACCTAAATTTCTAAGTTACAGTTAGTATTAATGGAGAGATGGGTAAGAGGAGGTTAGAAGAGATGACAAGTGGGGGGAAGAGTAGTATGGGTTTTGTGTTTTCGAATTGTCATTTTATTTTCATATTATTAGTTGTGGGGAATAGTGTCACTGAGATGGAATAAATTAGGTTTATGTAAAAGTACAGGTTGAGTAGGGTTATGGTAGCTATAATGGTTGGGGTAATAAGGCTATTGCTTTTTGTCAATTCTTGGATGATGATTCATTTAGGCAGGAACCCTGTTAATGGAGGTAAACCTCCTAGGGATAGTAAAATTAGTGGAATTATAGGTATCAACCATGTTAATTTGTTTCAGGTGTAAGATAGTGACAGGATTGTGCTTACACTCAGGTTGAGTGTAAGTAAAATTATTTACTTTAAGATAAAGTAGGTAATCAGGTTTAGAATGGTAATGTTTGGGTTATAGATTAGTACTGCTATTATTCAACTTATGTGAGTGATTGAGGAGTAAGCTAGGAATTTATGCAATTGTGTTTGGTTACGTCCTCCTCAACCGCCCACTATAATGGATAGGATTGTGGTAGATAAGAGAATGTTCGTGTTTGTTGATGGGAAAATTTGAAACATAATCAAGATAGAGGCTAGTTTTTGTCATGTGAGGAGAAGTATGCCAGACATTAGAGAGGTTCCTTGGGTTACCTCTGGGACTCAGAAGTGAAAGTGGGCTATTCCTAGTTTTATTACTATGGCCATTAGTATTAAGGATGAAAATTGATGAATAGTGTTTATTATTGTTCATTGTCCGGAGGACAGGTTATTGGAAAGGATACCTATCATGAGAATTATAGATGTGGTTGCTTGTGTAAGGAAATATTTGGTGGCTGCTTCTGTAGAGCAGGGATTTTTTTTTTTTTATTATTAAGATTGGGGTAAAGGCTAGTACGTTTGACAAATATTGGCTTATTTGAACTCAAGTGAAATATTCCCTCCTCTAATATTCAGCTGCCATCCTTGGGATGACTTAACTAATTGTTCAACAGGCTTGCCCTGTTAGGCTGTGACTATCTAGCCAAAAAAAATCTTATCAAAAAAAAAAAAACAAAAATGTTTAGTTCTTCTTGCTGGGAGAACACAGTCTTTATGACTATGCCAAGGGCAGTGACCTGGTATTACTTTTTGCAGAATGTTAATTAAGATAGCCCATGGATACAATAAAAAATTTCATACAACTTACAGTCATTGTAGACATGACTTAAAAGTTCATTTCTCTAAGTACATGTTTCTTTGTAAGAGTATAACTCTAAAATAATATTTCTACTGTATATTGGACATAGGAGTATGATATGAATTAGTGTAACTCATGATGAATTAACAGCCCAGGGAAATTTTCACTTGAAGCTTCCCCTGATAAGCATCTAAGCTTTGTAGGTAGAGACAAAACAATTTTTCATGAACTGAACGTTATGATGAATTTCTTTTAACTTAGCTTTTATACCTGTGTAATTATTCTACCATTTTAACACACCTAAGGTTAAAGATCTGTTTGCAGGACCTGAGACAATGTTAGAGGACATAAACTTACAGTGAGTCCAACTAAATGGGCTTTGTGATGTTTGTAATACTTAAAGGGGAATACAATACAAAAAAAAATTTTTAAACCATTTTCTCTTAAAATATAAATGTAATAGCTTTGTGAGGATTATACTTATGATCAGGGTTAGGTCTGAGCAAACTTTCGATGTGATTTTCTAGTGTACTCTCTTCCATTCTTTCGGTTTACCTTTTCTCAGATTTCTCCTATATCCTTTTGTTAATCTCTCTCACTGCCAAAAGATGACAGGTTTTTTATGCTGTTCATTAGTGACCCGGAGTTTTTTACTTCTGTGCCCCCCCCATAGGAGACATTGTCTCAGGCTCTGAAACTTCAGCTTTCCCTCATCCCCAGAATCTTTTATTTGTCTCAGGAAACTGGTAATTTAATTTGAAGAAAGGTTTACTCCTTTTAGATAATGTTTATGTCTTAACATTTGTCTTTAACTCTGATTAATAGAACTTCAGATGTTGTAGCAAATTGTTAGAGTCTTGCTTTGAATGCATTACTGTGGTGCCTATTCATTATTATTGTATTGTTGATATATAATTTACATACCATACAATTCTTACTTTTGAAGTGTAGAATTCAGTGGTTTTTAGTATATTCACTAAGTTTTCATCCCCACTCTATAATTCTGAGACATTTTCATCACCCTAAAAAGAAACCCTATGCCCTTTAGCAGTCTCTCTCTTTTCCCTGCTTCTCTCATTCCTTAGCAAATACTAGTCTATTTTCTGTCTCAATAGATTTGCCTACTCTGGACATTTTGTGTAAATAGACTCGTACATTATATGACATTTTGTGCCTGGTTTCTTTCCCATAGCAAGCACAGTGTTTTCAAGATTTATACATGTCATGGCATGTATCCATACTTTATTCTTTTGAATGCCTGAATAATATTCCACTGCACAGGCATATATATTTGTTTCTCTATTCATTATTTGGGTGCATTATTTGTATTGTTTCCATTTCAATATGGCCACCATAAATACTACTGCTATGAACATTCATGTATAATGATTTTGTGAACATAATTTGCCATTTGGAGAGGTACATACCCACAAGTGAAATACCAGGAACTGGATTATATAGTCCATCACTGTTTAGGTTTCTAGGAACTATACAACTGTTTTCCAAAGACTTCCAACTTATCCATATAATCATCAAGACTTATTATATTTTTAATTTAGCCACATTAGTAGCTGTAAAATTGAACTTCATTATTGTTTTGTTTTTCATTAACCTAATGATATTGAGCATCTTTTCATGTGCTTGTTGACCATTTGCATATCTTCTTTGTAGACATATCTATTCAAGTGCTATGACCAGATTTAAATTAGGCTGCCTTTTTAAATTTATGTTGTGATAGTTCTTTATAGATCCTTGCTACTAGATTCTATCAGGTATATGATTGGCAAATATTTTCTTTCAGTCTGTGGATTATCTTCTCGTTGTCTTAATGGTAATCTCTAAAACACAAATGTTTTTAATTTTGATTAAATCCAGTTAATTATCTTTTGTCATATTCTTGTACTTTTTGGTGTCTTATCTAAGAAATCATTGTCTTATCCAAGTTAATGAAGATTTATGCCTACATTTTCTATTAGAGTTTTATAATTTTTACTATTACATTTAAATTTTTTATTTATTTTGAATTAATCTTCATACGTGGTTTGAAGTAAAAGTTTAATTTTATTCTTTTACAGGTGGATACCAAGTTGTCCTTGCATAATTTATGTAAGACTTTTCTTTCCCCATTGATTTGCTTTGGCACCATAGTCAGGAATTAATTAACCATCAGCAGAGGATTCTGGGAAGATGGCAAAGTAGGAAGCACCCAGAATCGGTCTTCTTACCCAGCCAACAATTGCACTGGTATAATCTGCTGATGTAACTATTTGACAGTGGTCCCCAATCTTTTTGGCACCAGGGGCTGGTTTCATGGAAGACAATTTTTCCACAGACCAGGGTGGGGGATGGTTTCAGGATAACCCGATCACATTATGTTTATGGTACACTTTATTTCTATTATTATTACATTGTAATATATAATGAAATAAGTAGACAGCTCACTACAATGTTGAATCAGTAGGAGCCCTAAGCCTGTTTCTCAGCAACTAGATTGTTCCATCTGGGAGTGACAGGATACAATGACGGATCATCAGGCATTAGATTATCATAAGGAATGCACAAACTAGATCCCTTGCATGCACAGTTCACAGTAGGGTTCAAGCTCCCATATGAATTTAATACCACTGCTGCTCTGACAGGATGTGGAGCACAGGTGACAATGCTTGTTCACTGGCCACTCACCTCCTGCTGGGCAGCCCTGTTCCTAACAGGCCACGATGATTGAGGACCTCTACTATTTTGGATCTCTAGAGTCTACTGAAGGTTTGAAACTTCCATAGGAAGTCTCAGAGAGTAAATTGTGGATACTTTTGGTAAATTTCAGCTCTTAGCACAGTAGCAGATATAAATTTCCCACCTCTCAGCTATGCGGCAGGTAGTGGTGCACATATTCTTGGAGCAACTTGCATACAACTTGTGGGAGCCAGGGTAAGCATAAAAGATCCTGTTCCACAAATACCAGGTATCTGATCTCTGCTCACTGATTGCTGCTTGTGAACACAGAGGGGAAAGGAATTAGTGGCTATGTTGATGTACCTTCCCACATTGCTGCAAGTCATCCCCCCCAAGCTGAAGTCACTCTCAGTAATTTAAAGGGCTTATTCCCTTCCTCCTTGATTTTTTTCTTCTACCCTTTTGGGTGCCAGACATTAAAGACTAGGACATTCAAAACAGCTGCATATGCAGAGAAAATTAGAACATGACTGCACATGTCTAGGGAAAGGCTCAGAAATGACGTAAGAAGACTTAAGACTGATCCTTGGCATATGGACAGCCTACAACAATCAAGAAATAACAATAAAAACAACAACAACAAAATAACAAATCCTAGGGAAGGAGGATAATTTGATTTCCAGAGTTACTACATATTAGATTTAGATATCCAGTTTGCAACAACAACAACAACAACAACAACAAAATATTACAAAGAAACAAAAAAGTATGGACCACTTAAAGGAAAAAAAAACAAATCCAAAGAAACTGTCCCTGAAAAAGACATGATGGGAAATATATTAGACAAAGACTTTAAACAACTGTCTTAAAAATACTCAAAGAACTAAAGAAATATGTGGAGAAAGTCAAAGAAATAATATATGGACAAAATGGAAATATAAATAGATACAAAACCTAAAAATAAACCAAAAAGAAATTCTGGAGCTGAAAAGTACAATAACTGAAATTTTAAAATTCACTAGAGAGATTCAAAGACAGATCTGAGCAGACAGAATAAAGAATCTGCAAAGTTGATGATAGGACAATAGAAATTGCCAAGTCTGAGGAATAAAAAGAATAAAAAAAGATTGAAGAAATGTAAACAGAGCCTGAGCAACCTGTGGGACACCATCAAGTGGACCAACGTATGCATTTTCAGGGCCCTAGGAGGAGAAGAGAGAAAGAAAGCATCAGAGAAAATATTTGAACAAATAATGGCTGAAAATTTTCTAAGTTGTTGAAAAATACAAATATAAGTATCTGAGAAGCTGAATGAATTCCAAGTGTGATGAACTGAATAAAGCCCACACTGAGATATATTATAATCAAACTTTTGAAAGCCAATCAGAAAAAGAGAATCTTAAAAGCAGCAAGAGAGAAGCAACTTGTCACATACATGGGATCCTCAGTAAGAATACAAGCAATTTTCTCATCAGAAACTTTAGATGCCAGAAGGCAGTGGGCTGATATGTTAAAAATGCTAAAAGAGAAAAAAAAATGTCAATAAAGAATTCTATATTTGGCAATACTGACCTTGAAAAGTGTGGGTGAAATTAAGACATTCCCAGAAAACAAAGGCTGTGAGAGTTTGTTACCATTAGAGCTGCCTTGGGGGAAAAATGCTCAAGGGATTCCAGCAGGGTGACATGCAAGGATACCAGACAGAAAATCAAAGATATATGAAGATATAAAGACCTCAGTGAAGATAAATTCATGGACAATAATAAAAGCTAGAATATTAGAACAATAGTTTATAGCTTCACTTTTTCTTGTCTACATAACTGAAAGTAATACATTTAAAAATTATTAGTCTGAAAGCTAGTAGTATTATTGTAACTTTACATGGAACTCCACATTTTGTTTTTACATAATTTAAGAGACTAATACATTTTAAATAATTATTAGCTTATGTTTTCACACACACAGTGTATAAAGATGTAATTTTATGATGCCAACAACCACACAAGGTAGGGATTTAGTTGTAAAGGAGCAGAGTTTTATATGTTACTGAATTTAAGCTGGCACAAATTCAAATTAGAGTGTTATAACTTTAGGATGTGAAAGATAATCCCCATGCTACCCACAAAGAAAATAGCTATGGACTATACACAGAAAGAAATAAAAAAAGAATTTAAGCATCTCATTACAAAAAAATCAACTGAGTAAAAAAGGAGACAATAATACAGGAAGATACAAAAAGCTATAAAGCATATAAAAAATGATTAGCAAAATGACAGAAGTCCCTTCTTATATGTAACTACTTTAAATGTAAATGGATTAATATCTTCAGTCAAAAGACAGAGATTAGCAGAAGGTATAAAAACACATGATCCAACTATCTACTATGCACAAGAAACTTAGATCCAAAGACACAAATAGGTTGAAAGTGAAAGAATTTTAAAAAATTATATAATAATATTAACCAAAAGATAGCAGGGATGTCATAACTAATATTAGAAATAAAATAGATGTTTTATCAGTAAATATTTATAACAAAGAATTAAATTATACATTAATAAAAGGGTTGATACAGCAAGGAGATGCAACAATTATAAACATTTACACAGCTAAAAAGAGACCATAAAATATATAAACAAAAAACCAGCAGAATTAAAAAGAGAAATAGACAATTCTAAAATAATATTTGAAGACCTTAATGCCTACTCTCAGTAATAGATAGAACAACCAAACAGAAGATCAGTAGAGAAATAGAGGATTTAAACAATACAATAAACCAAGTAGATTTAACACACATATATGGAACTTTCTACCCAATAACAATAGCATATACATTATTCTCAACTGAACATAGCACACTTTTCAGAAGAGACCATATGTTAGACCAAAAATTAAGTCTCAATGGATTTAAAAGAAAAATGTCAAAATAGCTTCCATGACCACAGGAAATGAAGTTATGATAGGCAACAACACTTCAATATTCACAAATTTGTGAAAATTAAACAACAAACTCAACTACTGGATCAACAAAATTTACAGGAGAAGTTAAAAAATACATAGAGATGAATGAAAAAAATATGCAACATACTAAAACTTACAGGATGCAGCAAAAGCATTGCTAAAGGACAAATTTATACCTATGAAGACCTTAAAAAGAAGAAAGATCTCAAATCAAAAATCTAATGTTACAATTGAAAGAACTAGAAAAAAAACAAACTAAACCCAAAAGAAGCAAAAGAAGGAAATAAAAAAGATTATGTCATAGATAAATGCAATAGGTAATAGAAAGACAATAGAGAAAAACAAAAAATTGGTTATTTGAAAAGGTTAACAAAATTGGCAATCCTTTAGATAGATGGGCTAGAAAAAAACAAGAGAAAAGACTTGAATTTAGTAATATCAGAAATGAAAGCGGAGGCATTATGACCAACTTTACAAAAACAAAAAGGATTATATAAGGATACAGTTGAAAATTACTTGCTAACAAATTAGATAACCTAGATGAAATGAACAAATTCTAACACCAAACTCACTCAGGATAAATCACAAAGAAATAAAACAACTAAATAGATTAGTAAGGAGATTGCATCAATAATCAAATGTCTCCCAACAAAGAAAAGCCCTTGATCAAAGCGCACCACATCAAGGGAACACCATGTGAGACAAAAAAAACCTCAACAGAAGCCCTTGAGTCCCAGATCTGTCTTCTGACATAGTCTACCCAAATGGGAAGGAACCAGAAAAACAATTCTGGTAATATGACAAAACAAGGTTTTTTAACACCCCTAAAAGATCACACTATCTCACCAGCAATGAATCCAAACCAAGACAAAATCTCTTAGTTGCCAGAAAAAGGATTCAGACAGTTATTAGTCTACTCAAGGAGGCACCAGAGAAAGGTGAAAACCAACTTAAAGAAATTAAAAAAAAAATACAGGAGATGGATGAAAAAAATCCCCAGAGAAACAGCATAAATAAAAAACAATCACAACTTCTGGAAATGAAACACACTTCAGGAAATAGAAAATACCCTGGAAAGTTTCAATAGAATCGAACAGGTAGAAGAAAGAAGTGCAGAGCTCAAGGACAAGGCTTTCTAATTAGCCCAATCCAACAAAGCCAAGGAAGAAAGAATACAAAAAAATGAACAAAGCGTCCAAAAAGTTTGGGATTATGTTGAACAACCAAACTTAATAAATGGTGTTCCTAAGAAAGAAGAGAAATCTAAAGTTTGGAAAACTTATTGGGGAAATAATTAAGGAACACTTCGCTGGTCTTGCTAGAGACGTAGACATCCAAATACAAGAAGCTCAAAGAACACCCGAGAAATTCGTTGCAAAAATATTATCACCTAAGCACATAGTCATCAGGTTATCTAAAATCAAGATGAAGGAAAGAATATTAAGATCTGTGAGGCCAAAGCACCAGGTAACCTATAAAGGAAAACCTATGTGATTAACAGATTTCTCAGCAGAAACCCTACAAGCTAGATGGGATTGGGCTCCTATCTTTAGCCTCCTTAAACAAAACAGTTAGATTGAGCTCCTACCTTTAGCCTCCTTAAAAAAACAGTTATTAGCAAAGAATTGTGTATCCAGCAAAACTAAGCTTCCTAAATGCAAGAAAGAAAAAGTCTTTTTCAGACAAAAGCTGAGAGAATTCACCACTACCAAGTCAGCACTACAAGAACTGCTAAAATGAGTTCTAAATCTTGAAGCAAAACCTCAAAATACAACAAAATGCAACCTCCTTAAAGCATAAATCTCACAGGACCTACAAAACAATCATAGAATGAAAGTACAAACAAACAAGGTATTCAAGCAACAACTAGCACAATGAATAGAGCAGTACCTCACATCTCAGTACTAACCTTGAATGTAAATGACCTAAATGCTCCACTAAAAACATACAGAATGGCAGAATGGATAAGAATTCACCAACCAAGTGTCTGCTGTCTTCAAGAGACTCACCTAACACATAAGGACTCACATAAACTTAAGGCAAATGGGTGGAAATAGATATTCCATGAAAATGGACACCAAAAATGAGGAGTAGTTATCCTTAAATCAGATAAAAATAGACTTTAAAGCAACAATGGTTAAAGAAGACAAAGAGGGACATTATATAATGATAAAAGGCCTTGTCCAACAGGAAAATTTCACAATCCTAAATATATATGCACCTAACACTGGAGCTCCCAAATTTATGAAACAATTACTATGAGATCTGAGAAATCAGATAGACAGCAAAACAATAATAGTGAGGGACTTTAATACTCCACTGACAACACTGGACAGGTCATCAAGACACAAAGTCAACAGAGAAACAATGAACTTTAACTATATCCTAGAACAAATGAACTTAACAGATATTTACAGAAAATTCTACCCAACAACTACAGGATATGCATTTTATTCATCAGCAAATGGAACATTCTCCAAGATAGACCATATGATAGGCCGCAAAACAAGACTCAATAAATTTTAGAAAATAGAAATTATAGCAAGTGTACTCTCTCAGACCATAGTGAAATAAAACTGGAAATCAACTCCAAGAGGGACCCTGAAAACCATGCGAACACATGTAAACTAAATAACCTGCTCCTGAATGATCATTGGGTCAACAATGAAATCAAAATGAACATTTAAAAATTTTTTTGAACTGAATGATAATAGTGACAATACTTATCAAAACCTCTGGGATACAGCAACAGTGCTAAGAAGAAAGTTCATAGCCTTAAAGGCCTACATCAGAAAGTCTAAAAGAGTACAAATTGACAATCTAATGTCACACCTCAAGGAACTAGAGAAACAAGAACAAACCTAACCAAAACCCAGCAGAAGAAGAGAAATAACAAAGATCAGAGCAGAACTAAATGAAATTAAAACAAAAATAACAATACAAAAGATAAGTGAAACAATAAGCTGGTTCTTTGAAAAGATAAACAAAATTGATAGACCATTAGTGAGATTAATCCAGAGAAGAAGAAAGAAGATCCAAATAAGCTCAATTAGCAATGAAATGAGAGATATTACAACCAATACCACAGAAATAGAAAAGATCATTCAAGGCTACTATGAATACCTTTACATGCACAAACTAGAAAACCCAGAGGAGATGGATAAATTCCTGGGAATATACAACTGTCCTAGATTAAACTCGGAAGATATAGAAACTCTAAACAGACCAATAACAAGCAGTGAGACTGAAACTGTAATTTTAAAAATGCCAACCAAAAAAGGTCAGGACTAGATTGACTCACAGCTGAATTATATCAGACATTCAAGGAAGAATTGGTACCAATCCTATTGAAACTATTCCAAAGGCTAGAGAAAGAGGAAGTCCTCCCTAAATTATCCTGTGACACCAGTATTGCCTTAATACCAAAACCAGGAGAGTACATAATGAAGAAAACTACAGACCAATATCCCTGATGAAAACAGATGCAAAAATACTCAACAAACTACTAGCTAACAGAATCCAACAGCATATCAAAAAGATAATACCCCATGATCGAGTGGGTGACATGCCAAGGATGCAGGGATGGTTTAACTTATTCAACTCAATAAATGTGATACACCACATAAACAGAATTAATAACAAAAATCACATGATCATCTCAATAGACGCAAAAAACAAACATTTGACAAAATCTAGCATCGCTTTATGATTAAAACCCTCAGCAAAATAAGCATATAAGGGACATATCTTAAGGTAATGAAAGCCATCTATGTCAAACCCACAGCCAACATTATATTGAGTGGGGAAAAGTGAAAACATTTCCTCTGAAAACTGGAACAAGACAAGAATGCCCACTTTCACCACTTCTATTCAACATAGTACTGGATGTCCTATCCAGAGCAATCAGATAAGAGAAAAAAATAAAGGGCGTCCAAATCGGTAAAGAATAAGTCAAACTGTTGCTGTTCACTGACGATATGATCGTATACCTAGAAAACCCTAGGCCTGGCACAGTGGCTCACACCTGTAATCCCAGCACTTTGGGAGGCAGAGATGGGTGGATCACCTGAGGTCACAAGTTTGAGACCAGCCTGGCCAACATGGTGAAACCCCATCTCTACTAGAAATACAAAAATTAGCAAGGTGCAGTGGCAGGTGGCTGTAATCCCAGCTACTGGGGAGGCTGAGGCAGAAGAATTGCTTGAACCCAGGGGACAGAGGTTGCAGTGAGTCAAGATCATCCCACTGCACTCCAGCCTGGATGACAGAGTGAGACTTTGTCTCAAAAAAAAAAAAAAAAAAAAAAAAGAAAAAGAAAACCTTAAAGGCTCATCCAAAAAGCTCCTAAATCTGATAAATGAGTTCAATAAAGTTTCAGGATATAAAATCAATGTACACAAATCAGTAACACCTATACACAAACAGTGATCAGCCGAGAATCAAATAAAAAACTCAACCCCTTTTACAATAGCTGCAAAAACAATTAAAATACTTAGGAATATATCTAACAAGTAGGTGAAAGACCTCTACAAGGAAAACCACAAAACACTGCTGAAAGAAATCATAGATGGCACAAACAAATGGAAACACATCCCATGCTCATGGATGGGTAGAATCAATATTGTGAAAATGACCATACTGCAAAATGCAATCTACAAATGCAATGCAATTCCCATCAAATACCATCATCATTCTTTACAGAACTAGAAAAAACATTTCTAAAATTCATATGGAACAAAAAGAGAGCCCACATAGCCAAAGTAAGACTAAGCAAAAAGAACAAATCTGGAGGCATCACATTACCTGACTTCAAACTATACTATAAGGCTATAGTCACCAAAACATCATGGTACTGGTATAAAAATAGGCACATAGACTAATGGAACACAATAGAGAACTCAGAAATAAAGCCAAATACTTACAGCCAACTGATCTTCGACAAAGGAAACAAAAACATAACGTAGGGAAAGGATACCCTACTCAACAAATGGTGCTGGAATAAATGGCAAGCCCCATGTAGAAGAATGAAACTGGATCCTCATCTCTTACCTGATAAAAAAATGAACTCGAGATGGATCAAAGACTTAAATCTAAGATGAAAGCCATGAAAATTCTATAAGATAACATCAGAAAAACACTTACAAACATCAGCTTAGGCAAAGACTTCATGACCAAGAACCCAAAAGCAAATGCAACAAAAACAAAGATAAATAGATGAGACTTCATTAAACTTAAAAGCTTCTGTACAGCAAAAGAAACAATCAGCAGAGTAAACAGGCAACCCACAGAGTGGGAGGAAATCTTCACAAATTATGCATCCAGCAAAGGACTAAATTTAGAATCTATACGTAACTTAAACAAATCAGAAAAAAAAATCCTATCAAAAAGTGGGCTAAGGACATGAATAGAAACTTCTCAAAAGAAGATACACAAATGGCCAACAAACATATGAAAAAATGCCCAATATCACTAATGATCAGGGAAATGCAAATCAAAACCACAATGCAATACCAACTTACACCTGCAAGAATGGTCATAATTTAAAAATAAAAAAAAATTATAGATATTGGCATGGATGTGGTGAAAAAGGAACACTTTTGCACTCCTGGTGATAATGTGAACTAACACAGCCATTATGGAAAACAGTATAGAGGTTTCTTAAAGAACCTAAATTAGATCTACTATTTGATCCAGCAATCCCACTACTGGGTATCAACACAGAGGAAAATAAGTCATTATATGAAAAAAAAAAACAAAAACACACACACATATACACACATGTTTATAGCAGCACAATTTGCAATTGCAA
This sequence comes from Pan paniscus, assembly GCF_029289425.2. Lineage (NCBI taxonomy): Eukaryota > Metazoa > Chordata > Mammalia > Primates > Hominidae > Pan > Pan paniscus. The sequence goes on from NC_073260.2 coordinate 79,750,335, forward strand.
AAATATGGAACCAGCACAAATGCCCATCAATCAATGAGTGGATAAAGAAAATGTGATATATCTATATATACACACACACATATACATATACATATATATGTATACACACACACACACCATGGAATACTACTCAGCCATAAAAAGAAACAAAATAATGGCATTTGCAGTAAGCTGGTTGGAATTGGAGACCATAATTCTAAGTGGAACTACTCAGAAATGGAAACCAAACATTGTGTGTTCTCATTTATAAGTGGGAGCTAAGCTATGAAAACACACAGGCATAAAAATGACACAATGGACTTTGGGGACTCGGGGAATGTTTGGAAGGGACTGAAGGATAAAAGACTACACATTAGGTACAGTGTACACTGCCCAGGTGACAGGTGCACCAAAATCTCAGAAATCGCCACAAGAACTTATCCATGTAATAAATAAATAAATAAAATAAACAAACATAACAAAAAAGCACTTGACAAAATTCAACACAATTTCATGATAAAAACACTCAACAAACTAGGAAAAGAAGGAAACTATCTCAACATAATAAAACCGATATATATTAAAAAACAAAACACACAGCCAACCTAGTACTCAGTAGTGAAAGACTGAAAGCTTTTCTCCAAGATCAAGAGCAAAGTAAAGATTCTCTTTCTCCACTTCTATTTAACATAGTTGTGGAAGTTTTAGCCAGAGCAGTTAGGCATGAAAAATACATAAAAATGATCCAACTTGGAAAGGAAGTAAAATTATTTTGTTTCCAGATGTAATCGTATACATTAAAAACTAAAGATTAATACAAATTGTTTGAATTAATGAATTGACCAAAGTAGCAGGATATAAAGTTAGCACATAAAAATTGTCTTTATATACATTAACAATGGACATTCTGTAAAGGAAATTAAGAAAATAATTCCATTTACAATAATATCAAAATGAAGAAAATACTTAGGAATTCACTTAACCAAGGAGATGAAAGACTTGTACAATGAAAACAACAAAAAATGCTGAAATGAAGACGACATAAGTAAATGGAAACACATCTTGAATTCATGGGTTGGAAGACTCAATCTTGTTAAGACATCATCACTACCCAAAGGGATTTACAGATTCAGTGGAATTCTTATTAAAATCCCAAGTACATTTTGTTTTGCAGAAATAGAAAAACCTATCCAAAAATTCATATGGAAAATCAAGGGATCTTGAATAGCCAAAACAATCTTAAAAAAAATAGACCTACAGGACTCACATTTCCTGATTTCAGGGCCTGGTATAAAGCTACAGTATTTAAAACAGTGTGGTATTGGTGTAAAACAGATAAATAAAACAACAGAATAGAACAGAGAGCCCAGAAATAAAGCTTTACCTATATGGTCAAATGATTTTTAGTAAGGATATCATGTTCATTCAGTGAGGAAAGTATAATCTTTTTTTTTTAATTATTATACTTTAAGTTCTAGGGTACATGTGCGCAACGTGCAGGTTTGTTACATATGTATACATGTGCCATGTTGGTGTGCTGCACCCATTAACTCGTCGTTTACGTTACGTATATCTCCTAATGCTATCCCTCCCCTCTTCCCCCACCCCACAACAGGCCCCAGTATGTGATGTTACCCTTCCTGTGTCCATGTGTTCTCATTGTTCGATTCCCACCTATGAGTGAGAACATGTGGTGTTTTGTTTTCTGTCCTTGTGAGAGTTTGCTCAGAATGATGGTTTTCAGCTTCATCCATGTCCCTGCAAAGGACATGAACTCATCCTTTCTTATGGCTGCATAGTATTCCATGGTGTATATGTGCCACATTTTCTTAATCCTGTCTATCATTGATGGACACTTGGGTTGGTTCCAAGTCTTTGCTATTGTGAATAGTGCCGCAATAAACATATGTATGCATGTGTCTTTATGGCAGCATGATTTATAATCCTTTGGGTATATACCCGGTAATGAGATGGCTGGGTCAAATGGTATTTCACGGTCTAGATCCTTGAGGAATCGCCACACTATCTTCCACGATGGTTGAACCAGTTTATAGTCCCACCAACAGTGTAAAAGTGTTGCTATTTCTCCACATCCTCTCCAGCACCTGTTGTTTCCTGACTTTTTAATGATCACCATTCTAACTGGTGTGAGATGGTACCTTATTGTGGTTTTGATTTGCATTTCTCTGATGACCAGTGATGATGAGCATTTTTTCATGTGTCTGTGGCTGCATAAATGTCTTCTTTTGAGAAGTGTCTTTTCATATTCTTTGCCCACTTTTTGATGGGGTTGCTTGTTTTTTTCTTGTAAATTTGTTTAAGTTCTTTGTAGATTCTGGATATTAGCCCTTTGTCAGATGGGTAGATTGCAAAAATTTTCTCCCATTCCGTAGGTTGCCTGTTCACTCTGATGGTAGTTTCTTTTGCTGTGCAGAAGCTCTTTAGTTTAATTAGATCCCATTTGTCTATTTTGGCTTTTGTTGCCATTGTTTTTGTTGTTTTAGACATGAAGTCCTTGCCCATGCCTATGTCCTGAATGGTATTGCCTAGGTTTTCTTCTAGGGTTTTTATGGTTTTAGGTCTAACATTTAAGTCTTTAATCCATCTTGAATTAATTTTTGTATAAGGTGTAAGGAAGGGATCCAGTTTCAGCTTTCTACATATGGCTAGCCAGTTTTCCCAGCACCATTTATGAAATAGGGAATCCTTTCCCCATTTCTTGTTTTTGTCAGGTTTATCAAAGATCAGATGGTTGTAGATGTGTGGTATTATTTCTGAGGGCTCTCTTCTGTTCCATTGGTCTATATCTCTGTTTTGGTACCAGTACCATGTTGTTTTGGTTACTGTAGCCTTGTAGTATAGTTTGAAGTCAGGCAGCGTGATGCCTCCAGCTTTGTTCTTTTTGCTTAGGATTTTCTTGGCAATGTGGGCTCTTTTTTGGTTCCATATGAACTTTAAAGTAGTTTTTTTCAAATTCTGTGAAAAAAGTCATTGATAGCTTCTTGGGGATGGCATTAAATCTATAAATTACCTTGGGCAGTATGGTCATTTTCACGATATTGATTTGAGGAAAGTATAATCTGAATAGATCACGCAGTTCTATCCAGCATTTTTTCAAGTATCTCTTCACATGTATCAGGCTCTTACAATAAGGGATATGTTGATGTAGGATCAATTTTGCTGCTGTTTCTGCATTTCAATGCAAGAATTGAATTTTTGTTTCCCAATATTACAACTTTACTGAATGATAATAGGTGCAAAAAACCCAAAATATCCAATATTTAATACGTTTGAATCTTTAAAATGCTGATTTTTAAGTTTATGCTGCATTATCCTGGAGCACACATATAGTTATCTTTCTAGGCGAAGGTAACATTTTCTATTCCAATAACAAGCCTATTAATGAAGCCCAAGATGACTGTTTACACTATGAAGTGTTTGTCTGAGGAGCCAGTTCTGGAGTTTCTTCCATTCCCATCCTGGTTCCCATCCCATTGTCTGTGTAACCCTGGGCAAATCTGTGTCATTCTTTTTGACTCAAGTTTTCCATATGTTAAATTGCAGTAATAATTGACATTTATATATTATTTTTTCTGAACAGGTGTCATGAGAATTAATGAGATTATTAACCAGTAGACCTCCAGGCCATTGTCAGTGTCAGGATAGTATTATTGGCCTCTAGAGGAAAAGAGATGAGAGGGTTTGGGGGAAGAGAAAGAACCTTGATGAAATGGGAAAGACATTGAAAATAGAGCTAGGTAGTGATATTACCCTTTTAAAAATTGGATAAAGTAAGTGAAAAAGGCAAAAAGAAGTCCTTCCATTTCCCCTTATTCTAATACAGTCCAGCCTTCTCTAACGCTATACTACTTCAAAAAACTAGGTTATCTGTTTCCTCTGTTCTCCCATTATAATCAGAAATGCCCGCTTTCTTTCATCATTAATCACAGTAGATTACTAATGTGACTTACTTGTCCAAAACGTTGCAATTAAAAAAAAAAAGATGCTGTATCTTATTTGTCTGTCTACAGAATAGAGCATTGGGTCAGGCACTTACTTTTGCTAAAAGACGACAATATGGACATGAATGAGGGAGATTTTTATGACTGAAAGGGGCCATATTGTTTGGAAAGGGGAAGTAGCTTCCTGTTCTGTAATGAATATGCCTTGAACAACATTTTTTGGCACTCGGAAATGAATGTCAGGAAAGGCCTTAATCTAATATTCATTCATTCATTTTTTTTAATTGCCCAATTGCCAAGCCTTGTTTTCTATGATGACCGAGAAGCAGGAAGAACTTCCTATTAAACTGAAATTGATGTTCAAAGTAACGGTACTCAGCACTAAATCTGAATTAGTAATCAACTAATTAGATCAGTCCATATGCTTGATGGTGATGTTTCAGTTAACATTTTCTTTAATCAGCTAATGATACAATCCACTAAGTTTATCTTTTTCTCTTTAAAATTTTTCTTAAATCTGAAGTCATATAAGCATCTTTTAGTGAAATACAGACCTAAAAATGGAGATAGCTTTTTAAAATTTTTAGATCTAAGCCTAATTTTTATTTTATTAAGAAAATCAACCTAACTTCTTCACTCACTTTTCTCTCATCTGCAGTTGGACTACAAGCAGTTAAAAACCACTTTGTTTCCCAAAGACCCAAATTCTAAAGCAAATGCCGTTTCTAAATAATCACAAATAGTGCCATATACTGCATATTTCATTGTAATGTGTCTCTATCACCCCATGGCACAGGCAACTCCAAAAATGCCTGAAGAAAAAGATACCACAGGTCTTAATGGCTATATATAGTTTGCCTGCTCGTACAGTTTATAGAAGTGGAAGGCTCACAGGTTTGCCTAATTCATCTCTCAGAGCATAGATGAAGATTCTAAGAAACAGCTGTGCAAAGATGCACAGGCTGTTAGTTGGAGTTGCAATGCCAGAGCCCTGCCGTCCAATCCAGGTCATTTCCCACTGTGTCCTGCTCCTTGCCTGAAATCAACATTATATTATTCACATTTACCTCCCTGGAGTAACCTGATTTGTCCAGCTTTCTCTCGTTGTCACTCCTGTGTGTCACTCTATTTAATTAAAGAGGCTTTTGTGAACTACTTCAACTCTTATAAAGACTGAGTTAAGTCAAGTGTTGGAGATTAAATAAATTTGAAAAACAAAGAAGAAATGAAAAAAAGTGATTTAAGAAACATCTGTCTTTGTAATTATACTATCATAAAAAATGTCCATAATGTTAAGAACCAGGGTATGTGTTTTATTTAAATGACAAAAGGGTTCTTCTAATCTATAGCAACATTGAGCTATAAGTATAGCATGTATTTAAGAAAACAAGGAACATAGCATTTGCAGTAAAAAGAGAACTCACCTTAGTTTTTCCGAGGAAAAAAGTTATATTTTATTAAGCTTTAATTTCCCTTTCATAATTCCCTGGCCTTTTCTATCAATTTTTAAAAAGTAGAAGCATTGCACTGCAGATATATATTAAGTCTGCAAAAATATATGTACTCATTATACAAAGTAAAGTGCTTTAAATATGAGTGGTTCTGCATAAAAGTTTGTCCTATGTCAGTAGATACTTAAAATACAGTTTTTCATGGAAATAATATTATACATGGTACTTAATTTTACAGGCCAGTTTATGAAAGGCTGGCTTTTCCATGACAGAATTTACAAAAGCAGAAACACTTCTCTTAGATGGCAGCAATGAGAAAAAAGTCCTCTTCCCCGCCCAGCAATAGCAACTGGCTACATTACAGCTCCCAGAGATGTTGAGGTACAAAGAATTATTCATAAAACAGAAGTTCATTGTTTGTGGCCTGTTCATTCAAGAAATAAATGATATACTAATCTCCTTCATACTGTGGAACAATTATTATGAGGTGGGCGTACGAATACATATTCACAGACATACCATAGAAAATGAAATGCAAAACAATGCCTCACCACACGGCCCACCTCACAACACAGAAGAAAAAGAAACTAAATTCATGAGCATTTCCTATATAACAGGAACTATCACATAACAAACAATTTAAACTTCATCCCAATCCTATCAGGAAGGTATTGTTATGTCTAATCAACAAGGGAGAAAGCTGAGTACAATAAGACAATGGTTTTGTCCCCAGTCTCCCAGTCTCTCAGCTGATAGGCAGAAGAACTCTAATTCAAACTCTGCCTCACTCCCAGACCCAAGATTGGTTCTTCACCAGCCCTCTGGTGATGATATCAAAGGCTGTCATCAACCTCTAGAAGGAAGCTAAAAAGTTCAAGGATACATTTTCAAAAGCTAAAATGAAGCACTATAAAAACTTTTCCTAGTATAGATCTAAGTGTCCCAAGTAACACAAAAAGGAAGAAACCAACTGTGAATGATAATTATGTTAATTCCTCAGAGGGCAAAAAAAAAAAAAAAAAAAAGAATTTTAAAAACCACATAATTAAAGACATCAGTATAACTATCTGGCCTAAGTTCCAGATCTAACCACCAGAGTGGAGCTAAAACCAATTTATCCGTTCTCCAATGCAGAGGCTGCCAGCCAATAGTGTCTCAAAGGAATGGGACAAATATTCCATTGATGCATAAATAGAGTAGTTTTCAGATAGTGGCAGTGATGTGGATTCTTAAAAATAAAATACACCTAGAATAATTTACGTTTCTCTTTTTGACAAGTGATGGTTATTTTGTAACTTTAGTTTTAGTTTGCTTATACTAAAAGAAATTTCAAGGGTCCAAAAGACTATTCAGTACTTGACAATATGCCACGTGACGGCTGCATTTTTGTGCCAGCACACCTGTTTTCTATCACTGTGGTGCCTATATTGTTTAAGTGTTTATACATTCAGAGAATACATGTACATCTGTAAAACCATCACTTCCTTTAAACCCTAAATTATAGTGTGCATCAAATTATCATCTTAATACAACAATTTCAAGTCCAGAAAAAATACACATTTATTTGAGCAATTGCTTCTTACCCCTTATTGTAACTGCATTCCAAACTTATTGATGTTCTTATTATTTAGGTGTTTTATTCAGTGTCAAAAATTATTCTTTAGGCCCTATTTTTTAACTTTACAGTAAGAAAAGAAAAGGAAGGTGAACTTACTAATAAAACCCCAAATATCTTAGTAAACCCATAAAAGAAAAATAAGAGGAAATATTTACTCTTTTCCTAAAAAGATGTGATTTCAAACATTAGAATATTTTGAAAAACATTAATTATAATGAATGGTTTTATATGCACCCAGATATTTTACCAATGTGCCTACTTAGGAACTAAGACGGAGAAAGTAAAAATTATTTAGGAATGAATTGAACTATGGAAAAAATAAAATCATTTAGAATTATTTCTGGGGTTTACATATTATTTTATTTCATTCACTGCATACATTTGGAAACCATGACATATTAAAGTAAGAATAGAACAATCTCCCCTGAAAAATCACTTTTTCAAAATACTACATTTTAAGTCCATTCTATACATTTTATAAGTGTTCATAAATGTAATCAAAATATTCGTGCTTTGAAATCAGACAGCCCTGGATTTTAATCCTGGCTCTACGCTTTACTGGTTGGGAGATGCTGGACAATTTACATTGTACATTCACACATTTGTTTACCCACCTATAAATGAAGACAACAATAGCATCTATTCTATAGGGTGTTGTGAGGATTAAGTGAATTAATGCGTATAGTAAACACACTATCTGTCACACAATAAACACCAAATAAACATTAATTCTCTCTATATATACAGTGTTCCAAATTTATCTTTTATTTTTGTATACTTGTAGCTAAGTCATATTGACATTAACTATACTAATCTCATAAATATTACAATATCATCCTATGATATTTGTGTTGAAAGAAACCGTAGACATTATTTTCCCCAATCCCTATAGATAAGGAACCATAGGAAATTCCTAGCTCAACCCTTGTCAGACTTTATATTCTCTAAGGTACTAATAAAATATTTGAGTGAGACAAAGAAGCAGGCCGAATGAGAATCTTTACAAATGTGGATCTTGAAAGGCTAAAACATCACTAGGTTCTAGCTAACTTAATTTCCTACACGCGAGTCTTTGTATGACTGGAAAATGTAAATTTCTGTTCTGTGTTAGTGTTACAAATTACCACAAATTTAACAACTTAACACACATTTAACATCTCCTAGTACCTGTAGGTTTTAAGTCTAGGCATGGCATGTCCAAACTGTCTGCTCAGACTCTCACCAGACTGAAAAAAGTGTCATCTAGGGCTGTGATCTCATCTGGGGCTTAGGGTCAGATGCTCACAGATGCTTAGGGGCTTAGAACTCAGTTCCTCACAGTTTAGATTTAGGTCCTCATTTCCTTGCAAGCTGTCAGCTTGGTACCACTCTCAGCAACTAGACACTGGCAGCAGGTTTTTGCCATATGGGCCCCATAGAGACAGTTCACAACATGGATTTTTGCTTTCATCCATGTGAGGTTTAATGTGTCTCTTTGCCTCTCTTCTGCAAACAACCCAGAGAAAACACTCTGATTTTAAAGGGCTCATCAGATAAGATCAGGCCCACCCAGCATTATCTTCCTCTAGTCATATAACATCATGTTCTCAAGAGAGCAACATATCAACCTATTAACAGGCCACCCCCACTTATGAGGATTATACAGGGCATGTACCCCAGGGAATGGAAGTCCTGGAGGTTGTTTTAGGACCCTCTCTAGTACATTCTTGTAACAAAAAGAATACTAAAGAGGAAAAGAAAAAAAAACAAAGGTTCTTGCCAGCACTGATATATCTCGGTTGGATAGTTTTACTATCAGCACATAGAAGTTGCAAGTCTCTGAATCTCAAGCCACCAGCCATAAGAAACTCATTCGCTTCCTCAACTTCACAAAATAAGTGCCTATACATATTTAAAGATCGTTTGTTTGAAGGGGTGTTAAATTACTAGGCTACTCTGTACACTCACATTTGTCTGTCAAGTACTCTGTCATTATTATATTTTCTCATTTTAAAGGATATATACTGAGTTAATGATAGTTTTTGGCATTGAGATAATGAAGAGATGCTTCTTTAATTATATTTGACTATATGGTGAATTCTCATTTCGTAAATATGAAAAGGTAAATAAGAAGTAATCAACTTTTAGGACCTATGATATATTTTGTTTTTATTAGAGATGAGGCTCAAAATGATAGAGATGTTAAGGGACTTTCTCAAGACCACAGCCTAACACTGGGAGGAGAGTGAAGAGCTGATAGCAGCTCAAGCCATGGGTGCATAGAGTTCACTCCAGGCAGCCTCGATGTCAGATCTCAAGTGCACTGCTAATTCCAGGCTTCACATGCAGCTAGGAGTTAGGGTTTTCGTGAGCACCTTCCCAAAGTTAGGACTGGGGTAGGAACTGTATGGAATTGCTCTGCAATGGAAAGGTGTTATTGGACTGCAGTTGAGGGTGGCCAGGAAATGGAGCACTGGCAAGCAGTTAGTCAAGTAAATGCTTCACTTGGAAATCACTGATTTAGAGTCTTTTATAAATAACTCTCTACAATTGGCAAATTCTTTGTTCTTTTTGTTTTCTTCTGGAAGCCAGTAAAGCAGATGATCCCCCTTCTCGACCAGAACATCCCCAACTCTTCTCACCCCAGGGAATAGTTAATGAAATAATTATTTGAGATTATTTGAATGATTGATATTTGGAAGAAATGATCTGCAGATATTGGCTCCCTGGAAACAGAGGAGAAAAATTGAGAGGAAATCATACTGCTTTCTCAAATCAAGAACTTTGTGAGTGGGCCTACTGTGTGCAGGCTATAATCCTTGGATGTGTTTCTATGCCAGAGGGATAGAGTAGAGGGCAATTCTAAGAAGATGGGCCCACCCTATAAAGGTGGCAAAATAAACTTGTCTAAATAGCAATGTTGGCTTTATTAGACCAATCTATTCACCACCTTCTTGGGGAAATTTAGAAGTTTAGAAGGCTTTACTCATACATTTTTAACATGTTATGGCAAGTTGAAATTTCAGGATAACAGGAGACTGATAAGTTAGGGAAAAGGATGTAGGAATACATGTTTGATAGGGGTGGAAGTATGAGAATTCAGCAGTATTTGTAGAAAACAACAATCTGAGGTTAGTGGGAAAATGGAATTGCTTGGTAAAGATATGGTGTATAACCTGATATGGTGCATATCCTGATATGGTGCATGCCGGTAAAGGATAGAGAGAGGCACCTAGTCTGAAGAGAAATCACTGATTTCTGGAACTTTTTGGCCAATGTTATAATCAGTCACATTTTTTATGAACAATTATTAAAAATTGGAGTCTGAGTATTTCTTTGTTAAGATATCTTTTATTAGATTATCAAAGGTCGTATTGTAGCCCCTGTCCTGATACCTGCTGCTGGTTTGATGTCTGACTGACTTGGAATAAATATAAAACAATGTTCTCTCATCCTATCTGATAATGAATAATAGGGAATTTTAGATACGGATTATGTTTTATGAATATAAAAACTTTAGAAAAATGAATCAGTTCCAAAGAATCCCACTTAACTTCTATTTGCCTACAAGGAGCTCTGCATAGCAAGATAGAGCTGCACCTAAAATAGATATGGCCATTTGAAAGAAGATGTGAAATACCTTCATGTTCTGAGAATGACAGAGGCTTAAAAGGATCTTCATGTCTCAGCAGAGAGGGTGAGCTGCCCAAATTGAGTTAAAGAAAGGCAGGTGATACATGTTAGATGGATTAAATTCACAACACCCAATAAATTACATCTTAAGGAGAAGAGTGAGGGTCAATGAGCTCTCTAAGAATATTCCAAGCACAGATTTTCATACACATATTCTTACCATAGATCCATCTAAAGTAGAAACTGCTCCACTGTTTGTTAGTAATTCATGCCTATGAAATGTGGAAAGCAGCCTTTGGAGTCACCATTTTACTTTGCAGTGACTGCGTGAATCACTCTTCACCGCTGACTTGCTTTAGTGCATATTTAAATTTATATTGTTAATTTTTTAATACTGCTCCTTGGGGAGCAGAGCTACCCTATAAGCAGTGTGCCCAGAGTATCCTAATTACTGACTGATTGCTATGCATTATTTTGTATCCTCTTAGATTGTCCAAAAATTGATTCTAGCCTAACATTCTTGAATTGAAGAATATAGCACACAGTCTGCTATATAGATTGGTTAGAAAACCCAAATTTAGTGAATGGACTGAGTTGGAAATCTGTCCAACACATAGATAAGAATGTCCAGTCTTTTTTCTTGCAGCCCTGTCTACTTCACCCATTCAAAATTTCCTTTGTTTCTCTGAATAGGCATGTTTATGTGGCTTCCTGGACCTAGCTTGAGAAAAAAAAAAACAAAAAACAAAAACTACTGCAATAACAGAAAGACAGAATTGATCTGGTCATATTTCCCTGTACCTAAAACGTATATGTAAAAAGGGACTGATTATTTTATAGATTTTTAAAAATGTAGGTTACAATTCAAAAGGAACAGCACATGTAGGCAAAGCCTATGTGAATGTCAGGACTTTCTCCTTCAAATAAAAAAAATAATTGCATCTTATCTTTACCTATCACATTATCTGAACACATTTCTATATTTTAAATTAGTTTCCAAACATATTTGATTTGTGCCAATTGACTTTTTCAATTAAACCTTATAATTTTACTTCCTTGTGAAGCACTCAAAATCTGCAAAGTTCACATCAGAAACCAGTGTCTTTGTCAATGTTAACAATAATATTAGTATGAAACATCTTTCAGATACTCTCATTTCTTTCCTGAATGTAATATAAAGCCTGTCATCAACTCAGCCTCTAAGTAAACATAGCAATGTGTGGTCTCAACATGGGAGCCATTCATCGCATTGAAGACAGTGTCAATAATTGCTTAAATATTCAAAACTGGCTCTGCATCCTAACAGTCAGCAGTAGCACATTTACTCAGCAATGATTCTTTTATGTAATATAAAGGTTTTAAAAAACCTGCTGTTCTCATCTATTCATATGTATTATATCTCTTTTAAAACTCACATGCATGCTCACAGAAGCACATCCAAGTTTAAATTATATTGTTACTTTATAACAGTTTCAGATGCAGCAAGGCAATATTATCTCTAAATAGACAATGAGTATTATGTACAAAAGAGGCAATGCTCCAACCTGTATCTTCTTTTTAAGGCACCCTAGACTAGGAGCCACTCCAAGCCTTGCTAAGACAAGATAAGCTGCCTCCAAGAGCAGAAACTCGCTTGGCATTATTGTTGCTGTTAACAGCAAAACTGTGATTACTTTTGCACCAACCTAATATTTGTGATTCTCCCTTAGCACACACTCACCTGGATTAAGTCTCTTCCCTTCCTGACTTCTAATGATGCTTTTTTCTGAGCTGTGTTTTTCCCCAATATGGTGATGGTCATTTATCATTTACCATTTACCAAACCAGGTACCTGTCTCTCAGATACATGTGCCCAAATTCCCACTTTTTATAGATCCTGCCACTTGACTTAACTCTAACGATGGTGGAGTGAAGATGCGGTCATGCTGAGCTGTACTGATCCAGAATAGCCCATGACTATACTCTGGAATAGCCCAGCCAGAAATGGTGGGACTGTCTAGAGACCAAGAGCTTTTTCCTACCAACAGTCTTTAGATTTAACATTCAGTGCATCACAGTGGGGGCTGGGCACCCTAGATAAGGCAGGTCGCTGCGTCTCCTAACCCCCACTCTACCCTTATGCCCTTGCACCCAACTGGATATGCCAACGCCGGTATCTTAGAATTAAAGCAGAATCTGGGAGCCAACCCTAATGGAGAATATATATAGTCCTCCATGGTGCCCTTTTACATGAGTCTCTGAAGCTACGTAAAACTCCAGTCCTGCTTGTGCTTCATTAGCCCCACGGCTTCCCTAACTACTCTCTGTACTGACCCCATCTTGTGGGATGACCTGCATGTCTCAGACCCAAGACACACTTCTAACATTGTTCCTTTATCTTTCGTATTGTTTTCTGTTATTATTATTATTATTATTTTTTGAGACGGAGTTTCATTCTTGTTGCCCACCTGGAGTACAATGGCGTGATCTCGGCTCAACGCAACCTCTGCCCCCCGGGTTCAAGAGATTCTCCTGCCTCAGCCTCCTGAGTAGCTGGGATTACAAAATATTATAAAATATTAGCCACCATGCTTAGCTAATATTTTGTATTTTTAGTAGAGACAGGATTTCTCCATGTTGGTCAGGCTGGTCTCGAACTCCCGACTTCAAGTGATCCATCTGCTTCGGCCTCCCAAAGTGCTGGGATTACAGGCATGAGGACCGCGCCTGGGCTGATATTCTTTTCTTATACAGTAATACATCATTATCTAATGCCTGTGACTACTATGGATTTCTATATATTTATTTATAGGGTGGAATGACTAGAATTACCAAAAGGGAGAAATACATAGCTTATATATGAAGAAAGCACTTTTGTAACAAAATTCTCCAAAAAGTGTTTATGATTACTGAACAACTTTTCAGATATTTTAAGACTTCTAATATAAAATTAACCATCATAATTATGTGGGCATCACAATAAACGCAAAGGAGGCTTGGTAAAAATTTAAAATCACAAAATCTGTAATTTCTGATTTTCAGCTTTCCTTTTCCACAATAGTACAGTTTTGGTATTGACTTCTCCTACACAATTTGACTTTTGCTCTAATTTCTTTTTAATATAAGATTATATCAAATAGCTGAAACTCCAGTTTCTCAAGCAAAGGGAACATGAAACAGCCAATAATATTTGTATGAGCAACCAAACTTGCTGCTGAAAACAAATGAGCAGAGAGGTGCCAAGTGTGAGTGTGTTCTATGATGATAGTCAGCATTCACTATCAAGTTTTAATAACTTTTCAGTTATTGAACACATGGTCCTAGGTGACAAAGCTAAAATTTTAGCTGAACAGAATATTTATATAGCTCTCATTCTCTGCAGTAACTCAAGATGTACAAATATTGATTGATCAACTGTATAGAAAATATTTGGAATATTCCTTTTGGATTACAAAGGATGAAATTTGGACTGACACTTTGGTAACTGAGTCTAGATGATAGCATAATAGGCCCAAAGCATTCTGTTCTCAGTCACAAGCAAAGTGGGAGGTGAAGAAATTTTGCATATGGGTTTTCCTAACTTAGAGAACATTCAGTACTGAGGCTATTGAACCAACAGGCAAAATTCTGTCAAGGCTGCTTTAAAATGGCAAACAAAAGGATTAGTGAGTCTGGAATTATACTCGCAGGCCCTGTACCAGAATTTCATATACCAAGGACTCAATTTATCAAAGTTTAGCTACTTATATACTACTGTCCTTGTTTTTATAAGTTTTCTCTTGGGTACCATTTTGTTTATATTTATATAATATATCTTTAAGTATTTTGCATTTTTATTTAAATGTATTTTATAATGATAAATTATGCCATTTCTAGAACTGGAAAACCACTAACCCTGTGCCATATGCCATATGAGATGACTATAAAGCAAAGTTGATGGGAGTAAAAAGTGTTATTAAACTTTAGTTAGAGGGTGATGCTTAACAAAGGCTGTAAGCCTGAAGATTATCTGAGTTTTTTTTGTCAGGAAGAAAACCAAAATTTAGAGTGCTGTTTAAGACATATTAGAACTAAATTGAGACTTTTCTCCTTGAAGTAATCAAGCCTGAAAGATAATTGGAAAATACTTCTCTAACCACATAATATAATATTACCCAAAGTTATTTCCACTGTTGAGAGTACCACACTGATATGGTTTGGCTGTATCCCCATCCAAATCTCATCTTGAATTGTAGTTCCCATAATCCCCACGTGTCGTGGGAGGGACCTGGTGGGAGGTGATTTAATCATGGGGGTGTTTACTCTCATGCTGTTCTCATGATACTGAGTGAGTTTTCACAAGATCTGATGGTTTTAAAAGGAGCTTTTCCTCCTCTTGCTCATACCTTTCCCTTGATGCTGTTATGTGAAGAACGATATGTTTGCTTCCCCTTCTGTTATAATTGTTAAGTTTCCTGAGGCCCCCACCCCAGCCATGCTGAACTGTGATTCAATTAAACCTCTTTCTTTTATAAATTACCCAGTCTGTGGTATGTCTTTATTAGCAGCATGAGAATGAAGTAATACAGTAAAATGATATCAAGAGTGGGGTGCTGCTGTAAAGATACCTGAAAATGTGGAAGCAACTTTGGAACTGGGTAACCGGCAGAAGTTGGAACAGTTTAGAGGACTCAGAAGAAGACAGGAAAATGTGGGAAAGTTTGGAAATTCCTAGAGACTTGGAGGGCTCAGAAGACAGGAAGATGTAGAAAAGTTTGGAACTTCCTGACACTTTTTGAATGGCTTTGACCAAAATGCTGATAGTGATATGGACAATAAAGTCCAGGCTGAGGTAGTCTCAGATGGACTTCCCTCAGATGTTGGAAACTGGAGTAAAGGTTACTCTTGCTATGCAAAGAGACTGGTGGCATTTTTCCTCTGCCCTAGAGATCTGTGGAAGTTTGAACTTGTGAGAGATGATTTAGGGTATCTGGTGGAAGAAATTTCTAAGCAGCAAAGCATTCAAGAGGAAGCAGAGCATAAAAGTTTGGAAAATTTGCAGTCTGATTATTCTATAGAAAAGAAAAACCCATTTTCTGGGAAGAAATTCAAGCCTGCTACAGAAATTTGCCTAAGTAATGAGAAGCCAAATATTAATCACCAGGATAATGAGGAAAATGTCTCCAAGGCATGTCAGAGATCTTCATGGCAGCCCCTCCTATCATAGTACTGGAGGGCTAGGAGGGAAAAACGGTTTCATGGTCTGGGCCCAGGGTCCCCCTGCTTTATGCAGGCTTGGGACATGGTGCCTAGGGTCCCAGCTGCTTCACCTCCAGCTGTGGCTAAAAGAAGCCAGTGTACAGCTCAGGCTGTTGCTTCAGATGGTGCAAGCTCCAAGCCTTTGTGGCTTCCATCTGGTGTTGGTCCTGCAGGTGCATAGAAGACAATAATTGAGATTTGGGAACCTCCACCTGGATTTCAGAGGATGTGTGGAAATGCCTGGATGTCCAGGCAGAATTTTACTACAGAGGCAGAGGCCTCATGAAGAACCTCTGCTAGGGCAGTGTGAAAAGGAAATTTGGGGTTGGAATCCCCACACACAGTACCCACTAGGGCACTGCCTCGTGGAGCAATGAGAAGAGGGCTACAGTTCACCAGGCCCCAGAATGGTATATCCGGCAACAGTTTGCACCTGGAAAAGCTTCAGACACCCAACGCCAGCCTGTGAAAGCATCTAGGAGAGGAGCTTTACCCTGCAAAGCTATAGGGGCGGAGCTGCCCAAGGCCATGGGAGCCCACCTCTTGCATCAGCGTGACATGCATGTGAGACATGGAGTCAAAGGAGATCATTTTGGAACTTTAAGGTTTAATGACTGCCTATTGGATTTTGGACTTCCATGGGGCCTATAGCCCCTTCGTTTTGGCCCATTTCTCACATTTAGAATGGGTGTGTTTACCCAATGCCTGTACCACCATTTTGTCTAGGAAGCAACTAACTTGCTTTTGATTTTACAGGCTCATAGGTGGAAGGGACTTACCTCAGATGAGACTTTGGACTTGGACTCTTGAGTTAATGCTAGACTTTGAAGGACTGTTGGAAAGGCATTATTGTGTTTTGAAATGTGAGGACATGAGATTTGGCAGGGGCCAGGGGCAGAATGATATGGTATGGCTGTGTCCCCACCCAAATCTGATCTTAAATTGTAGTTCCCATAATTCCCATGTGTCGTGGGAGGGACGTGGTGGGAGGTGATTTAGTTACATTGGTGGTTACCCTCATGCTGTTCTTGTGATAGTGAGTGAGTTCTCATGAGGTCTGATGGGTTTTTAAGGGGCTTTCCCCACTTTTGCTTGGCACTATTCCTTGCTGCCACCATGTGAAGAAAGACGTATTTGCGTCCCCTTCTGCTATGATTGTAAGTTTCTTGAGGCTTCCCCAGCTATGTTGAGCTGTGACTCAATTAAACTTCTTTCCTTTATAAATTACCCAGTCTTGGGTATATCTTTTAATAAAGCAGCATGAGAACAGAATAATATCCACACTATAAGATAATATGAAACATTTGCTTATAATAGCTCACTGGCTGCTCTGTCTGTAGGTTTTTGTGCATATAATAAAATCCAATATACAGTAGCTTAATCAAGTGGACTTTTTGTTTTTGCATTAATCAAAATCTGAAGTTAGGGAGTAGAGGGATAAGAAAGATGCTTGAAAAAGTCATTGTGTCTCAGTTTCTTCTAATCCTTTGCTCCACTGCCTTTAATATTGCATCCATCTCTATACAGGAAGAAGAGTAAAAGACAAAATGCAACGGGCCACCAGTTAAGTCTTTCTTTCTATTGTGAAGAAACATAGCTTATTCTTCACATAGACTTCCATTTCCATCTCATTGGTCAGAAAGAGTCACATGGCTACTCTTAGCTGCAAAGAGCTCTGGGCAGTTATGCATTTTTCCTGGCCATTTTCTCTCTGAATAAAACTGAGGCCCTATTAATAAAGATGATGGGGATGAAGTAATGTGTGACATATATGATGCCAAACTTCTCTTCTTGGAATTGCCAATTATTATTCTCTATACATCTTGCTATTTGAGAGAAATTCATACCAGCCACTACTTACAGTAACAGGACATAACTTTGGATATCATCAATGACACTATTTCTTGTTGCTGGATTCCATCATATAAAAATGGACTTACTTAGCAATGTAAGCTTGTAAGAAACCTGAGTTTAATTTCCCCTTGATGTATGATAGCCTAGATTTATTACTACCCACAACTACCTCAATAGCCCCTCTCTCCCTAGCCCTAATTTCTTTCTTTTCTGTCTCACCATATCTACATTTTCATTCAAGCACAAATAAAAATTCTATTATATTTAAAATATATTAGTTGTATCAACGAAGGTGAAATGTGTTTTGCTAACATTTTATTAAATACCTCGGTTCTTTACAATGTTGGTTGGTTTGTTCAGACACAGCCATCATGTGTATGTATGTATGTATGTGTGGTTGCTATTTGTGATTTCCCATTAGCACACACTCACCTGAATTACTTCCCTTCCATTCCTAACATTCTAGTGGTGCTTTGTCTTGAGCTATGTTTTTCTACAATGCAGTGATGGCTATTTACCACCAAACCAGATACATACACACACACACACACACACACACACACACACACACACACGCAATTTCCCCCTGATGCTTTGTGGTTGTTCATCTAACTGCATTCTGGCATCATCTGCTTACATGAACCATTTATCTCACTGAAATGCAGAGAACAATTTCCCCTCCAAAGCAGTTTGAATACCTTAGAAAAAAGAAAACGCAATTGAGAAAAATTGTGGCTCCCATGAGTCTGAGGGTTTAGAAACCACTCTTATGCTTTCCATTTCTCTGAAAAATCTAAGACTTAATGTGAATAATCATTGTGGTTACATTTTATCCAGAGAGATTACATATCTGTCAAGGTACTAACTGCCCAAGTCTACTCTAGTAGAATAAAATGCAGAAGAAAAACTATTTATTTGATAAATCAAGACTTCCCATTTTTGTTGAAAATAACCAGATAATCTATATAGAAGTGAATTTTAAAAATTTTAGTTTTCCTAATGTATGCTTCAGATATCTACTTTGTTAATATACATCTAACTTAGTAATAGTTGATATTGTGTCTTAAGCTTGAGACATTCCAAAGTATTTGAACATAATCTTATTTGACTCTAACTTTTATAAAGTAAGCAGAAATATATTACCAGCTACATTTTATAGATAAAACTGAAAGGGTTTAAATTTAGGTGTAGAGCCTGCATTTCTGATTGCCAGACCATTGGGAAAATTTTTTCTTTTACTTATTAAAAATAAGGATAACTTGTATTATTTAAAATAAGCATAAAGCCCCATAACTAGATGTCTCATTGTTACAATTTCTCTGTACAATGGATCAATCTTTCAAATTCCAGCCTGAGGACAAACTCTTCCTTTTGCTAAGTTGGGAGATAAGGTCCCAAAGAATAAAGTTTGACAAGAGGAGGAAAATTGATTATTCTTTTCCTATGTGGTGTATCATTTTGAGCATCTTATTTAAGCAGACTTTTTCTGCTCCAAATTTTTAGCAATATTGTCCTATATTTTTCTAATAATATCCGTTTATGGGGAAAATTGTTTTCTCATTTATGTTTTTCAAATTACTTTGTATTTATTCTTGTGCACAATATGAGGTAGAGATCTAAATTTGTTCCGTGTATAAGCGATTATCTCAAACTCTTTTACTGAAGTGTCATTCTCGCTCCACTAATTTGTAGTATATTGATGTGAAATGTTTATTGTCATATGTTATTTTTGTATATGTGTGCATCT
This sequence comes from Pan paniscus, assembly GCF_029289425.2. Classification (NCBI taxonomy): domain Eukaryota; kingdom Metazoa; phylum Chordata; class Mammalia; order Primates; family Hominidae; genus Pan; species Pan paniscus. Next base: position 79,769,775 of record NC_073260.2, read on the forward strand.
GCCTATGAGTAAGCCAGGAGAGCAATGTGGCTGTAACAACTGGCATCCCATTGATTCAGATGTAAAACTTTTTGTGAATGGTATACTCTCTTCAATACCAGACTTGATACGTTTGGGCTGGATCATGTAGCTCCTCTCTTCAAATTCTCCATTGATTTTCCACCTCACTTGGAGTAAAATTCAAAATCTTTAATATGATCTACACAGTCTAAATGATCTTAGCTGATACTAATTCTGACCTCATCGCTTGCTACTCTCTACTTTTGACTATCTGCTTTGTCCACATTGGCTTTCTTTCAGTTCCTCAAACATGACAGCCATGCTTCTACCACAGGGCCTTTGCACATGCACATTCTCTGCATGGGGAGCCCCCTTCATGGATATTGTGATAGCTGCTCCTTCGTTTTATGCTTCTCTCTGTTGGAAAGGCACTTCATTAGAGGCTTTTCCTGGCCACCCGATGTAAGAGAGCATCTCTCCAAACTGTCAGTCTTTAACCTTTTACTGTGCTTTATTTTTCTTCATGGCACTGTGCTTTATTTTTCTTCATGGCACTTAATACCCCTGGAAACATTATACATGTATTTGCTTACTGCCTGATCTCCCTACTACACTCCCAATGTTTGTAAGCATCATTTCAGTAAGTACTCTGTCTCTGGTTCATTTTTCTATGTCCTAGAAAATTAGAGCTATGTTTATCTCATTGCAGACCTTGCATTATTCAATACAAGCTAGAGAGAGAGAGAGAGAGAGAGAGAATACCACCTACTTTGAAAGATAATTAAGGACTCATGGAGGACACTTAGTTAAAATCATAAACTTTGGGGCCAGATACAGCAGAAATTTAAAACCTTTCTCTGAGATTTATTAAATATGTCAGGTGAGTTACTTTAAACCTTGTCCTTATCACCTATTCTATGGGATAATAATACGAGCCTCATGAGAATGACTGGATGATCAAATGCCCCACTTTCTGTGAAGTTAGTGCTTCATAAATACTGGTTTGGTTTCCTTAATCAACTTTACTGTTTTATTTGTCAATTCAGAATAAAAAATAAATAAAAGCTGAAAAGACCTTTCACCTGAGAATCAGGTGAAAGAATAGAAATGTATTTAGCCTGGTTTCACTAGGACAATTTATATTTGGGGGTATTTGGTTTTCAGAAAAGGGAAACAAAGTTGAGCTAACATTTACTGATAATTAATAATGTATCAACAATTTCACTTATAGTATTTTATTTGTTCTCTTTTAATTTTATGTTTTACAATTCTTCCATTTTACAGATGAGAAAACTGACAATCAAAGGGGTTAGATATCTTGTTCCAAGTCTATCAAGTAGAAGCAGAAAAGCAGATTCCCATTTAAGATCTACTTGACATCCACCCTCTTTCACTGTGCTGAGTTTTAAAAATACAACAAGAAGGTGCTAATAAGACACTTAGCACCTCTGTTCTAACAGCTGGAATACACTGAACCACACTGGGGTTATTAAAACCAGTGACAAAGATCTGGTACAACCAGTAACTGGGAGAAAAGTAAACCAGTTTTAAAAAGGTCAGAGCTCAAAAATAAAACTGCAATTCACTTCTATTTCTTTAAACCCTTGCACTTACACTATTTCATAAGAAAAATAAATTAGCGTGTTTTTTATTGTGCAAAACCAAATCCGTTTTCATTTATAAAAGTGAACTAGGGATTTGTTTTTCTCAGTTGCCCAGGCAGAAAGGCGTTCTAAAGTGTAAAACAATATTTAACAGACGTTTGTGGGGATGGGCCCACAGGGTAATGTCTACAGGTTGTTTCCTGAGATTCCTCACAGAATGGCAACAAATTAGTGAATTTGTCATAATCTGACCTTTGCAGGATTCCTATTTGCTCCCACTCCTAGAATGGACCCTTCTCCTGGGAACCTATTTATTTTAACAAAATATTTTCTCACCAAGACCTAGACACATTACTCCTTTGGATCTGTTGCTACATCTACTTGGTTATGAGCTAGTCTTCCTGGCCAGGAATCATGATGAAGATGAGGACAATCACAAAAATAATGATAATAGTGATGACTGCGATGATGACAATAATAATAACAATAATAACAATAAACAAAGAGAAACGATAAAGGAACTTTTCTGGTATACATCCTGAAATCTTAGTATTTTTGAATGACACAGAGAGCCTTGTTTGTATGGTGGATTTTGAGCCTTTTCCCAATAATAGCAATGTGAAAACCTTGTGCTATATTTTTTAGCAAAGTTTCACTTTACTATCTCTTGTATTTTGTTTTTCCCTTAGGAAAAAAAGAAAATGAAGGGGCACCTTTTATTCGTGTATTATCTTAACACAATTTCCCTATTATATTATGTGGAATTGAAATATATCTGCCCGGAGAAAATTGAAGAAAATGCAAAACTCATTATAAAGAATGTGAATATTAAAAACTGGAATAATGATCCTAACCTGGAACTGCAGAAACCATGGATCTCATAATCATTAATTTCCTGTGTTTCGAATAGTATGCACTGTTGCCTTCCTGGGGCAGAACATCATGATACATAATAACGGAGATGACCAGTGAGTCTTTCTGAAGGGTTTACATATAAACCTCTCCCTTCAGTTTATGGCTGTGATCACTGTTTATAAACTCCCTATTGGCTTTAGGCTTATGTCTTTAACCAACAAACTAATTGCATTAAGTGTTATTTTGCTATTTGCCATGTTAATTTTTTGTTGCTGATTTCAAATATTTCCATCAATAGAAATGTTTTGAAAGAGTGCTTCTTTGTGTGCTATATTGCTTGTGCCTGAATTCTCTAATTATGGATAAGTTAGAAAGTTTTTCTTTAAATTTTAGTTATGCAGCCTTTAAACTTTGTAATGCTAGGCCCCTAAATAAAAAAAATGCATTAATGCATCACACTGGTTCACAGTGGGATTAGGATTATACACTGTTTCTGTTATTAGTATGAGTCCCAAAATTGTGTATGCCTGGGCAATATTCCTCAGATCCTTCCTAGTGTTGGATTTTCAAAATTATAATTAAAAGCTAATCTAATTGGCTTTCATTGAAGGTAATTATGAGGGATGGCTTGATATCTGACGTCTTCAAAGTGTTGGAGGCTTTATTTTTAAGGTCACAATTTATCACATATTTAGTTTCCTTTATATGAGGATGTAAATATAAAGAAAGAAGAAAAACTTGCTTGTTCTCTTAAGTTAGTTAGACCAAGTCATCATTTCTCCCTGAGATATATAGACATAATTTCTTTCTTATACTTTGCTATAATTCCAGAAAATGCACATAGCAGTTTCACCCATTTCTTCAAAAAACACAAGCTTTTCATGAGTTTAGTAACTTTTATTCAAAATGTGGGAGCAATGGAGACTGTTCAAATAGTGTTGGTAAGGCCTATTGTCACCTCACTGACTTACCCATTGACCCCAAGTGGCTTCATAAGCTTCACATTTTTCCCTGTTATGGAGAGAAACACAGCTTCCCACCTCTCTTATTCCCAAACTTGAAAGTCCCAATCTATCAATGTGCCCTGCAGAACAAAGGGCCTCCCATTATCACAGCTTTACTTTTTTCAAAAGGAGTTGTAGTTACAGATCCCAATTTATTTTTCATCCTGTTACACACAGATGCTTACATTGAACACTGTATGATCAATCCAATCCTATTTTGTCTATGCTTTTTCAGAGAGCTCAAACCTAAATACATTTTCTTAATCCATGTTTTTGAATATTTGTGTTATCATCGTCATTGTGCTTTACATGATTCCCAAGATTTTATTCTTATCTAGATTGCTTTATTTTTCTTTTAAATAGCTCAAATGCTTTTTAGATGTAAATGAACTATTAATAATGTCTTCTTTTTTATGTGTATATATGCACATATATATGTACTTGCACACATATATATGAATATATATATATTTATATATATATCTTTTTTCTCCAAGAACTTTTCCTCAATCTCTCCTATTTAATTCATGCTACCTCATCATTGTGAATTCTCATCTTCCATTTCGTTCTTCACTTTAGGGGCAGCTTGTGGGAGGTGTAAATGAAGCTGCTTAAGAAGCTTAATGTGACACCTGGCGGATGTTTCAATCTCAGATTCATAAAATAACTGGGCATTAACATATATGAGATTTTCCATTTGTCATGAAGCTATCATGGCCCAGCTATATCTCTTAGTTGAATAAAATGACTCATGGCTGAGATTGGTTTAAGAAAGTAGCCTCCCCACCAGTTGTTTCAAATGATATTAAGATTGAAAGACTGTAAGCAATAATGAGAAGTGGAAATGAGAAAACAAAGAAATAAATTTAAGAATTTTGTCTAGAAAATAGCTTTGGCATTGTCAAAAACAAATCTAAAATAAGCAAAGACTTTATTCAAAAAGATTATTGCAATAGGGAGAATACACCAGTGACAAGATCTGCAAAGATTAGGCAGAAAGGGCTTTTCATTTTATAGGCAAGAGTAAACAAAGCTGGAAAGAACCCAGGGTTGGGGAGGGGGCTAAGCAGGAAGTGTGATTGGACAGTCAATCAGGAAATTATTTTCCCTACAGTCAGCCAGCTCTCAGGAGGTGTTGGCTGTGTACGAGAGTTGTTTGGCATTTTGGCGCTTGCTTAACCTTAGAAACAAAATGAAGTTCTGGGGCCTGGAGGAAGGAGAGAGGCTGCTTAAAGATTGGTCAAGTCAATTTGACGGGCACTTTGCACAGATTGATCAATGGAGGCAAACAGCTCAGCCAATCATTTGTGATATGATAATGTGAACGTGGAAGTTCTGTGTCTGGCGTCGTCTTAGGTAAACAAGGGGCCATCCTTGAGTTTCGTCTTATTCATATTAGGAAGGGTGGTTCTTTGTGGTAAGTTATTTCCAGGAACACAAAAAGATGGGAGATTTCTTAACCATCACTCTTTTTCAGTAGCACAGAGATCAGATGAAGTTCAACACTGTCAGGAATTACTGGGACATGGCATTCTCTACAAAAAAAGGGATCACAGTTCCATTAAATTGTGGAAGAAAGTGTACTGACAAACCATAAGCTCAATCTTTGAAAAATCTTTGACTGGCCAAACTTTAAAATAACTCTTGATACCCCACATTTACGTGAGTGAGAGAGAGCCTGAAGAAAGCGTACAGTCTCCAAATTGTGCACTTGTCATAATTTTCACTTCAAATATGGTGTTGAAGTATAACAAACCGAAAAGAATCTCAAATATTTCTGCACCTGGGGTTATGGAGGACAATGAACAAGAGGTATCTCCAAGAATCCTGAATGATTTAGAAAACGTCCTCACCTTCAGTGGGAGGCCTTCAAAGTTGCTATGGCTGGAATACTTCCTTTTAAAAAGGTTTTCATTGTGAGCATTGTGTATCTGCTCCATTCTTGCTTAATGGTAAAACTATGGAGAGTTGCAGATAGCTTGTTCTTTTAGACCTTTTACTGAGCAGAAACTCAAGTTTGGAGAGATTAAGAAACCAGAGGTGGTTACACAGCTCACATGGAGACAAGATAATGTTCAAACTCCTCCATATGTGCCGTACATCATGTTTGGTTTTCAGAAATCTTTCTCATATATTGTCTTATTTAATTTCCATAGCAATTATTAATGTAGGTAATTCTTACAGATGAAAAAGAGTCACATAGAAGTGACAAAACTCAAGGCTCAAAATATCTTGGTGGAAGAGCTGAAGCTTGAATGTATTTATTCTATCAATGCTCTTTCCACCTCTTTACAAGGCCTCTTCACTTTCAATAGCAGCTCCTACCACCTAAAAAATGGCATTCTATTGTTCATACATATGTGAAAATGGTAACTAACAAGCCACGTTGACCAGAATTTTGAAGTTGAGCTTTGCTTTTTTCCACTGATTTAGAAAAGATAACTTTACAAAGAAACATCATTTTACTACCTTCTCAATAACAGAACACTTAGTTCAGTGTGATATTCTTTAATGGTTTTGAAAAGAGATTTAGTTAGAGATTATTAATTTCGTCCAGATGTGAAAAAGGGTGAAGATAAAGTAAATATTAAGCATAAGAAAGGAGAAATGTGCTTTTCACTTTCACAAAACGCCTTTTGTTTGCCTTGCTCTTGACTTCTGCTGCTCACAACCGTATTTGATGGTCCACAAAACCAGAGCAGAATCAGAACAGAAGCAAAACAGGCTGTGGAATGGGCAAGTGTGTTCTACTGACTAGCAGGGCTATAAGTCTGTCAAGGCCTCTAGCTCACCTTTGTTGCCAACAGTCTCTGAAATAAAAAGTTGCTTCCTCAAATTGCTACTTACAGTTTTATACTAAAATTCTAATGCTAATCAGAAAATAGAATTTAAATAATGTTTGTTGGAGGAGGTAATTATGCATCCTTACTTGGTACCATATAGGCATGTTTATTTGCATATGAAGATTCTGAGACAAGAGGGGCTTCTCCCACCTTCAATTCTTGGGAGCTACAAGAAAAAAAAATTTAAAGTTACTTTTCAGAGCCTTACAAATAGAGAAGTCTGATAAGTCTTTGGAGGGCTGCTGGGTGCAGTTTTAATCCTCAAAATGTATGTCTGTTCAGAATGCATAGTTACTACACATTCCCATTTGCATTTGCACCCACCCAGTGCTACAAAACTATTGTGGCAAATCCAAAAAGCCCATTTCTTGCTGGCCAGCTCAAAATGCATGAAAATGGTGATCAAAGATATCAAAGGAGACAGTGATCCCCGGAAGTATTGTTTAAAAGTGATCCATAGCACAACATTTCCAGGGCAAAGAATCCCCCATCAGAGCATATTTGTAATAATGTTGTGGCTGATTTCCACTAAGACAGAAAATGTGGCATTAAAAATGTGCCATGTCTCCCTCAACCTGTGACACATTGGAGGACAGAAAAGGCAGGATGAATATCATGCATGGGGATGATGAGGGTAGACAGACGGAGTGCTCAACAAAAAGGCAGCCCATGATCTGGAACACGAACACTATAAATTCACAAGTAAACCATTATTAAAACTTTCCAGCTCCATAAATGCTGCCATTAATCACTTCCAAATTAACCTGATGTGAGTTAAATTATTGCAAGTTCCTGTGTAAATTAAATTATTATTAGTTGCAGGGTTTATTCGTGTTGGTAGAGGCTGCACTAGGAAGGAAGGGATAGTGAGACCTACCGGTTTCAATTTACAAAAGAGCGTTTAGGGGAAAAATACTTTTGCTTGATTACAAGAGCAAAACCACTTCACAGTATAATATCATAATAATTATAGCCATATATCATAACATGTCATAAGTCCAGGACAAAGCTCAGCAGCCTTTCGTAAGCAGCAGCCAACAATGCAAGAAAAGCAAGTGAATGAGGTAATGGATTTCTTTTCCCTTATTCCACTAGAGAGCAGTGTTCTTTTGTACAAATCAGGTAGGTTGTTTGCTGCAAAGAACCTGTAGAGAAAATCTACATTAGGAGAGGTTTTATTAGCAGGAGAAAGGTCTCTTGCATAAAACTCTGCATTCTGAACAAAAGGTGAAAACAGTTTTTTCCAGCCAACTTCTCTTATTGATGTAGGTATACCTCTGATACCTTATTTTCATATGGAAAAGTGTTGGTTATTCAAAAATATAACATGCAAACTATAGATTACATTCTATAGTAAATTTTTCAGATGGCGATCCTCTGCCAAAACAGATCTGTCAGTAATCAACTATTAGTTATCTTTATGGGTAATACAAAAATATTAATAATTTTTTTAACAAAAACTCCTAAACAATTCAGGAGCAAAAGAAAGAGTGAAGAGAAGGAATTTATGTGTGTTGTGGAGTTTTACCAACCTCCTCCTTTTTATTTTTTAACTCATTATACTGCTAGTACCTTTATTGCTATTGCCAAGAACAGCAACTTTGCATGATAGACATTTGTCTGCTTCTCTAAGAGAAAATGTTCTGTCATAGGCAATTTGGCTACAACTCTTTGATTGATAAGTTGACATTCCAAGAACCCCAAGGCCAAGCTAACAATAGCCGAAGGTTGTTTCCTCATTTGATGTTGTATAAATACGCTTCTAACCCTTCAGTTTCAAGTACTTGGAAACAGGCATAGCTAAACCATGAGTTTACGTGTTCTGTGTGTATGTAACTGACTGCCTCTCTTGTTCAATATGAATTAAATTACTGGGTAATTTTGGTTTCTTCTAGAAGGAAATGAATATGCTCTTAAGTATTTAGAATCACTAGAAAGCCTTTTAGTTATTCCTGGATACAAATCAATGTCACCTGAAGTGTGGTTTCCTTGTGGATTCAGCCCCATTTTTCTCCATTTGCTTTTAGTATTATTTTTCTGATATATCACATCACTTTGCTATTTCCTTTCCCTAAACACACTGAACAATATAGTTGTAGGCAAAAATATCTTGGGAGAAAAATAAATGGGGAAAAATCTGAGGCCTGACAAACAACAATGGGAAAGGCCCTTCAGAGTATTCACTTGTTAATTTCGAGAAATCAGAGCATATGAAGTGTCAAATTTGACACAGCAGATCCTGGGATTTATTTGCGCCTGCTCTTCTCTGCCTGTGTGCTGCACTTTCTGACACAGTACATGTTGAGAATTTAATATTCCTTGACCAAAATAAGTGTGGGTTTCTTGAATTTCAAATCCAGATATCTTGAAGAACAGTGTTTCACATAAGATTTAGTACATAGACGGTGCTGAATAAACAGAGGTGGATATGCGAATGATTGAATTGGAGATAAAGTAATAAATCCCTCCATTTCAATCTGTTCCAATGCCTAATGCTTATGAGTCAGCTACATCAAAAGCCGTGCTCGTATCACAAAAACCCACAAATCTACTAATTAGACATCAAGAAGAGAATAGGGGACTTAACGGAGTTTCTATAAACAGCTAGACCTAGGTTTGAAGCATAGCTTTACCATGTATTTTATGTGTCACATATTAGGCTAAGTTCTTTGAACCTTGCCTTCAATATTTATACAAATAATGAGACTTAACAATGCTTCCCTGCCAAAATCATGTGGACAACTAATAACTATGTACTCAAAACAGACACTCAAAAACAGAAGAAATCATTTCTAAGTAAATAGGGGCACCCAGCCAGAGGTGTAATCTGTCACTTTTAAATGAAATATTTTGATTAGGTCAGATGATCTTAATGATCTAGGAGAAGTGCTAAAATATTGCAATAACATATTTTGCACCCATCTGTGAAAACGTCAGCTAAATAAATTATTAAGTGAACCATCTGATTTGAAATCTTTTGAACATCCCAGCCCTGGAGTAGGGGAGAACAGAAAATTTCAAAACATGTATATATATTTACATTTAGAATCAATACTTTGAAAGACACTTAAACTGAAAATGCATATACCCATTTGGGAGGGCAAGTTGGTGATATGTTCAAAACCATAAGAAATATTCATAAACCTTGAGGGAGTAATTCTATTCCAAGAAAGTCTTCCCAGAGAAATAACAATCAGAAATATGCAGTCAAAAACCTATATTTCTAGCTGTTTATAACTTTTTTTTAGTAATTATGAAAAACTAGTTACAATTTAAGTGTCTCACAATAGGAGATTAGTTAAATATATTATGGTATTTCTTACAATAGTCTATTATGAAGCCATTAAAACTGTATTTTCAAATACTGTTTAATGACATGGAAAATGATCAAAAATAAATTTAAGTGAAAAAGGAGGATATAAAACTGAATTTACAATGTGATGCCAATTTTGTAATACTGAGCATTTCATATAATTATTTTTATTCAACGTGTTTCAAGTATTCAACCAAAATATTGTCAAAGCATAAAACCTTAAGACAAATGAATTGCAAGATTAAAAATAAAATACTCTTTTCTCTTTTCTATCCACGTCTATCTGAAGCTCATATTAATTATCATGAGCATAGACTGGTACAATCTATATTTTCATAAGATTATAACTTATTTCTCTGTACATTTCATTGTTCTTCAAATTCTAACATAAGAACATAGAACATTTATTCACAGAAAGTAAAACAATAAATAATTTAACTACAGATGGATTGTAGTTTAAGATATGTCTTTTACTTTACACTATTATGTTTAAGAAAATTTGACCATGTTTGGCAAATTTTTGAATGAGCCCAAATGAATTTGATTATACTTTATCTGAATTTTCCAAAGGGCTAAGGAATGTTGTGATAAAATGTATCTGATTTAAATTTACATGTCTGACTGATCACTTAAGGGGACTCCTTAGAAGTTTATTTGGAGAGTGTGCAGAAAACCTGCTGGGACATGGCAGAACCAAGTGAAGAAACAAGAGCTAGATAATTTTAGTCACCCTCAGAGAAAAATATTATTAATATGCAGCCTAGACTCAAAGCTAGCCCTATCTAAACCTATGGAATCCTTCCTATATGGGGGGGGGATAAAGAGAGTTGTAGGTAAAAACCTGTACATGCTGCTTCTCTAAACTCTCTAACACATTTGGGTTCAAACAATACTTCTTTGAAATCCCTTAAACAGATTGTCAGGTAAAAAGAAAAAAAAGTAGGCGCTCTTCACTCCTCTTTAGCACTGATACCCTGAAAACTTACAGAAGCTATTAATTTAAAAATTGAGTCCTTGGTTTCTCAAGGGGAGAGACTTTGCACTTGGCCTAGCAACCATTGGCAGGAACATTGCTATTCCTAACCCAGCCACACCACAATGCACTGTGCCTGCAAGACAGTGAACATTTTCTTGAATACATCTGAGGTACCCAAAAGGTGCTTCCAGATATAATGTGGAGGTAGGTGATTTGTATACAGCTGGAATTTCTGGATGAGAAAAAGAGACAGAGCCAGGGAAATAAAATGTATTTTCGTCCTATTTCCCTAGAAGCTGTTTATTTTCAGATCAAAAGCTGAAGTTGTTTACAGAATCAAGATTTTCACAGCCTTCCACCTATGGGTGCAGTGAACTAGATCAAAGTCCTCAGGACTGATCCAGAACAAAACTGATGCCGAATTGGATTTACAAGGAAATTTGCAATGAATAAAACAGAAGTGTATCACCAGAGTGTTAGCCTCAACATTGTACATAATGTAGAAGAATGGATGGCATATTTCAACATAATCACAAACATAAAGTGCTAATGTGTGTTCTCAAAAAGTATTTGATTATCTAATTAACTCAATACATCATTAGGGTTTATCTGGCCCAGTTTTTGTTTCTGAATACTTTTTTTAAAGAATAGTTCTATTTATTTATTTACTTTTTAAAAAATTATTATTATACTTTAAGTTTTAGGGTACATGTGCACAATGTGCAGCTTAGTTACATATGTATACATGTGCCATGCTGGTGTGCTGCACCCATTAACTCGTCTTTTAGCATTAGGTATATCTCCTAAAGCTATCCCTCCTCCCTCCCCCCACCCCACAACAGTCCCCAGAATGTGATGTTCCCCTTCCTGTGTCCATGTGTTCTCATTGTTCAATTCCCACCTGTGAGTGAGAAGATGTGGTGTTCGGTTTTTCGTTCTTGCGATAGTTTACTGAGAATGATGATTTCCAATTTCATCCATGTCCCTACAAAGGACACGACTCATCATTTTTTATGGCTGCATAGTATTCCATGGTGTATATGTGCCGCATTTTCTTAATCCAGTCTATCATTGTTGGACATTTGGGTTGATTCCAAGTATTTGGTATTGTGAATAGTGCCGCAATAAACATACGTGTGCATGTGTCTTTATAGCAGCATGATTTATAGTCATTTGGGTATATACCCAGTAATGGGATGGCTGGGTCAAATGGTATTTCTAGTTGTAGATCCCTGAGGAATTGCCACACTGACTTCCACAATGGTTGCACTAGTTTACAGTCCCACCAACAGTGTAAAAGTGTTCCTATTTCTCCACATCCTCTCCAGCACCTGTTGTTTCCTGACTTTTTAATGATTACCATTCTAACTGGTGTGAGATGGTATCTCATTGTGGTTTTGATTTGCATTTCTCTGATGGCCAGTGATGGTGAGCATTTTTTCTTTTTTTTTTTTTTATTATGTTTTAAGTTTTAGGGTACATGTGCACATTGTGCAGGTTAGTTACATATGTATACATGTGCCATGCTGGTGCGCTGCACCCACTAACTCGTCATCTAGCATTCGGTATATCTCCCAATGCTATCCCTCCCCCCTCCCCTGACCCCACCACAGTCCCCAGAGTGTGATATTCCCCTTCCTGTGTCTATGTGATCTCATTGTTCAGTTCCCACCTATGAGTGAGAATATGCGGTGTTTGGTTTTTTGTTCTTGCGATAGTTTACTGAGAATGATGATTTCCAATTTCATCCATGTCCCTACAAAGGACATGAACTCATCATTTTTTATGGCTGCATAGTATTCCATGGTGTATATGCGCCACATTTTCTTAATCCAGTCTATCATTGTTGGACATTTGGGTTGGTTCCAAGTCTTTGCTATTGTGAATAATGCCACAATAAACATACGTGTGCATGTGTCTTTATAGTGGCATGATTTATAGTCCTTTGGGTATATACCCAGTAATGGGATGGCTGGGTCAAATGGTATTTCTAGTTCTAGATCCCTGAGGAATGGCCACACTGACTTCCACAATCATTGAACTAGTTTACAGTCCCACCAACAGTGTAAAAGTGTTCCTATTTCTCCACATCCTCTCCAGCACCTGTTGTTTCCTGACTTTTTAATGATTGCCATTCTAACTGGTGTGAGATGGTATCTCATTGTGGTTTTGATTTGCATTTCTATGATGGCCAGTGATGATGAGCATTTTTTCATGGGTTTTTTGGCTGCATAAATGTCTTCTTTTGAGAAGTGTCTTTTCATATCCTTCGCCCACTTTTTGATGGGGTTGTTTGTTTTTTTCTCAAAATTGACACCCTAACATCACAATTAAAAGAACTAGAAAAGCAAGAGCAAACACATTCAAAAGCTAGCAGAAGGCAAGAAATAACTAAAATCAGAGCAGAACTGAAGGAAATAGAGACACAAAAAACACTTCAAAAAATTCATGAATCCAGGAGCTGGCTTTTTGAAAGGATCAACAAAATTGATAGACCACTAGCAAGACTAATAAAGAAAAAAAGAGAGAAGAGTCAAATAGATGCAATAAAAAACGATAAAGGGGATATCACCACTGATCCCACAGAAATACAAACTACCATCAGAGAATACTACAAACACCTCTACGCAAATAAACTAGAAAATCTAGAAGAAATGGATAAATTCCTCAACACATACACTCTCCCAAGACTAAACCAGGAAGAAGTTGAATCTCTGAATAGAACAATAACAGGAGCTGAAATTGTGGCAATAATCAATAGCTTACCAACCAAAAAGAGTCCAGGACCAGATGGATTCACAGCCGAATTCTACCAGAGGTACAAGGAGGAGCTGGTACCATTCCTTCTGAAACTATTCCAATCAATAGAAAAAGAGGGAATCCTCCCTAACTCATTTTATGAGGCCAGCATCATTCTGATACCAAAGCCGGCAGATACACAACAAAAAAAGAGAATTTTAGACCAATATCCTTGATGAACATTGATGCAAATATCCTCAATAAAATACTGGCAAAACGAATCCAGCAGCACATCAAAAAGCTTATCCACCATGATCAAGTGGGCTTCATCCCTGGGATGGAAGGCTGGTTCAATATACACAAATCAATAAATGTAATCCAGCATATAAACAGAGCCAAAGACAAAAACCACATGATTATCTCAATAGATGCAGAAAAAGCCTTTGACAAAATTCAACAACCCTTCATGCTAAAAACTCTCAATAAATGAGGTATTGATGGGACATATTTCAAAATAATAAGAGCTATCTATGACAAACCCACAGCCAATATCATACTGAATGGGCAAAAACTGGAAGCATTCCCTTTGAAAACTGGCACAAGACAGGGATGCCCTCTCTCACCACTCCTATTCAACATAGTGTTGGAAGTTCTGGCCAGGGCAATTAGGCAGGAGAAGGAAATAAAGGGTATTCAATTAGGAAAAGAGGAAGTCAAATTGTCCCTGTTTGCAGACGACATGATTGTATATCTAGAAAACCCCATTGTCTCAGCCCAAAATCTCCTTAAGCTGATAAGCAACTTCAGCAAAGTCTCAGGATACAAAATCAATGTACAAAAATCACAAGCATTCTTATACACCAACAACAGACAAACAGAGAGCCAAATCATGAGTGAACTCCCATTCACAATTGCTTCAAAGAGAATAAAATACCTAGGAATCCAACTTACAAGGGATGTGAAGGACCTCTTCAAGGAGAACTACAAACCACTGCTCAAGGAAATAAAAGAGGATACAAACAAATAGAAGAACATTCCATGCTCATGGGTAGGAAGAATCAATATCGTGAAAATGGCCATACTGCCCAAGGTAATTTACAGATGCAATGCCATCCCCATCAAGCTACCAATGACTTTCTTCACAGAATTGGAAAAAACTACTTTAAAGTTCATATGGAACCAAAAAAGAGAACGCATCGCCAAGTCAATCCTAAGCCAAAAGAACAAAGCTGGAGGCATCACACTACCTGACTTCAAACTATACTACAAGGCTACAGTAACCAAAACAGCATGGTACTGGTACCAAAACAGAGATATAGATCAATGGAACAGAACAGAGCCCTCAGAAATAACGCCACATATCTACAACTATCTGATCTTTGACAAACCTGAGAAAAACAAGCAATGGGGAAAGGATTCCCTATTTAATAAATGTTGCTGGGAAAACTGGCTAGCCATATGTAGAAAGCTGAAACTGGATCCCTTCCTTACACCTTATACAAAAATCAATTCAAGATGGATTAAAGACTTAAACGTTAGACCTAAAACCATAAAAACCCTAGAAGAAAACCTAGGCATTACCATTCAGGACATAGGCATGGGCAAGGACTTCATGTCCAAAACACCAAAAGCAATGGCAACAAAAGCCAAAATTGACAAATGGGATCTAATTAAACTAAAGAGCTTCTGCACAGCAAAAGAAACTACCATCAGAGTGAACAGGCAACCTACAAAATGGGAGAAAATTTTTGCAACCTACTCATCTGACAAAGGGCTAATATCCAGAATCTACAATGAGCATTGTTTCATGTGTAATGGGATCTAATTAAACTAAAGAGCTTCTGCACAGCAAAAGAAACTACCATCGGAGTGAACAGGCAACCTATAAAATGGGAGAAAATTTTTGCAACCTACTTATCTGACAAAGGGCTAATATCCAGAATCTGCAATGAACTCAAACACATTTCCAAGAAAAAAAAAAAACCCATCAAAAAGTAGGTGAAGGACATGAACAGACACTTCTCAAAAGAAGACATTTATGCAGCCAAAAAACACATGAGAATAGTTCTATTTATAAGTAGATACTTCATGACTTTTTCTTAGGGATCTTCCAAAGAACAAAGAGAATGATTCACTTTTTTAAATTAAAGTAAAATAAAACTCATTCTGTTTCATAATTATCATTTGATTCATTGGACTCTTTAAGTATAAGATCCATTACAGGTTCTTAGTGATTTTTTTTTCTATATTTGCTGTTTCATTATCCTATAAATTATTTTTCTCATTACTTATCAATTATTCTCAGCTATGCTAAAGACAAAGAAACTTTAACAGGAAGTCAGAATGATGAAGCCACCCAGAAAGATGTTTAAAAGGTCAAAATAATAACAATTCCATCATCTTTCAGTTTTCTTATTGCATTGTATGAAGTACTGCATCATGATTTGAGAAGGTATAACAGGAGACTGGAGACTTGATCTTTGTAGTCTACTTTTAGATTTAATTGAACATAATTTTGAATTCAGAATTTCTCATCTTCAGCCCATAAGAGCAAACAGAAGAAAACTGAGAGAGGAAGATATTTCACAACTGCAAGATGAATCAGAAATTAACGCAAACAGACACATAGAAGCACTCTAGTATATTCTAACAATGATAGTGAAATTCATCACATAAAATTTCAGATTATAAATATTCAGATGACAATATCTCAGATGAATTTTCTCAAATTTAAGAACCAGCAAGTGAATAGTATATTTCTATGGATGAAAATAAATACAGTTTTCTCATATAGTTAATCATTCAACAGGAAGGACATCATCTTACAATGTTTTGGGACAAAAATTAGACCTTGCTATTATGTTAAAAAAAAGTGAAATTGTTATTTTACTTATTTTGATGTCTGCATGTCAAATTTTACTTGATATAGTTTGTAAGAGACAAATGTTGAAAGCAAGTGTGTATAAAAATATATTTAGAAAAAAATATAAATAATGTAGAAATGAAAAAAAATCACTCAATGGTATTTATAAAGGTAAAGTTGAAAATGATTTGGAATTAAAAACCAAAGAAGATTCAACCAACGTTATGAGTCATTGAAAAGTTTCAAAAACTTAGGTATTGAATTTTGATGATGCAAATGTAAAACCAAAAATCAATGATAAGCTAAAACTTATTTAGATATATATTTGAAATATGAAATCTGTATTTACAAGATGGATATGTCCCAGGTTCATTCATGACTGCTGATGATCAATCAGTTAATTCAGAGGATGTTGTCCCTTGGGTCCATATATATAACATCAAAATCAGGGAAATGTGGAATAAAATTTGAGTTTATGCTGCTTAAATTCTTATTTGAATTTCTAAGTCACTTTCAGTATCCCTTTAGTCTTACTGTTGTGAACTATTTGTTAAATGATTTTAAAAGATAAAAAAAAATTGAAAGTACATTGGACCCAGATGGTAAATAGCATGGCTATTTTTCCTGGCATGTGAAGCTTAAAGTGTGAGATCTAGAAATAGGTTCTTGAACTGGACCCTAGTGTAATGCTGAACTAAGAATATTTCATGAAAAGTTCTAGGAATTAGTTTAAAACAAAACACAAGTGGTAAAAATAAAATCTGGGGCCGAAATTACATAATTACATAAAAGGTGTTAATGTCTTGGGACAAACATAGTCTCCTTCTACCCCTCCCTTTCTTTCTGCCTCTATCTTCTTCTTTGTCTTCCTTCCTGTCTCCCCCTCCACACTCTTTTATGAATCTGGACTAATTTAGGAACTGCTGAAAGAATATCTAAATGGCTGTCCTCACTTTATTGCAATTATGGATCACCAGAAAAAATGTTGGCTGTCTCTCAAGGAAGGTCAATCCACTGAAACCTTCCAGATATCTTTTTTTGGGGGGTGCTCTCTTTGCAACTTTTGCTTACTTAGCCCTTAAATTTTATAATTGCTTACTATTTGAACCCATCTCTCTTTGACAGAGAGACCATATCTTATTCATTTTCACATTCCCAATATCTTGCATAGAGCAGCTGCTCAATAAATGTACACATACTAAAACATTCACTTGCAACAATCAAGATTATGAAAAGGACATCCTGTATTATTAATTGAGATTATGGTAATTATTCCTTATTAAGATTTTTTTTTCTCTAAAACCATATAAATCCTTTGGGTTTAATGCAAAGGTTTATAATCCTTTGCATTCCCATGGGAGAGACTTGAGTTATACCTGTTGAAGCAATAGAAACTCAATGGAGTCTATGTTTTTTGTTCATTTCATAGGTGAGAAAATAAGATTTGTTTACTCTGTGGCAATAAAGTATCTGGCATAGCTATCACAAACTTACGTTTCCTACAAATTGTTGCCTTTCCACAGTTTCAAGGTGCATGTGGCTGAAGAGTCTATTTGGCAAACCAGCTAAAAAGGGTGTGTTAGCTTTGGATTAACCTTTTGCCCAAACTAATGTTTCTTGCCAATGGCCTGAATCTCAATTCAAAAGGGCGATAATGTCCTAAAATGGAAGAAATTGATTTTTTTCATTTTATCCACCAAAGTAGTAAAAATTGTAAAATCTATATCCAAATACACATAATAAATTTCCATTGCTTTAGGGACAATATTAAAGCATTTCTGTTTCCTTTTTATTCTGGATCGCAGCCCTGACTACATAGAGTTCATATATATATGTTTTTCTAATAGACTTTCAATGCTCAAGATTGTTTTCTTTTTAAAAGTGGTCCTGATAACTTTTAGTATAGTTGCTCTCTGGGAATGCTAATTTTTCCTCCCATTTAATTTGCCCCTTTCCACACCCACCCCCCAGGGCCCATATTTTCAGTAATGCAAAATTAGGCAATTATTTACTTTTTGTTTGAGTTTAAAAAGCACATCTACACCACACAAATGCATTTTGGCTCCCATTCATGCTGAAAAATTACTGGTAACTTGATGAATCTGCAACTAATTTTACAAAAATGTTGGGCTAGTTTTGCCAAGGATGTCTGACCCCCGGCCTTACTTCACTGATGTCAGTTTTTGAGCATTGGCCTGGTCTGATCAGTTCCAGCTGTGAGTGCTTTGGTTGTACACGTCGGATGTTAAACAAAGTAGAAAGAACAGCATACTCTAGCTCAGACATGGAGGTTTGTGAATTGGGACAGAAATAAGACTGTGTTTGGAACTGAGGCATGTCGTTCAATTCCACTAAGCTTCCCTTTGCCCAGTTATGCTATTTGATTTCATACTGGTGTGTCACTTAAAATCACTCTCAATCAAATGCTGCTCAGACCAGAGAAAGTAGATATCTGTAAAAAAGAATAAACAGAATTTATTAGGAAATGGTTTTGTCTAACAGATTTTTAAAACTATATTTTTTGGTCCAAACTCTCTGGAATTCTAAGGGAAAAAAGAAAACAATAAAATATTGATAAGGTATTTTAGTTTCCTTAGAGAGTAATAAATAATCTATTCCAGGACACCTGGTAATAGCAGGAGTTAAAGTGGCTTAACTTTTTAATTTTTGCTTTGAGAGAGAATGGAGTTGGTGAAAGTATGGAATATTTTGAGTACGTTTACATTCAGCCTAAATACTAACAGAGTGATGCCCATAAAATCCATGTATAGAACTGGTATTCTATATTTTATTGCATCTAAAGATAAATTACCTAATGACAAGGTTCATGGTATCAAAGCAACCTACAGTTGAGGTTGAGGATGGCAGAAACAGTTGCTGAAAATTGATGTTTGGAGAGCTATGGTAGTAATGGATTGATGATGGAACATCCATCAGGGAAAATGAAACAATTGCAGCATTACTCATAGTAGCCAACAGGTGGATGCAACCCAAATGATGAACCTCATTAGTGAATAGAGAAACAAAATGTGGTATATCCATACAGTGGCCTATGGAGTCAAGTAGTGATACGTGCTACAACATGGATAAATCCTATAAATATTATGCTAAGTGAAAGAAGCTAGATACAAAAGGCCACATATTGAATTATTCCATTTATATAAATGGATAGGCAATTCCCTGGAGACAGAAAGTAGAATGGTGGGTGACTTCTAATGAGCATAAGATTTACTTAGGGATGATGAAAATATTCCAGAACTAGATAGGGTAATTGCACAACTTTGTGAATTTACTAAAGAACACGAACAGCATACTTTTAAAACATAAATGTTATGTAATGTAAATAGTATCTCAATTTAAAAAATGTATGAGGAAGAAAAAGTAAGCCAACTTGTAATTGTGAAATGTGGGTTGTTTGCGTATTGCATCTTCATGTACTCTCCATTGTCTCCATCGGCGAATCTGTGTAGTAGAATGCTTCATTGCATTGCCCAAGTCTCAAATTTTCTACTTCTTTATGCTTATCTGCTCCATTGTAAGCCATCTCTTTTTTTCTAATTTACTGTTCTTAAGTTTTTCTTTTCAAAAGTGTGTCTGATCACCTATTAAACCTATATTGACATCTGAATTTTAATTATTATATTTTTCATTTTAAGATATTATATTTGGATCTTTTTCTAAATTTTCTAGTCATTTTTTGTTCTCTTGTTTCTAAGACATGTATTTAATATCCTCTTTTTTTGCTTTAATTGTATTCAACAAACATTTTAATTATCTCTGACTGATAATTCCAGTATCTTCAAAATTGTGAGTTGAATTTTTCAGTTTGGTGCTTCTGTCAACTCTCATTCATAGCATCTTGTTTCTTCATTCATGTCTTCATGAATGTGTGTGTGTGTGTGTGTCTGTGTGTGCATGGGGGAAATGGAGGATGTGTTCCTTGGAACTTTATGGTAAACTTTAAAAGTTGAACTTAAACACCACTTTTCCATTGACTATTTGTTTTTTCTTCTTTTAGGTGCCTGGATAAACAAGAAATTCTGAACACTTTGAGTCTGGAAATTTTCAGAACACCTAGACAGCATCAGTCATAACTCCATACCTGTGTGAGTACTAGTTTGTAGTTCAAACATTCAAGAGAAAATTTTTCTTTTTCTTATTTAAAAGAATATCACTCAGGGACTTTTTTTTTTCACTATTTCTCTTTTTTAAAAAAATAAGTTGTATTTTAATGGGCAGGAAGGGGATGTCACCTTTCGAGAATTCTAGCTTTAATGTGAGATTTTATAACATCATTTGTATGGGTCCTATTTTTTGTCTCCTGTTCCCTATGAAGATAACATCCATTAATGTAAATTAAAATGAAGGCTGTAATTTGTATAAGAATGTATATTGCTGCTTTATTTTTGATATTCTCAAATTGGAAACAACCAAAATACCAATCCCCAAGAGGATGGATAAGCATATAGGAATATATTTTTATGATGAAATAATTCTCAGCATTAATTTTGAAAAAGCAACTGATACACAAAACAATATGAATATATTTTGAAAACATCCTGGATGAAAGAAGCCAGACCACAGATTTTGAGATCAGGAAAAGCCGATGGACAGTAATAAAAGTCAGAATAATGATTCTGGGTAGGGAGTTGGGACTAACTGAAACGGTGTGAGAAAACTTTCTGAAGTCTTCCTTCAAAACTTTCTTTATCTTAAGTGGGCTTACATGGGTGTGTATGTGTTTATGTATTCAACAAAATCCATCAAATTGTATGCTTAAGTTCTGTGCATTTTAGTTTATGTAAATTTTATCTCAGTAGACTAATAAAGACTCTCTGAAAGAGGTAACAAACTGAATATTTGAAAATTTTGTAGATAAATGAAAGCAAAAGAGGGACACTGATAACCTTAGAACAAAAGAGGGCAGAAAAATCAGATGGATCAGTGAATAAAAATAAATTTCAGTCTATTTAGCTTCAAGTAAGGATTACAAATACATGGCTTATATCCCAGCATTTCCTTCTTCTCCACACATGTTCAATATTACTAATTGTTTCAACACTTTACAAAATTTTTGACTCAAAATAATCTTTTCAACATTTCTAGGTAACCATTGCCAATTCGCAAACAAGATAGACATGATTTACCACTAACATTTTAAACAGCCTAAATTTAAGTTACTCATGTATCAATTTCTCTTTTTCTCTTTTATTCCACATCCAATCTATCCTAGTGCTATTAACTGTATATAAAAATTATATCTAAATTCTGATAACATCTTTTCACTTCTGTGACTACCATCCTAGCCCAGCCGCCATCATCTCTTGACCGTACCATTGCTCCCTACTTGTTCTTCTTGTTTCTACACCTTCCATCCTACTTTATTACATAGGAGCAGAAGGATTCTTTCAAAATATGTCATATAGGGGGACTCCCACCTCCTTTAGGGTGAGGGCCAAGGTCTTATCATGGTCTAACTCCCGTTTTAGATCTGGCTCCCACTAATTTTCTTGCCTTTTCTTTTACTATAATTTTGCTTGATCTCTCCATTGGAGACAGATGAAGTTCCTTGCTGTTCTTTAAACACAGCATGCGTGCCTCTGGTTCACTGCCTTAGCACTTATCGCCTCTTTTGCTGCAAATGCTTTCCACGTTATCTTCATGGAATGTCACCTCATTTTCTTCATGTTATCTACTCAAATGTCAACTTACCAGAGAGGCATTTCCAGACCATCCTATCTAAAATATTATTCAGTCCTCCATTCCCTGTTCAACTTTCTCTGTTTACTGCTTTTTTTGTAGAACATAGTCTCTCTTCCTCTCTCTCTCTCTGACACACACACACACACACACACACACACACACACCACACACACAAACACAAATGCACACACATTATTTTCTGCCACATTCCCCTGGAAGTAAAATGTATTTACTTAGGGAAGTTTAACTATTTGTTCACTATCCTATATCCAGACCCTAGAATATAGTAGTTATAGGTTTATATATCTTCAGAACCTGGCACACAGTAGATTTCATAAATATTAGTTAAATGAGTATACCCAAGGAATTTATATTTGGAAGAAAAAAAAATGAATGCTACATATCACTCCTTGAGGAAAAAAGAAAAACAAAACTGTTCTTCTCCTCTCTCATACTGTCGGATATATGAAACCATTATTTTTGAGAGAAAAAATATGAGTTCTACTGATACTACAAACTGTATACATGCAGGGAAAATTATTTGATGCTCTGTTATTTTTCATCTGTCTGCTTCAGTTTTTATAACTTATATTGATGAGAATTCAAATTCACTGATTCTTTATTCTGCTATGCCAATCTACTGTTTAAACCCATCCAAAAAGTTCTTAATTTCAGACACTTTTCAGCTATATAATATCTATTTGATTTTCTCTTTAGGGTTTTTACTTATTTGTTACAATTATTAATTTTTCAGATATTTTGTTCATCCTTGCCTCTATTTTTAACATATGTATGATAATCATTTTAAACTCTTTATCAACAAATTCTAACCTCTGAGGCAACTATATTTCTGCTTTTGTGTCTTATTTTTGCTCTTGATTTAGGGTTATATTTTCTTGCTTCTTCCCTTGCCTTTTAAATTGCAGGTGTATGTCAGATATTTTATATTAAAAAAAAACCAAAGACTAAAATGGATATTATTTTCCCTCAGAGAATATACCCTTTTATATTTCTAGCAGCTAGCATGAGGAGCTGAATATATATTAATTCATTCAAAAGATGTTCTATGTCAGCAATGGATAGCAGTGTCAATTTGTTTTAATTTGTGTCTGGTATCAAAGGTTTTGAGAATATTATATGTATCTGTGCTATGTGCATTATAGGCAAGTCATTCTAGCAGAAATTTGGGAACATATGCAAGAAGATTATGAAGATCATTTTCCCTTTCCAGTCTAGCCTTCTTTTGCCACAATCTTGGTAAATGTTTCATAAGTGAGGCCTGGAATGTAGGAAGAACAACCTCTGCCAGATTTCAGTCAATCATGCCACCTACATGGTTATTAAAAATTTCACTAGTTTCTCTTTACACCAGCAGATTTCCTCTACCTATATGGTAGGAGTGACCTTCTACTCATATGCCCAGATACAGCTAATGACCCTAGAGAAGAAAGGGCCAACATCCTGCATTTAATCAAGAAGATCTCATTCTTCTATAGAACTGACTTCATTTAGTTTTTTTATTATTATTATTTTTTGACCTGCAACCCTTGAATATCTTTTAAAAATAATATACGAGGAAACTTAAATGCATATTTTTAAATGAAAGAAGTCAAGTTGAAAAGGCTACATATTGTATGATTCCAACTATATGACATTTTGGAAAAGGCAAAACAGTGAAGACAGTAAATGGATCTGTGGTGAAAAGAGGGGATGAAAAGACAGAGCTCAGAGGATTTTTAAGACAGTGAATCTACTCT
The DNA here is from genome assembly GCF_029289425.2 of Pan paniscus. Lineage (NCBI taxonomy): Eukaryota > Metazoa > Chordata > Mammalia > Primates > Hominidae > Pan > Pan paniscus. Next base: position 79,793,432 of record NC_073260.2, read on the forward strand.
GTATGATACTTGATAGGGTTTGGTTGTGTCCCCACCCAAATCTCATCTTGAATTGTAATGCCCATTAGCCCCAAGTGTGATGGTGAAGACCCAGTGGGAGGTAATTGAATCATGGGGACTGTTTCTCTCATGCTATTCTCATGATAGTGAGTGAGTTCTCACAAGATCTGATGGTTTTATAAGCATCTGGCATTTCTTCTGCTGGCACTCATTCTCTCTCCTGCTGCCCTGGGAAGAGGTGTCTTCTGCCATGATTGTTAAGTTTCCTGAGGCCTCCCCAGCCACATGAAACTGAGTCAATTAAACCTCTTTTCTTTTAAATTACCCAGTCTTGGGTATTTCCATATAGCAATGTGAGAACAGACTAATACAATATTCTAATGGTGGGTACATGTCACTATATATTTGCCCAAACCCATACAATCTACAACAGCAAGAGCTAAGCCTTGTGTAAACTATGAACTTTGGGTGATAATGATATGTCAATGTAGGCCCATCGATTGTAACAAATATATGCTGCTGGTGGAGGATATTGATAATAGGGGAGGCTGTAGATGTGTGGAAGCATGTGATATTTCCATATTTTCTGCTCAACTTTTCTGGGAACCTGAAACTGCTCTAAAAATAAAATCTCTTAAAAAGACTTTTTAATATATATATAGTATGTAGAAATGTATATAATATGCATTAGATAATATGGACTTTTTAATATATGTAATATTTTATATGCACACACACACACAGTCTACATTTTCCCTTGTTGTTATGGAAGAAGCAATGGTTTCTCACAAGCTTCTGCATTCTAACAAAAGTTAAACTTACATGAATTATTGAAAATCAGTATACTTCTGAGAAATCCAAATTATTGCATCTATTGAAGCAGTTATCTCTCTTGCCTACTATTTAGGCAGCAATTGATAATAAATGATGAATAGGAACCAAACCATCAAGAGTTACAGATCAGGCTTTCAACTTTTTTTCTGAAATGTTTAAAACAACCATGCTTGAAATCATCTGTCAGAGAATTAGTAACTTCTTTGGTGAAAAAAAGCTTATTTTCAAATTGAGTATTCTAAGAATAAAGCAGTAAGAAAATAATATATGTGTGGGGGTCATAAGAATTTACTATACTGTAGAAGTAATGCCAAAAGGTTTTAAAATAAAATTATGAATAATCAATCTTTAATATACACTTGAATGGGAGGATATTTGACCTCTGTCACTAAGAATATGACACTAAGGACATAGCCCTTATTGACTTCCATTTCTTTTGTCTAGAATGACGTAATCTTAACATTTCTTCCAGTTCTAACTTTCTTTGACACCATTCTGATGTCCACTAAGATATCCGCATAGCCTTTAGAAGTTCGTAAAGTATTGTAGTTATAAACCTGGACTTAAGAATAAAATAAATTTGAGCTTTAATCTCAGCTCTGTCTACATGTTCTGCACTATGATCTTGAGAAAGTTACCTAGGCCTTTTGAGCCTTAATTTTCTTATCTGTAAATAGGAATAAACATACCCACCTCAGACTGTTCTTACAGTAATTATATTACATAGTGAGGACTTAGTAAATGATAAAAATATTTTATTTCCTCACTTCTAAGGCACCATTAATGTAGAAACATTTTGTGAGACTAAACTAAGAGAAATACTCTGGTATCATATATATATATATATATGTAAATTATAAGTTGCTTCCCAATGCAGAAGTCTAAAATGAGGAAAAAAATAACGTTTTTAAAAAGAAATAATTCTTATATATTTTCCCATTTGGGGCTGAATTGCTCTTGGTGTATAACAGTGGGATTTCTGAAAGAAGGTGAAATGAAAGTGCTGTGGTTTCAAATGAAAAATTAGCATTCACAATTCCACCCATAAGTAGAATTCCATACTGCCTTTTTCACTAGTGGAAAGAAAAAATGGAGTTACACTGTAAACTCAAAAATTGGTAAGAGAAAAGTTGAAGGTCGACTTATTTTTTAAAATTCTATCTGAATTATGCTTGTTAGCCAATTCCACAGTCAATCTACAATACTTTTTTAGAAAGTAAAATGGATAAACTTTACTTAGTGGTTGTCAATGTCACTTGATTAGTAACATGCTCATATAACCAGCTATTTCAGAAGAGTGCCAACTTGCAAAGCAATCTAGCTAAGACAAAGAACAAAGAGGAGAAAGCCATCTAATAAGCGTAAAACTGTGGAAATATTGGAAAGGAAAATCAGGCTAGATGCCTTCCTAAAAATTTCATTTTGTGTGAGCTATTCCAAATTTAATATTTTAAAAAGAACTGAACTATAAGCTAGAATGAAACCTATCAAATACTTAATGAATTGTTCACTTTCATTTCTGAAGTCTTGAATTCCATTTTTACGGAAAATATCAAGTAGTCTATGAAGTGGAGGTACAAACTAGTCATTACATTTTATTCCTGTTTTAAAGTTAGATCTTAGTTTTAAAGTTAGACCTTCTTTTTAATCATTAGGAATATGTATCTATTGATTGTATTATTGATTATTTATTGATAGATTCATCTGCCTTGACCTTTCAGCAGTACTCTTTACCAAAAGCCTAATTTGAAAAGGGAATGTTTAGGTAATTTTTTCCCTATTAAGTAGTGAAGAATCATGACCTAGAAATTCAAAGGAAATAAACCAGGAAAACTAAAATGGCATTGACCAAAGAAAGCATGGCTGAACATGAAGAAAAATATTTTATTATTCCTCTCATAAATTGGCCAAAACCAAATGACTAAAGTTTTTAAATCTGGAGTGTAAAACTTTTGAAGACAGACCTTTTAAAAGAGAAAATATGAAAAACCTTATAGAATGGCTTTAAACTATCTGAATATGGAGAGAATATGATTCAATTTCAGTAAACTTGAATTAAGTCTTATTAAACCTGGAAAATCCATTTATCTCTTTTAATTTTATGGCTTATTGTGGACAGAAATAATGCTTTATCTAGTGTGTCCCAGCCTTTGAGAAAAGAAAAATAAGAAACCCTTCCTAGGTAAATAGTTTGGCTTTTTGTATGTAAATGTTTCAGTATTGCAACATGCCCAATCTATCCCACATGCCAACCCAACATAGGACCTGCATATGAGACGTGTAGAGGAAATGACTGGATTAATTTTGTATTGTTATTAATTGTTATGCATGGGGAAATATATGGGAAAATTATTTATCAAATAATCTCAAGGAAGAGATGGGCCGTCTCTGTAGCCCTTCTTGGATCAAAATAAAGCTCGAGGAAAGGTTTTGACTGAGACCTCAAAGAAACAAGTTTCCTCTGGAAACCTATTCTTCACAGAGGGCTTCATATAACATGGGAGCCAGTGTAGTAAGGTACTGGAAAGAAATCTTGAAATCATGGGTTACGTTTTATTGTTTTCAAGTAAAGATAAAAAAGATTGTTCATTTTTCCATAGTTTTACCATTAAGAGTCCCTTGAGAAAAGTGAATGAGAAGTTACACATTTCTGACAAAGAAATTATTTAGCCACACATTTCAAGGTTGTGATTACGGCATCAGTAACTGGCTAGAGAAGAGATTGCACTGAGGCAGATAATAAAGTTCATTGAACTATGTGATCCAGGCAGTACACACACGGTAAAGCTCTTCCTGGGATTACAGATCTGACATTTTGAGCTTACCAGTTAAGGAGAGATTTTTGAGAAAAGCAAGCAAAAGTAAAAACAACAAAACCAAATTAATTTTTTCCTTTAAACTATGAAACCACCACCTAAACAATAGAGTCTTTTCTGTGCCTATGGCACTTACTAAAGCATTTTCTACAATTTCCTTGAGCTGATAATATCAAAAGCAGAATAATAAGTATATTAATAATATTAAATTTCATATTACTAAGAAAGTAAGTAGATTAATGAGAATAACTATTTACAACTAACATTAAGAAATAATTTTCTTTACATTATTTGGGTATAGCTAATGAAAATACCCCAAATCTGGAATAATATTTTTACTAATAAGTAGGTTTCCAGTATAACCTGATACTTGATAATCACAAAACAAATAACCATGTCATGTTTTAGAAATATAAATGCCATAAATTGCAACAATGATTGTATTTTATATCTCCAAGTACTTTTTAATTACTGAAAAAGTTGATTAGTACATTCATCAATCTCCCCATTATTTTCCTCTGATTTATTGAAATCACACTAAGCAATTCAGGAACACAATTCTAATTCATTAGAGACTAACTTAAGACAAATTTTAAAATATTTAATTGCACAACTGTCTTATTAAAATGCTGGTGGACTTATGTTGGCATGAACCGTAACTTTCTACCTTTGTAAATATGAATAGATTAGGAGCCAATAATAAAACAAGAAAGAAACAAAAGGAATGATTCTTATATTCTACATATACTCTATAGAGAACCTCAATAACCTTTCTACTAATGAGTGGAGTATATCTGATGAAATTCCCCTTTGGACATTTTTCAGATATTAAATTTTGAAATGACATATCTCGCAAACAAAGGTGGAAGTAATTTTATCCTATTAACAGCTTGAAATTTTGCACAATGAAAATGGAAAGGGAAAGTAAAATGAGGTTAAAGAGAAAGCTAATTAGAATTTGGGAGTTTGCTGGGTTAATGTCTAGACTTTGGAGGTCTAGGTTTAACAATTTGTGTACCACATAGTTTAGCTCTAAAGATTGACCTGTGCTCAACAGACTTGATGAATAGACTTCTTTCTCAGAATGCTAAAGATGCACATTGCAATATCATGAGAGTGAATGTGTAGGAAAAGAGACACACAAACAAAATATGCAGAGCTTTTTCTAAATCTCATGTACTCAGAAGGTTCCCAAAATTAACATAGAAAAGAAGCTACAGAAAAGGGGAAAATACTCTGAACAGTTGACCACCTATGGAACAGCCTCACAGGCAGAACTGTTTGCTTACCTGGTAAGGATATAGCCCAGAAACATTCTCCACTGTACTTGATGAATTGTTTTTCTTTGTTACACTCTGAAAGTTTTCACCAATTATGAATTGATTGGGTTGAAACTGTCCCGATTAGGATGCAAATTCCCATGGTATAAGCAATCAGGTGATCTAATTTTAATTTTTAGAATCAAATAACTGAAAACAATAAGGAAGAAGAAAGCATTATTTGGTGATAGAGGGAAGAGCCAGTCCTTTTTGATACTGAACAATTTTATTTGATAGGGCAGGTAGAAAGAAGCCTTATGATAACCCTGGGTACTAAATGACTGGGAAGATACATGAGACTGAGAAGAATCAGAAGATGTGAAAGAGACTGTATGATAATTATAAAATGATGCCCATGATCAACACGGTATGTGTGCCCCATACTGATATGTCATATCAATTAGGAGATTCAGTTGCAAGTAACAAAACGTCCTGCTCAAACCACTGTAGAAAAATCAATGGGGTCCTCTGGGCAAAACAACACAGGTTCTGGGTCATTTCCAACATTCTAACTCCAGAGATGCTATGGAATAAAAATGAAAGTACTGGAGTCTGAAGAACTAATGCAGAATTCATGAGAGACCACAGAGAGAGTAACACTGAATGTCACTATGAAAGTATACACATGAGGTGGCATGGGAACAGGCTGGAGAAGGGTAAGGGCCAAAAAAAGAAGGTATTATAAGGTATTAAGTAACGAAACTAATAAAGATTATTCAAGATTTGATAAAGAAAAAATTTAATCTCTAGCTTATTATATAAAATATTATTTGAATAATTAGGCAGATGTAGCATATGCAGAGATGAAAAACCTTAAAGTGCAAGGATGTTACGCCTTCCAAATTAATCTACAAACTCAACGTTATGCAAATCAAACTGCAGTTGAGGTATTTAGGGCATTCAACAAGTAAATTCTAAAATTCAGATAGAAGAATGTATCATAGTAGCTAAATCTATGTTGGTAAAGAAAATTGAAAGAGGGTAACTAATTCCACCAGATGTTAAAGCACACTACAAAAATGCAACAACAGGAGTATGGAACTAGTATAGAAACAAATAGACCAATAGATAATAACATATACATCAGCTGCAGACCTATGTGTATAAAGGAATTTTATACAGGATAAAGCAGGCAACAGAAAGCAATGGAGAAGGGAGTTTAGTAATGATGTTAGAGCAATGGACTTACTAAATATAAAACTGGCTCCCTAATCAATGCTATATTCAAAGATGTACTCATGGGAGATTAATGACCCAATGTGAAAGACAAAATAAAAATGCTAATATGTAGATGTTGAAGAAGATCTTTATAAATTGAGAATGAGAAAATGTCCTAAGCAAGACCCACAAACTGCCTATCATTAATGAAAGCATTGACATATTTGACTTAAGCAAAATTAATAACGTTTATTCCTCAAAGGACAGATAGACAAAATTAACAGCTAGGTAACAGAGTGAGAGATGATATTTGTAATGTCTATAATTAACAAATAAAAATTGTTTATACAAAAAACTTCTGTAAATGAAGAAAAAGGAGTGTAGAAGATTGAACTCAATAACTAGAAAAATGTAAACCGATAAAATAATGTGATAATTTATATACATAAGAATGACAAGACTGTGTAGGGAGGTAATACAAAATATTGGCCAGGATGTAGGAAGAAGAGAACATTTACTAACTTTTGGTGAAAGCATAAATTGGCCATTCGGAAAAGCAAGTGGCAGTATTCAGCTAATTGCATGGTATATATGTTTTCTGAACTAAAGAATCTACTCAAATTAGCCAGGTGTGGTGGCGTGCACCTGTAATCTTAGCTACTTGAGAGGCTGAGGCAGGAGAATGAGTTGAACCCGGGAGGCAGAGGTTGCAGTGAGCCGAGATTGCGCCACTGCACTCCAGCCTGGGCAACAGGAGCAAAACTCCGTCTTAAAAAAAAAAAAAAAAAAAAGAATCTACTCTTGGGCATATATCACAGAAAAATATTTGCAAAGTTCCAACAGAGATCATATCCTAAGTTGTTTACCACATAGCAATAGTATTTTGCCTCCAACTCAGTGTTTCCGTAAACAGCATGCAGTTAGAAGCAAGGAGGAGGCAAACTACACATTTGCTTCCAAAGGGTGAAGAAGCTCAATGCAGTGGATGCATCCTATGGAACTTTCTTCAGCAGCTTAAACCAACAGATCTATAGACAGTGTCATAAATAGACTTTCAGGGCACTGTAATAAAATAAAATTTACAGCAAAATACCATTAATGTAAATTAAAAACACATATGAATGTAAAACTTAATGTTATTTTAGAAGGCTGCTTGCAGAGATATACATGTGGCAAAGCTTTTTAACGTGGAAGCTTATGGTAGGTAGGCAAAAGCAAGTGAAGATCAGCATGAAAGGGAAAAAAATCATACACCATGAATAGCTCTGGCATAAGTGGATAATAATAATTCACTCTGATCTAAGGAGTATTTTTAAGTCAGTTCTCAAAACTTGGCATCACCAGAAGGAAGAGTAGGAGAGGAGAATCCAGTATCCTCTGGCCTGATGTGGTGGCTCAGAAATGTGAGCGGGACTCTTTATTCTTTGTGTCTGCTTTCTTGGTTTTGGCTCCTTTCTTGGCAGATTTCTCCTCCTGTGATCCCATGCTGCCTCTTGGTTTCTGTTTTATATTCAGTAAGGAAGAAGGTTATTCACTTCTGAATCCTTAAGGAAAGTCCTAGTCTTCTTTATAAACTGGTTGATAAATGTCTTATGACATCACTGCGGACAGTCATGTATGAACCTTGGCTCTTCTTTGGAGCCTGGCGTCTAGCTTCCCGTCTTCTGCAGATGGAGTTTGATTCTCCTTCATGTCCCTCATTATGAAGGCCTAACTCTGTTTCTTTTCCCTAGGGATGGTTCTACTTCAGCTTCCCCTCACTGCTCTAGTTTTAACATCACTCTTAACTTTTCTGGAATTCATAGACGTCAATTTTGAGATGACTGGGTTACTTTGTTGTTTTTTAATATAATATTTCATGAAGAATTTTTATGTTTGTATAGGAGTGTTAACTTTTTCCTGTATTAATGTAGACCATAATTTAATGGAAAATTTATCCCAGGTTTCAAAGGCAGCTTATAAACAAACTTTTTTTCTTTTTGTGACGGAGTCTTGCTCTGTCGCCCAGGCTGGAGTGCAGTGGGGCAATCTCAGCTCACTGCAACCTCTGCCTCCCAGGTTCAAGCCATTCTCTTGCCTCACCCTCCTGAGTAGCTGGGATTACATGTGCATGCCACCACGCCCAGCTAATTTTTGTATTTTTAGTAGAGATGGGGTTTCACCATGTTGGTCAAGCTGGTCTGGAACTCCTGAGCTTGGGATCCGCCCACCTCAGCCTCCCAAAGTGCTGAGATTACAGGCGTGAGCCACCGTGCCTGGCCAACAAACAAACTTTTGAAATAAAATTTGTTAAATATTGGAAACTACCTGCATATTGAAATAATCCCAAAACATGGTTTAATAACATGTAAAATAGTAAAACATTTTTACGAACAAAGAGCAAAATGTTAAAATGGAAAGAAACTGGGTTTTTTAAATTCCAAGAAACTAAGTACTATTACTACTTGGGAATTATTGTTAGGACAAAGTTATTGCTATTTAAGACAAAATAATGTAATTACTATGACATTTAGTCATAGTAATTACGATTTAGAACAAAGAATGCAACTTTCCAGGAAAATTGGTTCACTACAGAGTGCAGGAATAAACAACGATGGATCTGTGTACTTACATGTGTGATTTCTCAGTGTTTGACAAGACTAGTACTGAAATCACCTTTGCAAAATTATGACTGAGACAGTGAAAGAGATCTAACTTAATCGACTCCATCTTGCATCTAACCTCCAAGCTGTTCTTGTTCATTCTTTGGCTTAGACTAAACTAACTTTGGGATAAACTTAGTTTATAGTTTAAAACAAAGATGATAACAGCCCTTTCCCAAAGCAGACCTCCTTCTTGTCTGGGGACTAGATTGTGTTTGTAGGGACTGACATTAGCCACAAGATTAAAACTTATGGTTTAGGAGCCATGCAGCTGAAGGCTATAAGGTTCTGACCCTTTGTAAACTGCTCCTAAGATCAGTGCTTGAGATACTTTGCAGACCCTGCACTTGATGGATCAGCTGGCACCACCTAGATGGATTAACTGGCTCATCTTATCTTGTGGCCCCCACCCGGGAACTGACTCAGTGCAAGAAGACAACTTTGACTCCTATGATTTCATCCCTGACCAATCAGCACTCCTGGCTCACTGGCTTACCCCACAACCCACCAAGTTGTTCTTAAAAATGCTGCTCCCCGGCCGGGCGGGGTGGCTCATACCTGTAATCCTAGCACTTTGGGAGGCTGAGGCAGGCAGATCACCTGAGATCAGGAGTTCGAGATCAGGCTGGCCAACATGGTGAAACCCTGTCTCTATTAAAAATAAAAATTAGCTGGGTGTGGTTGCGCGTACCTGTAATCCCAGCTAGTCAGGAGGCTGAAGCAGGAAAATCACTTGAACCTGGGAGATGGAGGTTGCAGTGAGCCGAGATCGCGCCATTGCACTCCAGCCTGGGTGACAGAGCAAGACTCTGTCAAAACAAACAAACAAACAAACAAAAAACAACAACAACAACAAAAAAATGACTCATCCCCAAAACTTGGGGAGACTGATTTGAGTAATAATAGAACTGTGGTCTCCTGCACAACCAGCTCTGCGTGAATTGCTCTTCCTTTTTTTCAATTCACCTGTCTAGGCAGCGGGTAAGGTAAACCCATTGGGCGGTTACAATACCTTTTTCCAGTGATTCTTGAACCAAACATGTAAAAACCACTGAAAGAGCATGTGTAGCTAATTTGACCAAACATATTTATTCTCCAAAAAAATCTTTACCTGGGGAAAAATTAATCGATATTCATAGCCTTCCTACCCAATATCTTAACATTGCTTCTTATGTAAATGTGACTGTTAACTTTTAGAAGGCATTTGCCTATGTCTATGTTTAATATCTGCATTTTGTAGATGAGAAGACTGTGGTCTGTGGGCTTCAGAGATGTGGCCAAAGCAAATAGCCAAGTCAAATCTTGGCTGTCCATGAGTGACATATTGCTTTTTGTTGTTGTTGTTGTTATCTGGATCATCCTCTTTATGCTGCCCACATCACTACAGTTCATAAGGCAGAAACACTGAGGTTTTCATTTTTGTTGTTGTTTTCTGGATCATCCTCTTTATGCTGCCTGCATCACTATAGTTCATAAGGCAGAAACACTGAGGTCAAATGGGACTGGAAATATGAGTGCTCACCTATCACTGTTAGTATCACTACTCAAAATCATAATTAACGGAAGGGGTCATTAACAGCTCTATAGATAAAAAAGAACACTTAACTCATAAGCCAGTGTGTTAGAATGGTAGAGACTTTCAGATTTAAGAATGAGCCTAGTACAATATGTCATTTTCTTCTTCATTTATTTATTATACTAAATGGCTACATTCATCACATTCTAGCATTTGAGTTATTTTATAACATTAATGGAAAAATACTCTTCCAATTTAAATATATTACTCTAACCAACACAAAAATCACACACAATTCCTGCCGTAAACACACACACACACACAGAGAGAGAGCTGCTTTTGAGAAAGTGTTTAAGAAGCTCCTTCAAATTATGTTTCTGGTTTTTATATTTTACTTTTTATTATTATTGTTATATTACTCAATCATAAATCCTAAAATATCTTGCTATTTTACCCTCAAGTGTATTTTAACAATTCTCTTGGAATCTGTTCTTCCTGGTAGAGAGGATGTTGGTTTTTAAGCAACTTCAGCAGAGCACTTGAAATCATTAAATGACTAATCTGCATATTTCAGTGAAACTCTTCATACTTCCAGAGAAACTGGAAACAAAAGGATTCTAGTCAGAAAAATAACAAAAGGAAGAGCTAAATTTGTCTAATTTTTTAAGAAGCTACTGAAATACTTAAGGAATAGTAAGCTAACAATCCAAAGAGTTAATGCAGTTTTCAAGGCCCTTACTTTGCTCTCTAAGAAGAGTTTTATTCTAGGAAAAATCTGGAACAATTTATTCCATTTCCATTTGCTCATAATGTGTAGAATCATTGAAAAGCACAGTGAAAGCATGGTGTTATTATCTGATATTTAGTTACTTGTCTCCCAGAGTGTGGTGGTCTAACATTAGCTAAAATAGCATTGGTCTTCATGTCTACTTTCAAACAGACAAGAACAAATATAATGATAGAGACTCAAATAGTTAATCTCAAAACAAAAGCATTTGGTTATTTTGTATATGCCGAGTAAATTGAAGGTGGGACTTTGCTAGATTTTAGGAAGTGCAATTCAGCATAACGGAAATGAAAGTTGGAAATAACATTATCCTGAAGACCAAGCATTCCCACTAAGCCCCATTATTTGATCTTATACAGACTTAGTAAGTCACAGCAAAATGCCTTAGAACAGGAGGATAAAATCTGAGATTCATGAAGGGGCATGAAGGGGTTTTAATACAATTCTGAAACAGTATGGTAAATTATGTGTACTTATAAAAATTAGGGAAAAGATCCAAACTTTCATTGGATTCTCCAAGGTACACATGGTGAAAAAGTTAAGAACCACTGTCTTAGAAAAAGACTATAGTGAATTTCCCAAATGAAATTAAATGGAAACCAAGGGTTGTCATTTATTTTCTGTGACAGATGCAGGTAATACCACTGATCAATTCTTGGGGACCTTGACTTTGCGAAATGATCAGATCACAGTGAACCAAGCAGAGAAGTTATCAAAAATATGTACTTAAGTTATTTCATTTTTCATTCCCTATATTCAAAATCTTCTACCTCTTTACTGTTCCAGACTCACCACTGCCGTTTCTATTCATAGAAACTACAGCCTAAATGACTGCTCCCTTTACTAATCTATACTTAGATCTTCTATCTAGAGATACAGTGGAATACTATTGAGAAACAAAGGCAAAATTTAACTTTTTTTTTTAGACAGAGTCTTGTCCTGTCACCCAGGCTGGAGTGCAGTGGCATGATCTCTGCTCACTGCAACAGCTGCCTCCCAGATCCAAGCGATTCTCCTGCCTCAGCCTCCCAAGTAGCTGGGATTACAGGCATCCACCACCACTCCCGGATAATTTTTGTATTTTTAGTATAGACGGGGTTTCATCATGTTGGTCAGGCTAGTCTCAAACTCCTGACCTCAAGTGACCCTCCCACCTCGGCCTCCCAAAGTGCTGGGATTACAGGCATGAGCCACCGCACCTGGCCTTTTGTTTTGTTTTTTAAGCAGCAGAACTAGGTACTGTAAAGGGTAGTCCTTTTAGTCTACCTTCAATCATAATTCTGTAAGTTTTCAGACATTTTGTCCTGATCATTTAAAAATAATTTTCAAATTGTAAACAATTTCAGATTTATAGAAAAATTGTGATGATGTTACAAGATGTCCTATATACCCTACTCCCAGGTCCCCCTACTATTAACGTCTTATATTAGTATAGTTCATTTGCCACAATTAATTAACCAATATTGATACATTATTATTCATAAAAGTGCACACTTTATTCAGATGTATTAGTTTTTATCTGATGCCAGGATTCCTGTTCCAAGAGTCTATGATTTCACATTACATTTAATCATCATGTTTCCTTAGGCTCCTTGGTGCTGTGACGGTTTCTTAGACTTTCCTTGTTTTCAATGACCTTTACAGTTTTGAAGAGGACTAGTTAGATATTTTGCAAAATGTCTCTCAATTCAGGCTTCTCTGATGTTTTTCTCATGATAAGACAACAGCGATTATGAGTTTGGGGGAGGAAAACCACAGACGTAAATTGCCATGCTCATTGTTATCATATCAAGCCCGCGTACTATCAGAGTTAACTTATCATCATTGAGGTCAGTATTGATCAACTGACTGGAGTAGTTTTTGTAAGGTTTCTCCACTGTAAAGTTACTGTTTTTTTAGCCTCTTTCCATATTGTATACCTTCAAAGAAAGTCATTACGCATAGCTCACACCTCAGAAGTAGGGCATTATGCTCCACCTATTTTAGGGCAGAGTATCTACATTAATAATTTGGACTTTTTTGCATGAAGAGTTATCTATCTTTCATATATGAGTGTATAGACTTGTTTCTATGAGTCTACATACGAGTATATAGACTCCATGAGTCTAGGAGTATACATGAGTCTATATATGAGTATATATACTCTGTATATGAGTACACAATCACAATTCAGTGGATTTTTTTTTTCTCAGACTGCTCTAACTTTAGCTATAGGCTACTCTGTCAGTTGGCACTGGTGTCTTTTTGACCTATTCCCCCATCATTGTGAATTTTTTGAGCAATTCTTTACTTTCTGACAATATATGATATTCCAGATTCACTGTAATTCTATCTTCCTTTCATTTACTTGTTCTCTATTTACCTTCCTTTCTTTATGTAGATCAAATTGTAAATAGTTTTAGGTTTACAGAAATGTTGCGATGATGTTGCAAGATTTTCCATATGTCCTCCTCCCAGTTTCCTCTACCATTTTAAAATGCTAAAAACTAGATCTGAGTTCCCAACCTACACCAATTTTTTTCTCTCTGAAGAAATTCCTCTGAACATTTCTTACAGGGCAGGTTGCTGGTAATAAATTCCCTCAGTTTTTGTTTTTATCAGAAAGCTTTTATTTCTTCTTCACTTTTGAAGGATAATATAACTGGATATCAAATTCTAGACGGGTGTTTATTTTCTTTTCTTTCAACACTTTAAATATTTCACTCCACTTTCTTCTTGCTTGCATGGTTTCTGAAGAGAAGTCTGCTGTAATTCTTATCCTCATTCATTATAAGGAAGGCTTCTTGTTTGTTTTCCCTGTCTGTATTCTTTCAAGCTTTTTCTTTATCTTTGGTTCTCAAGTCTGAATATGATACACCTATTTGTAGCTTAAAAATCATTTTATTTAGTGTTTTCTAAATTTCTTAGATGTGGTGTCTGTCATTACTATCAGGATTTCCCCACAATTATTAATTTAAATATTTCTTCTGTTCTGTTCTTTCTTGTTCTGCTGGTATTCAAGCTGAGATAATCTTACACCTTTTGAAATTGCCCCATAGTCCTTGGATGTTCTGCTCTATTATATTTACTTATTTATCATGTGCGTACTTCAGTTTAGGAAGTTTCTATTAGCCATCTTATTCTTTCCTTGGCTGTGTCTATTCAAATAATGAGCCTATCAAAATGATTCTTCATTTCTGTTACTGTGTTTTTTATTTCCAATATTTTCTTTTAATTTTTCCTTAGAGTTTCCACCTCTCTGCTTACATTACCCATCTCTCCTTCCATGTTGTGTATATTCTCCATTAGATTTTAAACATATAATTATAGTTATTTGAAATTCCTTATATGATAATTTCAATACCTGACATAACTGTAGCTTGTTTTGATGTTTGCCCTTCACACTGTGCTTCTTCTTTTCTGTTTGCATACTTTGCAAATTTTTTGTTTGAAAACTGCACATGATATAGCAGGTAATAGGAATTGAGATAAATAAGCCTTTAGTGGGAAGTTTTATATTAATCTGGCTAGAAGTTGAGCTGTGTTTAATGTTTGCTGTAGCTGCCAGATGGTGCACATTCCCCTACCAGCCCTGTTTTTATCTTTCCTTTTGACTTTGGGAACCCCTAAATCCTTCCAGAAAAAGTCTTGTGGCTCTATTAACTCTAATCCACTGTCATTATACTGGAGATCCGTTGCTGTTATAGTAAGATGTGGGGGAAGCAAAGTGTTACAATATTATATTTAAATCTCAGTTTTTGTGTTGACCTGTGTACCTACTCTGTGACCTTCACAAGCTTTCTATAGCTTTCTCCGTTTCACCCATTTTAGGTGAGACTGGAAGACTGGATAGGGCTGAAGTTGGAGAAATGCCTTTTCCCAGGTGAGATAAAGTTCTAGTAAAGTCAATTTTCTTGGACAGTAGGCCTTTGTTATAATAAATGTTCCGAGTATATTTCATAATGACTCTTTCCCTGCCAGAGCCTGAGAGACTCTTTCTCAGCTCTTCACTGTGAGAACAAGGTGTTGTTCCCAAAGGTAACCCCCACAAAAATGTGGGTGTCCCATGAAGACTGCAGCCAGCAGAAATCCCTCATTCTCATGCTATTCCACACTTATTCTTTAGCAATTTATCAAAATTACTATTTAAGTGATCTTCCTAGTTATGGCTCCAGTGTCTTCTGCTCCAGATAAGCAGATTTTTACTGTGACTCTTCCAATCCCTAGTATTTCCACATTACAGAATGGTAGTTTGTCTTGCAACCTCAGCTCTCTGATAAACCCAAGAAAAGTAATTAATTTTCAGTTCATTTTTTTTTTCTGTAAGGATAGGAGTAACAACTTCCAACTTTTTTACATATTGGAGCTAGAATTGGAAATATCATATCTTATTGTGGTTCTGTGATCAAATATGTTTGGCAAACAACTGTTAAACAAGTTAAAATAGTTTTATTTTTCATTTTAAAAATTTTCAACGCTTCATCATTTTTATGTATTTTATGTGTATTTCTAGTTTAGTCAAAATCTAACACATTCTGGGATCACCTCGCTATTGGATCAAAATAATATAAACACTGCAGCATTCTCTTACAGGTCACTTATTTCTTTGTTTTTCAAATCCAGCACTTATATATAACTTATATGTTATTCAAACATAACACTCAGAATAATTCTAAGCATATTTATCCATGCGATTACATCTTTTCAGCCTCCCTAAAACATATACATTAAATAATTACTTTTTCATCCATTTTCAATTTCTAGTACAATCAATTTCTCTTCCAATTAATTCTTCACATTTCTTTCAATGTGCATACAACCTGGTAGTTTGAATCAATCAGGTTTTCCAAGACAGAATAAAATCTTTTTCTAAATCCTGCCTAACAAGTAGACATCTGAAATTTTATCTCCTCTAGCCAAACAAAATGAATGGATGTGCTATTTGTAAATGCTTAAAGTTATATGAAGTGCATATAATACCAGATAATGTAAAATATTGTTACTACATTGCATGAAATATCATCACCTAACAAATTTTAGGATGCCAAGAAATCTGATATAAGGGTCAATGAAAAACATGGCTAACACAAGTGTCATACATTGTGTATTTTATGCTATACATAAGAAACATCTGGAAAAAATAAACTAGAATCGGCCACTGAATTACGTATAAGAATGAACTCAGGAGGAAGCAGTTTCTATATAAATAGTAAGGTGAGAAAAAGAGAAACCAAAGCCAAGAAAAGGCTAATTCTCCAGCCAAAACCTTTGAATCATGCCAAAGTTTGGGAGGTGATGGGAGACTGAAGTAGGCATATATCACCCATACTCATTTCCTTAAACCCTTACTCACAGAGCACATTGAAAGACCCACAGATTTTATGTTGGCAACAGCAAAGATAGTTAATCCAATTGCACACACTACTAACTGTTCCAAATTTACATTTCCATGTAAAACTACTGAACGGGCACATTATGTGCGTTTAGACTGTACTACACCTGGCTTTTTGAAATTTGAGCTCTCTCCACAAGCACAATCCCAGCTACTGGCTGATTTTTTGGTTGCTATGTTTCAGAGCATAGGGTTTCTACAAATGGACTGAAAGAGTAAGCATGCAATATGAAGTGAAAATGCAAAGAAGATTTTAGGCAATTGGTTGGACAATAATGTGTCATGTGTGGCCAATGTGTAGCCCAAGTGAAGTAGAAGACTGTACTATATTCCCTGGCCTAGAAAATCTGTTCCATTATTCACTCCATATGTTTGCCTTTACTATCCTAAAAGATAAAGCCGTGTGAACCAATGCCAGGTGATTATAGATCACACACAGTGATTATGAAATTGTTAAACTGTGAAATCCTCAGGGGACTGAATCCAGAGAGCTATACTTGGTGAAAGGAAGTAACAGAGAGTCACGACTTCTGCAAAGAGTATGTGTGGATGGGGAGAGGAATAGTTCCTGGTGTGGATTCAAGGAGAAATAAATTTGCCCAAAAACTGCAGCAGTTGATAGACACTCTCCCTGGCAAACTACATTCAAGTGTCAAAGAGGAACAGAAAGTATAGGTCAGAGAGAGAAGAAGGGGAGTTGAGATACTTGCTGTCATGATGTTGATAAATTACTTTAAAATTCTTCAGAATAAAGTGGAATATGAATGTATATAGCAATGCTTTTTACTTCTCTTTGGGGTTGTCAGACTGTCATTTGTTCTGATGAAGACCCCACACTCCTTGAGTGGTCAGGCAGTTTTATCCCAGGGCAGCCACACTTCAGAGACCTCTACATCATAAGCTTCATCTATCTTCATATTCAGCAAAACACCAGATAAGTGGCTAATTAGCATAATTAACATCAGAAATGGGTTTTCATTGGTGAATTTAGTGGCTTGTTAATCAGCATAATGAATGTTAGAAATGGGTTCTGAATTGTGAAATTAGAAGAAATCAAGATATGTGAATTGGTTAAAGTATTATAGAAACATACTTAACACTTGCATAAAATGGGAAATTAGAATCTATGAGATCTGTTGGGATGGCCCCGAAGGTTACATCATTAAATGGACTTGAGTCCAGTCTTTGGGTGAGAGAATTTCATAGTGACTGATGCAAATTTGTAAAGGTAACAAAATCTGCCTCTGAAATATTGCTGTTTGTCTCCTGTAAATCATTCATGTAACAAATATGTATAGTTTGTTCATCTAAAAGCACAGTGATCTGGGTCTTTATCAAACTTAAACAATATTGTATTCACTCTTTCGGGTTTGCCTGTGCATTCATGTTTATGTATGTCTGTATGAACATAGATTTTGGTCTGAAACTTGCTTTTATTACAACTGGTAACAAAGCTTGCTTACAATGAGCAACAAATACTCACACACATCAAAATGTTCAGCTTTTTCTATAAAAGAACTTCTGAGTTGTATGAAATCAAATTGGTTTACATCAGTTCAGAACGGTTTGCAATAATGTGCTACAGAGAAGTAAACATCTTCTGTTCCAGCATTACAGGATTCTGTAGTGTGTTGAAGACATGCTGTTTGGTAAGATGATCCACACTCCTTGAGACAATTCAGCCCTGATGGCCTGACAGTATTGTTGTAACTTTTAAATAACTGTAATGTTATTATTTCTGTTTTAGAGAGGAATAAATCTGAGGTCAAAGAGGTTAAGTAGCTTGCCCAATTCTAATACATGGGAAGGAATACAGAAAGTAGTTAATTCCAAATGTCACTTTTTAACATCATGTTCTTTTCTCTAAGTCATGGTTCTATATCTTGGGACATAGAAAATAGAAAACAAGTTCCAATGAACAACACAGCCAAAAGAGAAGTTTTTGAGGAAAAGCACACATAAATTTCTTAACCTCAAGTGCCAAAGAATGTCTCCTATTTCTTAGGGATCACAGTAAAATCCTCTTGGTATAAATTCTAGTTGTTGCTTGATGCTAAGGTAAATGTTTACTAAGCACCAGATTTCATTCCATAGAGTGGGTTCAATAATTCTCAGCTAATTTTTTTGTTGCTATTATAAAATCTTAAGTTGAAAAAGCCTTTCAGGTACTGTTACGAAAAGACATGTGAACAGGATGGAGGTGCCTGAAAATTTTACCCAAGATTATGTTTCCCGGAATTGCTAAGAAGTACTTCTTAGCAAATACTAATTTAACAAGTCTTCTAATAGGAAGTATTGCACTACACAATCAAGTTGTTTTTAACTAGGAATCATTTCATTTTGAAATAAATCACAGGTTTACATATAAACACACACACACACACACACACACACACACAGCCCACATATGTATGTCAGCTTAACCATATGCAGCTCTGATAGCTCTGATTAAATATATGCTTCCAACCCTATAAACAGCAAGATCCACAGTCGCTTCCATGAAATAGTTATTTCACCGAGACTGGATAAATGGCAAAGCTTTTTCCTCTCTTCCAGCTGTAACTATTCCCTTTCTTTCTGGGATCCTCTGTCCTCCTTCCTTGGAAAAGCACCTTCCATAACATACTGAGAGTAAAGAGTACAGTGCTCTTGTGAAGGCAGAATAAAAACTTGGAGGTACTTACTAAGAATACTAGAGCTGGGTCTGAGAGCTCCATGAATGTCGATGACAGAGCAGGCCACTTCAAATAGATAAAACTGCATTAGTGCTTTTAAATTTGTCCTTGGGAATACGCTCATCTGAAACAATGATTGCAGAGACAAATCAGATGAATGCTGCTTTCGGAACTAAATGAATGCTCTAAGAGAACAGCTCTGAGAGGAATACATTGAAGAGTCTGGAAAGTAATTTCATGGAAAATAGATTGGGTGCCCAGTTTATTTGAAGAAAGATGGGAGTAGAAAAAGCAAAAAGAAGAAAGTGATTTTAAAGTTTATTTGGACATGCCACAAATTATGCCTATATATGTTTTATGCGTGAGTTAAATATCTGACAGATAATTATTGATCACAGAATTTCTATATAAAGGATGTACTCCCAAATTGAATATCTCTACACAGTAAGCTTATGTAATTCAAATCTTTTTCTCATATCATATGTTGTTTGTACATATAAAGGCTTGCATTATTCTGAAAGGGGCACATTAAAAATAAAAACTCAGCCAAATGACTGAGAAGAATTTAGGATGTACACACTAACCTTAAAAACCAGTGCAAAAAATTAACTATCCTCTGAATGGGTTATGTTTTCCCATATAGTTAGGCCCTGCTGGATAGTTATTTAGATGCCTTGAGAACTATCTTCATGTCACCCTCAAGATTCAGGCCCTGGGGCTGCAAAGAGCTATTTCATCCCAGGATGATCAGAAATGGGAAATATGAATCAAGGATGATTTCTGGCAGAATTGGGTCTGACTCATGAATGGCAATGCCTTTTTTCTTCCTTTAGCTTATCTTTAAAGGATATCCTTTGAAGGAGATAACTTTCAGGAAAATGAGATACTCGTCTATGAAAAAGTCAAATTATTTCAGGTAACAGAGCTCAGAGCAGTCTTCCACAAGGCTTGACACTTCAAAACAAACAATAAGAAATCCACTTAAAATTCCTTAACTTTCCTCTTTCACAGAATGATATTTTACCTCAAGGGTATTTATGTAGCTACAGAAAACAAGGGTAGAGGCCCCAGGCTTCTTTCACAATGTGTTGATTGATACTATAACTTTCCTGGAGCCCAAGAGGAGAGGACTTAAAATGCACCCATGGGTTCTTATCTTGGTATCGTCAGAAGAAGGAGCATCTCACTGGTGACAGGGTTCCTTTGGGCAACTTTTTACTGCTCAGAGGTAGAAACAGTTTATCAAGCTACTGTTTCTTGGGGTGACTTGTTCAAAGTTTCCTTTCACGTAATGGGATGCAACATGAGATGAGAAGTGACAGCTGGAAGCTGAATCTTGCATACAGGATAGGTGCTCACATATCTTAGTGCGATCATACAAAACTTTTTGAGGAGTGAAATTGTTTTTGAGGCCTACTGATTCAGCAAAGTGCACTTACTCAATATTTTAGGTAGTTATTAATGAAGCAGTCCTGAAAGCACTATAAAGCAATGCATATAATTAAAATGTCTGACTCAAGACATGGAACCAACCCAAATGCCCATGAATGATAGACTGGATAAAGAAAATGTGGTACCTACACACCATGGAATACTATGCAGCCATAAAAAGCAATGAGATTATGTATTTTGCGGAGACATAGATGAAGCCGGAAGCCATCATCCTCAGCAAACTAACACAGGAACAGAAAACCAAACACCTCATATTCTCACTCGTAAGTGGGAGTTGAACAATGAGAACACATGGACCCAGGGAGGGGAACAACACATGCCAGGGCCTGTTGGGATGTGCGGGGCCAGGGGGGTGAACTTAGATGATGGGTCAATAGGTGCAGCAAACCCACCATGGCACACGTATACCTGTGTAACAAACTTGCATGTTCTGCACATGTATCTCGGACCTTAAAGAAAAATAAAAGTTTGAAAAAATGTCTTTAATCCATATTTGGAAAAGTCAATGGAATCTCAGGCTCCTCAACCCTTATTCTTCAGAGTTCCTGATGCCCTACCTCTTCTTTGTGGCACTTGTTATCTTTCCATGTATGTGTTACAGGCCCTTCTGTTGTCCAGTCAGTAACTAGCATTTACTTAGTATCAGTCCTTCAATCTCTAATACTAGTCTTGGTTGACATCAATCTAGCTCTTCTCACAACTTCAGGTAGGGCCTCATTCTTATTGGATCTCCAGATGGAAAGAGCCACTTTCAGTGTTCTTTTATTATATGACTGTTCTCTTAGGTCTTGAGGAAACACTCCCTAGGATTACATCAGAGAAGACTCTAGTGGGCCCACTGATTGTTAAAGCCAAGCGTGTCGGGTCTCACCACTGGACTTGTCTCAGAATCCTGTCCAGGGCCTGAATTTGGCTCCATCATAGGCTCAATGCACTGCCGCACACTGTAGTGCTTTCTGCTGAATGTGTGGCTTCCCTTTTGGCTTAAGACCAGACCAGGGTTTCACCATGGGTTTCAAAAAATCTTACTATGAGCTCACTATATTCTCATTCAATTAGGATATACAGAAGTAAGGTGGCCTTTCGGCCTGGCAAAGGATACAGATGAGTGATGTTTCAGTTTGATAACTAGTAATTTATAGACCCTGTTAAGAATTGCCAGTTAGTATGAGAATAGAGAGACCAATTTTTTTAGCTCATATTTTCTGAATTTTTCTATATTGAACAATTAGTAGGATTTTTATAGGAATTAAGGCCTGGTTTTTCTATACATCTATAACATTCTTAATTTTAACTATATATATATGACATTTTGTATTTAACATTTATGTAATTTTATTTTTGTCTAATAATTCAAGATGAATAAAATAAAGAGAACATCTATAAGTAAAAAAGTTTTAATGACTTTTTCACCCATTTACATATTTGATATTAAATTTAATTAATTGATGCATTAGGTAGCTATTTCCAAATGTGTGGAAAATTGATGTGAAATAACAATTAAGTATGTAGGTTTCTGAGCAGCAATAGCAGGCAGGGACTTTGAGAACAGTATTACAATATCTCTACTTGAGGCTGCCTGCTGTTCGGCCTAAAATGAATATGTAATGATAAATTATGCCCAAAATGGTGTATTGATTTCTTCAGGGAAAAAGATTTTTATTATTAACTGGTTCAAGACCATTTCCAAGATATCTTTGTCATTCCCATGAGGGCCAGCTTAATACAAAGTAGGCAAATGCAAGATATTGGAGTTGATTTTACTTTATTAGATCCATACACAACTCAAGAAAATTAAAGCTGACTTTCATGATGTGTCACATTAAGTTTGAAGGATAAACTCTCAAGCTAGATAACTTCTAGAATTATCAAAAAATTACTTGGGATATAAATGTAGAATAATTGCACTGATATTGTATAAAGAAAAGTAGATTATTTTCTTCATTTCAATTAGTATCACAACAATTTTAGTCACTTAGGCTATCAATTGTTAATGGTAAACAAAATTATCATTCACTTTTCTATGGTGATTGAGCCAGGTCACTGCCAAGTTTACATATTTACAATGTGTAAATTAAACATTTAGTAACACATTGCTCTAAACATCATGTGTCTAAAATAGGTACACAGAAAGAGAGAGAGAGACAGAGAGAGAGAGAGGGAGGGAGTCTCACTCTGTTTACCATGCTGGAGTGCAGTGGCACAATCACAGCTCAGTGCACTCTTGACCTCCCGGATTCAGCCTCCCAGGCAGCAGGTGTGAGCCACCACACCCAGCTAATTTTTTTTGTATCTTTTTGTGGAGACAGGGTTTCACCACGTTGCCCGGGTTGGTCTCCTATTCCTGGGCTCAAGCAATCTGCCAACCTCTGCCTCTTACAGTGCTGGGATTACAGGCATGAGTGACTGTGCCTGGCTGATAAAGCGTTTCTTTCACCAGAAAGAAATCTGCTCTAACATATTAGTTCTATTTTATATAGGCAGAACTGTTTATTAGTCCAAGTTTTAATGTCATTATCTGTCCACATACTTCTGTATGGAAAATGGGTAGACGTTACAGAAATGCAAGGGGTTTGGTCTAGGTCCTGCTGCTTGCTGCACAGAACACCAAGCACTGGGACGAGTATTGCCAAGGATGAAGGCTTTAATCAGGTGCTGCAGCTGAGGCAGTCCTCCTCAGCTGTTGTTTGTCTCCCGAGCAACTAAAATTGGGGGCATCTATATAGTGGGGAAGGCAGGAAAACAGGAATTAGGGAAAGGAAGGAGGCTGATATGGTTTGGCTGTGTCCCCATTCAAATCTCATCTTGAATTGTAGTGCCCATAATTCCCACGTGTTGTGGGAGGGACCTAGTGGGAGATAATTGAATCATGGGGGTAATTTCCTCCATACTATTCTTGTGGTAGTGAATAAGTCTCACGAGATCCTATAGCTTTATAAGGGGAAAGCCCATTCGCTTGGTTTTCATTCTCTCTTGCTTGCCGCCACATAAGGTGTTCTTCGTTCTTCTGCCGTGGTTGTGAGGCCTCGCCAGCCATGTGGAACTGTGAGTCAACAAAACCTCTTTCCTTTATAAGTTACCCAATCTCGGGTATGTCTTTATTAGCAGCATGAGAAAAGACTAATACAGAGGCACTCATGATGGATAAGGGCCCAGGCAGTCTTGTCTGAATGCAGTGATCTGGGGAGTTCCAGTCCCTTGCCTGAAGTTTGGTTTCCTGAGGGAGGAACTCAGATGGGACAATGTGAATTTCAAGTTTTGAGAACCGGAGAGTCCGTTTCTATGTTTATTTATTTAATGTAAATTTTAGCTCTATGGGACAATTGGACCAGGTTCAGATGGAGACCAATAGCAAGTAACATTTCTAAGCCAACGTAAGAAGAACCTAGGTTTTGTTTTGTTTTTAGGATTTTCATCTGTTTGGTGTAATTATGTGTAATGTGTAAACTTGGCTAGGCTATAGTACATAGTTTTTAATCAACCACTAATCTCAGGTGTTGCTGTGTAGATAGTTTGTAAATGTAGTTAGCATTTAAAATCAGTTGACTTTAATTAAAGATTATCCTTGATAGTTAAGTGGGCTTCATCCAGTCAGCTGAAGGTTTTAAGAGCAAAAGCTGAGGTTTCCTGAGAAGAAAAATTCTACTTCAAGACTCAAAATCAACTCCAGCCTGAGTTTCCAGCCTACCAGCCTGGCCTATAGATTTCAGATTTGCCAGTCCCAACAATTATGTGAGCTAGATTCCTTGAAATAAATATCTTTGAATTTATTTAGGATTAATAGGATACACAAACACACACATATATATTCTATTGATTCTGTTATATGTTATACAACATGATTCTGGAGAACCCAGCCCTATAATAGGTTTTTAAAAATATATCTTTGCACTACTAGGTGTGTACTATTTATCCCAATATTCCAAAATATATGTGAGTAGATATAGACATCACTGTATGCAATAGTAGAGGTTAATATCAATAGCTATAATTTATACTGTACACTATATATTCCTCTACTTTCATTTTTCCATGAACAAATATCTTTTGAGAATCTGCCATCTACCAGGCACTAGCCAAGGTAAGTATAAAACGATGAAAGACAATTCTAGAAGACAAGTATTATCTGCCTTGTTTCAAAAATAAGAAAACTGAGCCTTGGAAAGTTTAGGGAATTTTCTGAAGATAACATAACAAGTTAGATGTCAGCGCTAGGATTTCAACCTTTTCTATCCGACTCTGTCACCCCACCCCACCAACATTGTTTAAGCAATGGAGACTTAATAAACTTTAGGATTGAAAAAGAGCACTATATGTACATACGTGTGTGTGTATACACTTAGTGTTTTAAGACAGTCTTGCAGATCAGGAAACTGAAACCCACAGAGATTGATGATTTGGGTTAGTCATGAACTTTACAGTACTCTTCAGAAAACTAGGTTCTCAGGACTGTTTGGTTGTCTCTTTAGAGTTCATATTAAGTGTATTTGGGGAGGTAAGAATACAGTGAGTGATTTCTGAAGTAACCGAAACACGTTTCCTCTGTTCCTGCCTTTTTCTTCTCCCTCCTCTTTAGTCAATGAAAACAAATTTTTTTCTCTTTCAATTAAATATATTATGAATCAAAGGATAAAAATTTGCTTATATACACACACATATATATAGAGGTCATCTATTAGCATCTATTAGTTAACATATATATACATATATAGACAGCTTATATATCTATAGATGATACATAAATTGAATGTAATCCACAAGATATACTGTATATATAATGTGTGTATGTATATATGTATGCACAAAGCTGTGAATATGTTTACACATAAAGCTATCAGTATTTAAGTATTGAGGAAGTTTGATTAATACACTGTAGTTTTTATAAATTATCTGTAAATAGTTTTTACTAATTATTAAAAAGAAAATACAAAGGGACAGCCACTAAACTTTTTGTGTGTGTGTGAAAATCCAGATTGTTCAAATGAAGGGGCAGCAGTTTTAGAATATAGATTGAACATTCTTAAAATCAATTATTTGGTTGGATTTAGCTATAGCTCAACACAATCCTGGATGATAAATATGTAAATATCTGATTTCCAGGTAAATAGTAGAAAGATTCAAGATGCTGTGGACCACTGCAAAGCAGAAAAACGTAGTTGTATATGTAAATGAATTAGCCACGTTACACAGTTAGTGAGCAGCAAAGCCCAGGTTCCATAACTCCTGAGACAATACTTTTTACACTTCAAAACACAAATATGTTATTTTTTTCACTTGACCAAAGCCATGTGAGAATAGTATTGACTTTATTACCATTAAGATGTTTCTAAAACTCTGTCACACACACACAGACACACACACACACACACACACCCAATACATATTTACATGAACTGTAAACTGAATATTCAAACTTTAAGGAAAAGGGTTCTTTTCCCTTAAATTATCCATGTAATTCCCTTGATTTTTTTCCTGTTGACAGCCAATATATCTTGCAAATTCAATTAACTCTCGGTTTTCTTACTCCCCTCAGTTTCCTCTTCCCATTTGATAGTCTTGTGAAAATCCAATCTTTTCAAGATAATAAATTTGATAATCCTCAGAGGTGTCTTGTCATATGCAGCACAATATTTTTCTTTGTCAATTATTATCAACTTTAGGCACTGTTTATCTATTTTGAGCACAGCAGGAGATGTCCTTAGCTCAGCTAACCTAGGCTATGTACAATTAGTTAAGACACAAAGCAGTATTGGTGCTGAGTAGCCAATTTCCTGCCCCTGTTGTGTTCATAATCTTTATAGAATTATACGGTAGTGTGCCCTCTCAGTTCTATTTGTCCATATGAATCTTAGCTGCCCAAGTGTTTAATGCACTATTACCATAGGGTGGATTCCAGAGATTTATAGCATTGTTTACTACTTTCACATAGCATACAATAATTAAAAGGATACAATTCCTCATTAAAGCATACAATAGTGGTAAGAATTATATTTCTTTCCTAGGCAACCAGTATTCACTCTTGATCAACTTCAGGCATAGTTTTCCTTATAAAATAAGTTTTAGTAGGCAGAAAGATAAGTCAGATGTACTTGGCATCACAATCTCAGAAATAATATATGGTGGCTGTAGGAAATGAAGTTTTCAATGGTTTTCTAAGTATTCATTTACAGAGGAAAAACACCATACAATGTATATAGGCTAATTTTTTCTCTGTAATGTTAATCAGGCCTAAATCACTGCTAATAGCTTCACCCATGACAGCATTCTGACATTATGGTGTTCATTTTTGTATTACTTTCTTCTCTTTGTAGTTTTTGAAAAACTCAGGAAATTTGAATTGTTGCCAGTAACTCAACTGCACATTGTAACCAGAGTTTTGTAGGTTTATTTTTATAAAAAGTATTTCTTCAGTTTGACTTCTCAAACTTTGAATATTTCAAGCATTCACCTCTGAGATATGTGTGATGATCTTCAGTGAATTATCCAGACCCCTGGTGTATTTCATTCTAACTTGAATATTGCACTTGTAAGATCAACATTATTCCATAATGACTCACCTGCTACAGTCCCCAGAGACTATTTCTCCTTCTCTGGATATATAACTCAATCTCTACAAGAGAAACCTTGGATTACAATTAGCAATTATCATGGTAAAAGTAAGGGATAAAGAAAAATTTTAAAGAAATAGCTCGCATATAGGAAAGGAGGAGGTAAATTAAAGGGATTATAAACTGTTAAGTTATTCATTGTATTTTTGTAACTCCCCTAAGAGAAAAGGAAAAAAACAGCATAATAAGGGAATCAAACTTTGTTGCATCTTTCACATCACTCAAATTACAGAATAAAACATGCATTCTAATCATTAACTTTTAATAGCTATGATTTTGGTTTAAAAAGTTGGTGTGTGGGGAATTTGTTGTTGTCATTGATAAAAATTATACATTACATCAAGCTGGGAGTGCTTAAAGGGAGATTCCATGTGGCCAAAGAAACCACAAATCTCTTACTAGAAACATAAAGAGACAATAAACAGCTGTCCACTGTGAAAGCAGTTGTATTTTAGCTTTCCTAAGAATTTAGGAGTGGATTATTTAGTCTCCTAGCAGGCCAGAGGTAGGAATTCAGAATTTCCACTTCAAAACGTTGCTTCATCGGATGAAAATGAATAAATGTGAGGAATGCTCCAGTTCCAAGCTGAAATCCAGGAAATTCCATTCAGCAGGGCTTTCTGAGCCAAGGCCTTAGTCACCAAAACACTTCATGGGAGTCTCCCAGCCAGTCAGGACCAACCTGTTGTTATTGGGCAGAGAAGGTCTCAGCGTTGGGTGGATTTGTGTACCTCTATCCAGAGAAAGCTGATTCAGCAGTTGGAAGAAGTCAGGGTTGGACAACTAGGGTCCTAAGTGTTGTCGTTTATAGCAGCATGTTATAACCATAGCAGCATTAAAAGGAGACATGAATGAGTCTGCAAAGAAAGGAGAAAGCTGCTAAAATGAGTAAAATACATTTGTAAACTGTGGGAGATAAAATAGATGATTCTCTCTGAAGTCAATATCACAGATGACTGTTGACCAAGTGTCTACAGTTGCCCATTTCTTACCTTATGCCTTGGATTGACCCAACTTTAGACTTCTTTCCTTAACACAGGGCCCAGAACTTTGGCTTGCCCCCAAATCTGGCAAGCACTAAAATGCAGAACAGTCCCCAGCTCCAGCTTCCCATCTTGAGAATCAGCAGAGCACGGTGAGGAACACTTCCCATCAGAACTCCTCCCCTTGATCACTTTCCCTTGAAAGTCCCTGATTACCCCTTCCTATAAAAGAGAAGCCTTTGTTTCTGTTTGATTTTTTGAGACATTTGCAGATCTTGAGACTGAGACATTTTCCTTCTTGCCATGGTCTTATTGAATAAAGTCTCTCTTTATCTAAGTTTGGATCTCACATCCTAAAGATGGGAAATGGCCTCTTTTGATTAGAAAATAGGCCGGTTCTGTCTCAGTAACTCTGTTGACTTAACATCTATGATCATTTTGTTTTCTCTCATTTTCCGGTGTTGGAGGCTAGATTCTCTTCCACCTTTTAGTGCCAATCATTCTTTTTGTATGTTATTTTCTTTTGGCTGATTTTGATATCTTGAGTAATTATATTCCTTCTGAAGAAATCTGTAAGTACCTGGGGATCCTAACCTTCTTCTCCAGGGTCTGATCATCCCTGAGATGACAAGATTGAGATACTGAGGACCTGAGCTTTGTTAGAGAAGTGTGAAGGGAGACAAAGCAATTCAGCGAAAGGTGTTTGGAGGCAGCATGTACTGTTTTACGCACCATCTTATTTGAATTTTGAAGTTGTATGGCCTTGGAATTTTACTTAATCCCCCTAAACGGCCATCAAATAGGAATAAGAACCTCTATGTGCTAAGGGTTTTATGCAGACTAAATGTGGAAAATTGGTGTCCTGCCTATCATAATAGCTGGTACTAAGAGATGCTCAAGCAGTGGTGGGTATATTTAATGAGTTAAGTCCTCTTGACTCAGTGTCCCCTTATTTTCATTTCCCCTGCTGCTGTCTAATGTCTTCCCTCTACTAGACTGACATTAATTCCTTGAAGACATCTTCATCCTTTCTAGTCCCAAAGCCTGGGTCAGAAGAGTCACCCAGCTAACATTTTTTGAATGAAGTTTATTCATGTTTGTAATGTAAAATCAGAAATCAGATTCATCTTTCCTGATACCAGATAGGTTGAACTGAAGTCTCCTCGATTTGATTGCAGAGACACCACAAATATATTATGAGGGAAGTTGTATTATATGTCCTCTAAAGTCCAATTCAAGACTAAGACTCTCTAATACTTCAGGAAAAAAATGTACTGGGTTATGATAATGTTTCATATTTTCTTACTCCTAAGAGTACTTAGCATCTACACCATTGTTCATATTATATGATGCCAAACAACCAGATGAAAAAGTGAGAAATGCTGTCAGGCATCCAGATATTTTACATAGTTGGTGCCAAACATCTGGGTGTTTAGAAACACTGACTAAATTTTTCACTTTTCACCTGGGTGTTTGGCATTGTACAGATAGAGCAAATGGCAAGCAGACATCTTGGCAGAGCAAACACTGAGACATACGGACGTGGGTGATAGTGTCATAGAATTCAAGCTGTTTGCCACAGAAGGAAAAGTTCACAATGGCATTTTGATCAAAATGATATATTTTTGTTATTGAAGGGACTTTTCCTGCAAGAGAGGCTCTTGGCCTGCTTTGGAGTTGTGATAACTCTTTGGCTTTATATCCTTGTAGCCCACAATACTAGGCCGGTTAACCACTCCATTTAGAAACCTTCCTAAGACTCTGGGAATCAGAAGGAGCTCAATGACTCACTGCTCACACTGAGGCAGTTTTGCTGAGTGACTTGTTCTTACCTTGTTTCCCGTGTGTTTTGGCCTTGCCTGCAGTTTATACTGTAACTAAATCTCTGAAATTTTCTTAACTAACTCTAGAAACTAGTCTTTGCCTCATACTTTATAGTAACTGAACTCCAGCTTCTTCCAGAGTCCTGAGACCCTAGAATGAATTTCCCAGGCCTATAGGTTATCTTTCCTTACATATACCTGTCTGTGTCCCTCTGCCAGTCACCTTGGACATCCTAGTTTAAACACTGTGTTAGCGGAGACATGCTAGATGCTGCTGCTGTGATAAACAACCTTACAATTTCTGTGGTTTAAAACAACAACATGTTCTCATTCACACTATTTACTGTGAATATAGGATATTCTTCAAGGCAAACACTTCTACGTTAGCTAGTACTTTGCTGACCAGGTTTCTGGGTTATCCCCTAGATACAGAAAAATCTGGAAGAAGGGTTCCTCTCAGTCTTAACAGCAAAAATTAGCCAGACTAACTTCAAAATCACAGACTAATAGAGAGCTGATGTTGCTCAACAACCAACAGACCCAAAATCTAAGGAGAAATGGTGCTTACAGGAAGAAAAATGTGAATATACACTAAGCTGCGGTAGAAACAACCAGAAATGCTAAGAACTCAGCTAAAATAGATGAAAAATATGTGTGCAGTAATAATACATTTTATTGTTTTATTTTATTTTAATTTATTTTAATTTTATTATTATACTTTAAGTTTTAGGGTACATGTGCACAACGTGCAGGTTTGTTACATATGTATACATGTGCCATGCTGGTGTGCTGCACCCATTAACTCGTCATTTAGCATTAGGTATACCTCCTAATGCTATCCCTCCCCCCGCCACCTCACAACAGGCCCCACTGTGTGATGTTCCCCTTCCCGTGTCCATGTGTCCTCATTGTTCAATTCCCACCTATAAGTGAGAACATGTGGTGTTTGGTTTTTTGTCCTTGCAATAGTTTGCTGAGAATGATGGTTTCCAGCTTCATCCATGTCCCTACAAAGGACATGAACTCATCATTTTTTATGGCTGCGTAGTATTCCATGGTGTATATGTGCCACATTTTCTTAATCCAGTCTATCATTGTTGGACATTTGGGACATTTGGTGTATATGTGCCACATTTTCTTAATCCAGTCTATCATTGCTGGACTTGGGTTCCAAGTCTTTGCTATTGTGAATAGTGACGCAGTAAACATACGTGTGCATGTTTCTTTATATCAGCATGATTTATAATCCTTTGGGTATATACCCAGTAATGGGATGGCTGGGTCAAATGGTATTTCTAGTTGTAGATCCCTGAGGAATTGCCACACTGACTTCCACAATGGTTGAACTAGTTTACAGTCCCACCAACAGTGTAAAAGTGTTCCTATTTTTCCACATCCTCTCCAGCACCTGTTGTTTCCTGACTTTTTAATGACTGCCATTCTAACTGGTGTGAGATGGTATCTCACTGTGGTTTTGATTTGCATTTCTCTGATGGCCAGTGATGATGAGCATTTTTTCATGTGTCTGTTGGCTGCATAAATGTCTTCTTTTGAGAAGTGCCTGTTCATATCCTTCACCCACTTTTTGATGGGGTTGTTTTTTTCTTGTAAATTTGTTTGAGTTCATTGTAGATTCTGGATATTAGCCCTTTGTCAGACAAGTAGGTTGCAAAAATTTTCTCCCATTCTGTAGGTTGCCTGTTCAGTCTGATGGTAGTTTCTTTTGCTGTGCAGAAGCTCTTTAGTTTAATTAGATCCCATTTGTCAATTTTGTCTTTTGTTGCCATTGCTTTTGGTGTTTTAGACATGAAGTCCTGCCCATGCCTGTGTTCTGAATGGTATTGCCTAGGTTTTCTTCTAGGGTTTTTATGGTTTTAGGTCTAACATTTAAGTCGTTAATCCATCTTGAATTAATTTTAGTATAAGGTGTAAGGAAGGGATCCAGTTTCAGCTTTCTACATATGGTTAGCCAGTTTTCCCAGCACCATTTATTAAATAGGGAATCCTTTCCCCATTGCTTGTTTTTCTCAGGTTTGTCAAAGATCAGATATTTGTAGATATGCAGCATTATTTCTGAGGGCTCTGTTCTGTTCCATTGGTCTATATCTCTGTTTTGGTACCAGTACCATGCTGTTTTGATTACTGTAGCCTTGTAGTATAGTTTGAAGTCAGGTAGCTTGATGCCTCCAGCTTTGTTCTTTTGGCTTAGGATTTTCTTGGCAATGTGGGCTCTTTTTTCATTCCATATGAACTTTAAAGTAGTTTTTTCCAATTCTGTGAAGAAAGTCATTGGTAGCTTGATGGGGATGGCATTGAATCTATAAATTACCTTGGGCAGTATGGCCATTTTCATGATATTGATTCTGCCTACTCATGAGCATTGGAATGTTTTTCCATTTGTTTGTATCCTCTTTTATTTCATTGAGCAGTGGTTTGTAGTTCTCCTTAAAGAGGTCCTTCACATCCCTTGTAGGTTGGATTCCTAGGTATTTTATTCTCTTTGAAGCAATTGTGAATGGGAGTTCACTCATGATTTGGCTCTCTGTTTGTCTGTTATTGGTGTATAGGAATGCTTGTGATTTTTGCACATTTTGTGTCCTGAGACTTTGCTGAAGTTACTTATCAGCTTAAGGAGATTTTGGGCTGAGACAATGGGGTTTTCTAGATATACAATCATGTCATCTGCAAACAGGGACAATTTGACTTCCTCTTTTATTTTATTATACTTTAAGTTTTAGGGTACATGTGCACAATGTGCAGGTTAGTTACATATGTATACATGTGCCATGCTGGTGCGCTGCACCCACTAACTCGTCATCTAGCATTAGGTATATCTCCCACTGCTATCCCTCCCCCTTCCCCCCACCCCACAACAGTCCCCAGAGTGTGATATTCCCCTTCCTGTGTCCGTGTGATCTCATTGTTCAGTTCCCACCTATGAGTGAGAATATGCGGTGTTTGGTTTTTTGTTCTTGCGATAGTTTACTGAGAATGATGATTTCCAATTTCATCCATGTCCCTACAAAGGACATGAACTCATCATTTTTTATGGCTGCATAGTATTCCATGGTGTATATGTGCCACATTTTCTTAATCCAGTCTATCATTGTTGGACATTTGGGTTGGTTCCAAGTCTTTGCTATTGTGAATAATGCCGCAATAAACATACGTGTGCATGTGTCTTTATAGCAGCATGATTTATAGTCCTTTGGGTATATATCCAGTAATGGGATGGCTGGGTCAAATGGTATTTCTAGTTCTAGATCCCTGAGGAATGGCCACACTGACTTCCACAATGGTTGAACTAGTTTACAGTCCCACCAACAGTGTAAAAGTGTTCCTATTTCTCCACATCCTCTCCAGCACCTGTTGTTTCCTGACTTTTTAATGATTGCCATTCTAACTGGTGTGAGATGGTATCTCATTGTGGTTTTGATTTGCATTTCTCTGATGGCCAGTGATGATGAGCATTTTTTCATATGTTTTTTGGCTGCATAAATGTCTTCTTTTGAGAAGTGTCTTTTCATGTCCTTTGCCCACTTTTTGATGGGGTTGTTTGTTTTTTTCTTGTAAATTTGTTTGAGTTCATTGTAGATTCTGGATATTAGCCCTTTGTCAGATGAGTAGGTTGTAAAAATTTTCTCCCATTTTGTAGGTTGCCTGTTCACTCTGATGGTAGTTTCTTTTGCTGTACAGAAGCTCTTTAGTTTAATTAGATCCCATTTGTCAATTTTGTCTTTTGTTGCCATTGTTTTTGGTGTTTTGGACATGAAGTCCTTGCCCATGCCTATGTCCTGAATGGTAATGCCTAGGTTTTCCTCTAGGGTTTTTATGGTCTTAGATCTAACGTTTAAGTCTTTAATCCATCTTGAATTGATCTTTGTATAAGGTGTAAGGAAGGCATCCAGTTTCAGCTTTCTACATATGGCTAGCCAGTTTGCCCAGCACCCTTTATTAAATAGGGAATCCTTTCCCCATTGCTTGTTTTTCTCAGGTTTGTCAAAGATCAGATAGTTGTAGATATGTGGCGTTATTTCTGAGGGCTCTGTTCTGTTCCATTGGTCTATATCTCTGTTTTGGTACCAGTACCATGCTTTTTTTGTTACTGTAGCCTTGTAGTATAGTTAGAAGTCAGGTAGTGTGATGCCTCCAGCTTTGTTCTTTTGACTTAGGATTGCCTTGGCGATGTGGGCTCTTTTTTGGTTCCATATGAACTTTAAAGTAGTTTTTTCCAATTCTGTGATGAAAGGCATTGGTAGCTTGATGGGGATGGCATTGAATCTGTAAATTACCTTGGGCAGTATGGCCATTTTCACGATATTGATTCTTCCTACCCATGAGCATGGAATGTTCTTCCATTTGTTTGTATCCTCTTTTATTTCCTTGAGCAGTGGTTTGTAGTTCTCCTTGAAGAGGTCCTTCACATCCCTTGTAAGTTGGATTCCTAGGTATTTTATTCTCTTTGTGGCAATTGTGAATGGGAGTTCACTCATGATTTGGCTCTCTGTTTGTCTGTTGTTGGTGTATAAGAATGCTTGTGATTTTTGTACATTGATTTTGTATCCTGAGACTTTGCTGAAGTTGCTTATCAGCTTAAGGAGATTTTGGGCTGAGACAATGGGGTTTTCTAGGTATACAATCATGTCGTCTGCAAAGAGGGACAATTTGACTTCCTCTTTTCCTAATTGAATACCCTTTATTTCCTTCTCCTGCCTAATTGCCCTGGCCAGAACTTCCAACACTATGTTGAATAGGAGTGGTGAGAGAAGGCATCCCTGTCTTGGGCCAGTTTTCAAAGGGAATGCTTCCAGTTTTTGCCCATTCAGTATGATATTCGCTGTGGGTTTGTCATAGATAGCTCTTATTATTTTGAAATACGTCCCATCAATACCTAATTTATTGAGAGTTTTTAGCATGAAGGGTTGTTGAATTTTGTCAAAGGCTTTTTCTGCATCTATTGAGATAATCATGTGGTTTTTGTCTTTGGCTCTGTTTATATGCTGGATTACATTTATTGATTTGTGTATATTGAACCAGCCTTGCATCCCAGGGATGAAGCCCACTTGATCATGGTGGATAAGCTTTTTGATGTGTTGCTGGATTCGTTTTGCCAGTATTTTATTGAGGATTTTTGCATCAATGTTCATCAAGGATATTGGTCTAAAATTCTCTTTTTTTGTTGTGTCTCTGCCCGGCTTTGGTATCAGAATGATGCTGGCCTCATAAAATGAGTTAGGGAGGATTCCCTCTTTTTCTATTGATTGGGATAGTTTCAGAAGGAATGGTACCAGTTCCTCCTTGTACCTCTGGTAGAATTTGGCTGTGAATCCATCTGGTCCTGGAGTCTTTTTGGTTGGTAAACTATTGATTATTGCCACAATTTCAGCTCCTGTTATTGGTCTATTCAGAGATTCAACTTCTTCCTGGTTTAGTCTTGGGAGAGTGTATGTGTCCAGGAATTTATCCATTTCTTCTAGATTTTCTAGTTTATTTGCATAGAGGTGTTTGTAGTATTCTCTGATGGTAGTTTGTATTTCTGTGGGATTGGTGATGATATCCCCTTTATCATTTTTTATTTGCGTTTATTTGATTCTTCTCTCTTTTCTTCTTTATTAGTCTTGCTAGCGGTCTATCAATTTTGTTGATCTTTTCAAAAAACCAGCTCCTGGATTCGTTGATTTTTTTGAAGGGTTTTTTGTGTCTCTATTTCCTTCAGTTCTGCTCTGATCTTAGTTATTTCTTGCCTTCTGCTAGCTTTTCAATGTGTTTGCTCTTGCTTCTCTTGTTCTTTTAATTGTGATGTTAGGGCATCAATTTTAGATATTTTCTGCTTTCCCTTGTGGGCATTTAGTGCTATAAATTTCCCTCTACACACTGCTTTGAATGTGTCCCAGATATTCTGGTATGTTGTGTCTTTGTTATCATTGGTTTCAAAGAACATCTTTATTTCTGCCTTCATTTCGTTATGTACCCAGTAGTCATTCAGGAGCAGCTTGTTCAGTTTCCATGTCGTTGAGCAGTTGTGAGTGAGTTTCTGGATCCTGAGTTCTAGTTTGATTGCACTGTGGTCTGTGAGACACTTTGTTATAATTTCTGTTCTTCTGCATTTGCTGAGGAGTGCTTTACTTCCAACTATGTGGTCAATTTTGTAATAAGTGCAGTGTGGTGCAGAGAAGAATGTATATTCTGTTGATTTGGGATGGAGAATCCTGTAGATGTCTATTAGGTCTGCTTGGTGCAGAGCTGAGTTCAATTCCTGGATATCCTTGTTAACTTTCTGTCTCACTGATCTGTCGAATGTTGACAGTGGGGTGTTAAAGTCTCCCATTATTATTGTGTGGGAGTCTAAGTCTCTTTGTAGGTCACTCAGGACTTGCTTTATGAATCTGGGTGCTCCTGTATTGGGTGCATATATATTTAGGATAGTTAGCTCTTCTTGTTGAATTGATCCCTTTACCATTATGTAATGGCCTTCTTTGTCTCTTTTGATCTTTGTTGGTTTAAAGTCTGTTTTATCAGAGACTAGGATTGCAACCCCTGCCTTTTTTTGTTTTCCATTTGCTTGGTAGATCTCCCTCCATCCCTTTATTTTGAGCCTATGTGTGTCTCTGCACATGAGGTGCGTTTCCTGAATACAGCACACTGATGGGTCTTGACTCTTTATCCAATTTGCCAGTCTGTGTCTTTTAATTGGAGCATTTAGTCCATTTACATTTAAAGTTAATATTGTTATGTGTGAATTTGATCCTGTCATTATGATGTTAGCTGGTTATTTTGCTAGTTAATTGATGCAGTTTCTTCCAAGCCTCAGTGGTCTTTACAATTTGGCATGTTTGTGCAGTGGCTGGTACCGGTTGTTCCTTTCCATGTTTAGTGCTTCCTTCAGGATCTCTTGTAGGGCAGGCCTGGTGGTGACAAAATCTCTCAGCATTTGCTTGTCTGTAAAGTATTTTATTTCTCCTTCACTTATGAAGCTTAGTTTGGCTGGATATGAAATTCTGGGTTGAAAATTCTTTTCTTTAAGAATGTTGAATGTTGGCCCCCACTCTCTTCTGGCTTGTAGAGTTTCTGCTGAGAGGTCTGCTGTTAGTCGATGGGCTTCCCTTTGTGGGTAACCTGAGCTTTCTTTCTGGCTGCCCTTAACATTTTTTCCTTCATTTCAACTTTGGTGAATCTGACAATTATGTGTCTTGGAGTTGCTCTTCTCAAGGAGTGTCTTTGTGGCGTTTTCTGTATTTCCCGAATCTGAATGTTGGCCTGCCTTGCTAGATTGTGGAAGTTCTCCTGGATAATATCCTGCAGAGTGTTTTCCAACTTGGTTCCATTCTCCCCGTCACTTTCAGGTACACCAATGAGATGTAGATTTGGTCTTTTCACATAGTCCCATATTTCTTGGAGGCTTTGTTCATTTCTTTTTATTCTTTTTTCTCTACACTTCTCTTCTCACTTCATTTCATTCATTTCGTCTTCCATCACTGATACCCTTTCTTGCAGTTGATCGAATCGGCTACTGAGGCTTGTGTATTCATCACGTAGCTCTTATGCCATGGTTTTCCGCTCCATCAGGTCCTTTAAGGGCTTCTCTGCTTTGGTTATTCTAGTTAACCATTCATCTAATTTTTTTTCAAGGTTTTTAACTTCTTCGCCATTGGTTCAAACTTCCTCTTTTAGCTCAGAGTAGTTTGATTGTCTGAAGCCTTCCTCTCTTAAATCATCAGTCATTCTCCATCCAGCTTTGTTCCGTTGCTGGTGAGGAGCTGCATTGCTTTGGAGGAGGAGAGGCACTCTGATTTTTAGAGTGTCCAGTTTTTCTGCTCTGTTTTTTCCCCATCTTTGTGGTTTTATCTACATTTGGTCTTTGATGATGGTGACGTACAGATGGGTTTTTGGTGTGGATGTCTTTTGTGTTTGTTAGTTTTCCTTCTAACAGTCAGGACCCTCAGCTGCAGGTCTGTTGGAGTTTGCTGGAGGTCCACTCCAGACCCTGTTTGCCTGAATATCAGCAGTAGTGGCTGCAGAACAGCGGATATTGGTGAACTGCAAATGCTGCTGCCTGATCGTTCCTCTGGAAGTTTTGTCTCAGAGAAGTACCCGGCCGTGTGAGGTGTCAGTCTGCCCCTACTTGGTGGGGGGGTGCCTCCCAGTTAGGCTACTTGGGGGTCAGGGACCCACTTGAGGAGGCAGTCTGTGTGTTCTTAGATCTCCAACTGCGTGCTGGGATACCCACTACTCTCTTCAAAGCTGTCAGACAGGGACATTTAAGTCTGCAGAGGTCACTGCTGCCTTTTGTTTGTGCCCTACACCCAGAGGTGGAGCCTACAAAGGCAGGCAGGCCTCCTTGAGCTGTGGTAGGCTCCACCCATTTCGAGCTTCCCAGCCACTTTGTTTACCTACTCAAGCCTCTGCAATGGCAGGTTCCCCTCCTCCAGCCTTGCTGCTGCCTTGCAGTTTGATCTCAGACTGCTGTGCTAGGTATGAGTGAGTCTCTGTGGGCGTAGGACCCTCTGAGCCAGGTGTGGGATATAATCTCCTGGCATGCCATTTGTTAAGCCCATTGGAAAAGCGCAGTATTAGGGTGGCAGTGACCCTATTTTCCGGGTGCCGTCTGTCACCCCTTTCTTTGACTAGGAAAGGGAATTCCCTTACCCCTTGCACTTCCCAGGTAAGGCGATGCCTCGCCCTGCTTTGGCTTATGCACAGTGCACTGCACCCACTGTCCTGCACCCACTGTCTGGCACTCCCCATTGAGATGAACCTGGTACCTCAGTTGGAAATGCAGAAATCACCTGTCTTCTGCATCGCTCACACTGGGAGCTGTAGACTGGAGCTGTTCCTATTCAGCCATCATGGCTCCACCCACCCTTCTGTTTCATTTTATTGATAAAAGTTAAATGCAGGCTGTGAGTTAGCATAAAAGCTCTGGGAGGTAAAGAAATTGGTAGAGTCTGCATCATCTTGTAGGCCCTTCCTTCACAAAATCTGCTGAGTACTCATGGCACAGATTGGAAAGAGAACTAAAAAGTGCTTGTGGTGCAGGCCAGGAAAAGGGAGGAGCATGTGCAAGGAAATGACAAGAAACACTGACCACATCCTTCTTCCAAACTTCCACAGTGGAAAAAAAAAAAAAAGCCTTAATATGTGACAAAAGGAGAACAGGCATTGCTGCAGTTGGGACACTAGTCAAAACTTACTGCAGCCAGAGTAGGCAATAGAAGAACCCTACCACTAGGATAAGGCTAAGATGATTAATGAAGTCCATAAACAAATTCAGGGCATAGGTGCTAGAACCAAGAAGGCTACACACTAAGACTGAGCCTTGCTCAAAACGACAAAGATTGCAAATCCTTCCAGCCCCCACCACTCCAAATAACTCCCATCACCAAGTTAACGTATTTAACAAGTAAAAGCAGAATATTGCTGGAGAAGGGCAAAATGAGTAACAAAAGCATGTGACAAGACTTTCTCTGAGACAGAGTACAAAGAGATGACCTTAACAGGACAATCAGACTCTTACTGTGCTGGTGAATCAACCCCAATGTAAACACTAGGTGTCTCTACAGGAATTGGAATCCTGTGTTGCACTGAGGTTAACCACACCTACAATAAATCTAAAATCTAGGTAAACTCCTCATCGTCTTAATTCAATCTCCTTCATGAAAGACCTAGTGGGAAGAAACTCTTTTTACTATTGTTAGTCTTTGGATAGTTAATTATAACTTGATTGTTCAATTAACCCTAAAATATATCTGTAAGTAGATTTCTGAAATCTACTCATTTGAAGCATCTGGGGTGAATTCTGTTTCCTGCTAGAACCCTGACACTTATATGTGCAGTGGTAAACCATACATTTTACTGTTTCTCAAACTTTTTTAAAATTTGTACAAATTTATGGGGCACATATGAAATTTTGTTACATGTATTAAATGCATGGTGAACAAGTCAGGTTATTAAGGTATTCACCACCCAAATACATTTTTAGTAATTATAGTCACCCTACTCTGCTATCAAATGCTGAATTTATTTTTTTTATCTAACTGTATGTTTGTACACTTTAACCCATTTCTCTTCATCCTTCCCTCTCTGTGTCACTCACCCCTAGCAGTCTCTGTTATCTTTCTACTTTCTGCCTCCATGAGATGAACTGTTTTAGCTTTCATGTATAAGCAAGAACATGCAATATTTGTTTTGTATGTGTGTGTGCCTGGCTTATTTCACTTAAGATAATAGCCTCCAGATCCATTCATGTTGCTTCAAATGACATGATTGTAATCTTTTATATGGGTGGGTAGTGTGTCATTGTGTATATATACCACATTTTCTTTATCCATTCATCCATTGATGGACACTTAGGTTGATTCCATATCTTTGCTACTATAAATAGTGCTACAGCAAACACATAAATGCAAGTGTCCCTTTGATATATTGATTTCTTTTCCTTTGAAAAGTAATGGGATTGGTGGACAAAACAGTAGTTCTATTTTTAGTTTTTGAGAGGCCTCCATACTGTTTACTAGAGTTGGTGTACTAGTTTACATTCCGACCAAGAGCGTGTAAGAGTTCCTTTTCTCTGCGTCCTTGCCAACATCTATCATTTTTTTTTTTTTGCGTTTTTAATAATAGTCATTTTAACTGAGGTAATATAATACCTCATTGTAGTTTTATCTGCATTTTTTCAGATGTTTGGTGCTTTTGGCATTTTTTTGTATACCTGTTGGTCATTTGTATTTCTTCTCTTGAGAAATGCCTATTCATGCCTTTTGTCCACTTGATAATGGGATAATTTTGTTTTTTTTCCTGATGAGTTCTTTGAGTTTCCGGTGCATTCTGGATGTTAGCATCCTGTTGGAAAATAGTTTGCAAATATTTTCTCGCATTCAGTAGGTTGTCTCCTTCATTCTGTTTATTATTTCTTTTGCTGCACAGAAGCTTTTTAGTTGAATTAAGTCCTATTTGCCAACTTTTATTTTCTGTTGCCTGTGCATTTCAGGTCTTAGTCAAAAATTATTTGCCTAGGCCAATGACTAGGAGAGTTTTCCCTTGGCTTTTTTCTAGTAATTTTGTAGTTTTTGGTATACATTTAAGTCTTTAATCCACTTGGAGTTGATTTTTGTAGATGGCGAGAGACAGGGGTCCAGTTTTATTCTTCTGTGTGTGGATATCCCATTTTCCTAGCATCGTTTATTAAAGAGGGTATATTAGTCTGTTCTCACACTGCTATACAGAACTGCCTGAAACTGGGTAATTTATAAAGGAAAGAAGCTTCATTGACTCACAGTTCCACATGGACTGGGGGGGAGGCCTCAGGAAACTTACAAGCACAGTGGAAGGTGAAGCAAACATGTCCTTCACATGGCAGCAGGAGACAGAAGTGCTGAGCAAAGGGGGAAAAGCCCCTTATAAAACCACCAGATTTAATAACTCACTATCATGAAAACAGCATGAGAGTAACCACCTTATGATTAAATTACCTCCCACCAGGTCCCGTCCCTATCACAACACGTGGGTATTATGGGAACTAGAATTCAAGATGGGATTTGGGTGGAAACACAGCCAAGCCATATCAGAGTATCCTTTCCTTAATGTAAGTTCTTGTCAGCTTTGTGAAAGATCAGTTGACTGTAAATATGTGGCTTTATTTCAGGGCTCTCCATTCAGTTTTGTTGGGCTTTCTTTGTTGATATCAATACTATGTTATTTTGCTTACTATAGCCTTGTAATATATGTTGAAGTCAGGAAATGTGATACCTATAGCTTTGTTCTTTTTGCTTAGGATTGTTTTGACTATTTGGAGTCTTTTAAATTCCATATGAATTTTAAGATTGTTTTTTCTAATTCTGCGAGGAATGATGTTGGCATTTTAATAGGAATGTCATTGAATCTGTACATTGCTTTGGGTAGTATCATCATTTTAACAATATTATTCAGATCTATGTGCATGGGATGTCTCCATTTTTTGTCTCCTTTTCTGTGTCTTTCATTTCTCTGTGTTTGGTGTGTGTGTGTGTGCGTGAGTTTTGCAGAGGCTTTTCACCTCCTTGGTTAAATTTCCTAGGTATTTCATTTTTGGTAGCAATTGTAAATGGATTGCCTTCTTGATATCTTTCATGGCTATATCATTATTTGTATATAAAAACACTACTAATTTTTGTACCTTGATTTTGTATCCTGAAACTTTACCAGATTCATTTAGCAAATCTAGAGTATTTTTGGTGTGGAGTCTCTAGGTTTTTATAAATATAAGATTATGTTATCAGTAAAAAGGCAATCTGACTTCCCCTTTTCCAATTTGGATGACTTTCATTTCTTATTTATTTTTTATTATACTTTAAGTTCTGGGATACATGTACAGAACGTGCAGGTTTGTTACATAGGTATACATGTGCCATGGTGGTTTGCTGCACCCATCAACCCATCACCTACATTAGGTATTTCTCCTAATGCTATCCCTCCCCCAGTCCCCCACCCTCTGACAGGATCTGGTGTGTGATGTTCCCCTCTCTTTGTACATGTGATAGACTGGATAAAGGAAATGTGGCACATATAGGCCATGGAATACTATGCAGCCATAAAAAAGGATGAGTTCATGTCTTTTGCAGGGACATGGATGAAGCTGGAAACCATCATTTTCAGCAAACTAACATAGGAACAGAAAACCAAACACTGCATGTTCTCACTTATAAGTGGGAGTTGAACAATGAGAACACATGGACTTTTATTTCTTTCTCTTGCCTGATTGCTCTGGCTAGAACTTCCAGTACTATGTTGAGTAGAAGTGATTAAAGTAGGCATCTTTATCTTATTCCATTTCTTAGAAGAAATGCTTTCAACTGTTTATTTTGTCTCTATTTTTTTAGTTCTGCAGTAATCTTCATTATTTCTTTACTTCCACTAATCTGGGGTTTGGTTCTTGGTTTTCTAGTTCCTGTAGGTGCAACATTAGTTTATTTGAATTTTTCTTGCATTTTTGATGTGTTTATTGCTATAAACTTTTAGCACTGCTTTTGCTGTATCCCATTGGATTTAGTATGTTGTGTTTCAATTTTCATTTGTCTCAAGATTGTTTTTCTTTCCTTGATTTTTTTCCTTGACCCAATAGTGTACAGGAGCATCTTGCTTAATTTTCATGTATTTGTAAACTTCCAAAGGTCCTGCGTTATTGATTTCTAGTTTTACTCCATTGTAGTCTGGGAAGATCGTTGATAAGATTTTAATTTTTTTTTTTTTTTTTTTTTTTTTTTTTGAGACGGAGTCTCACTCCATCACCCAGGCTGGAGTGCAGTGGCACAATCTCGGCTCACTGGAAGCTCTGCCTCCTGGGTTCACACCATTCTCCTGCCTCAGCCTCCTCATTAGCTGGGACTACAGGCGCCTGCCACCACGCCTGGCTAATTTTTTTGTATTTTTTTAGTAGAGATAGGGTTTCACTGTGTTAGCCAGGATGGTCTTGATCTCCTGACCTCGTTATCTCCCCACCTCAGCCTCCCAATGTGCTGGGATTACAGGCATGAGCCACCACGCCAGCTGATTTTAATTTTTAAAAAATATGTTCAGACTTATTTTGTGGCCTAACGTATGGTCTATCATGGAGAATGCTCCATGTGTTGATGAAAATAATGTATATTCTGCAGTTGTTGGACAGAATGTTCTGCACATCTGTTAGATTCATTTAGTCTAAAGTCCAGTTTAAATCCAGTGTTTCTTTGTTGATTTTCTATCTATATGGTCTGTCTAATGCTGAGAGTGGGGTGTTGATGCCCTCCACTATTAATTCATTGCCGTCTATTAGATCTAGTAATATTTCCTTTATGGGTACTCCAATGTCGTGTGCATATATATTTGTAATTGTTATATCTTCTTGCTGAATCAATCCCTTTATCATCATGTAATAACTTTGTCTTTTCTCTTTTTTTTTTTTTTTTTTACTCTTTTTGATTTAAAATCTGTTTTATCTGAATAAAGAATAGCTACCATTGCTTGCTTTTGGGTTTTGTGGACTATCTTCTTCCATCCCTTTACTTTTATTCTATATGCATCCATCCTGGCCCACTGATGATACATGCTGTGTTGGTATTGGTAGATTATGTTGGCCTAACCTCAGACCCCAGGAGGAGTGTTCAGATGCCAAAAGTGGTGGATTCAGCTTTGGGAAATTTGGGCAAATGTGGTGGGCAATTTCCAGGCCCCTGGAAGATATGTTTGAATACTAGGGGCATGACACTGTGCTCTGCAGGACTTGTTCTCTGGCACCATGGTAGTGCATTCAGGCACTGGCTGTGATAGGCAGGGACAGGATGGTCTATAGGCCCCTGTCAAAATGCTTTGCTGTGGGCAGTAGCAGTTGCATTATATGCCTGCCACTGGGGAGGGCCAGGCTACCATCAATGGCAGCAGCATAGGCAGATAGCTGTGAGAGAGGTGTTTTCCCCACACCTTGGTCCTGCAGTAGCCCACAGAACTGATGGTAGAATTTGTCCTCACAAAGTGTGAAAGGGCCTGCCTCCCTTCTCCCTCTTTGGCCTGGGAGCAGTAACATCAGCATTAGCTTTGACCCGAAGGCAAGACGCAGGCCTTTGGAATCCAGGTTCTCAGAATTGTATCAGCTGCAGGCCTATGATTGGAGGATGAGTGGTGGGGGTGCCCTCTCTCAGCTGGAGCAGCATAAGTGGGTAGCAGAAAGGAGTCCGATTTGCTTGTGCCTTGGTTCCACAGAAGCCCACAGCAACAGCAGTGGGATTTGTACTTATGGTATGTGAAAGTACCTGCCTCTCCTTCTTCCTCCTTGGCCAGGGAGGAGAGCAGCAGTTTTGGCCTCAAGGCAGGACACAGTCTCTTGAGAGCTTAGTTCTCAGAATGGCACCAAGCTGCAGCAGCTCAGGACTCAAAGCCTGTGGGATGCAGTGTGAGTTCTCTCTCTCTCTAAAGCAATGCCATGGTATAGCCTCTAGGCAACTCCATATGTT
Source organism: Pan paniscus (assembly GCF_029289425.2). Classification (NCBI taxonomy): domain Eukaryota; kingdom Metazoa; phylum Chordata; class Mammalia; order Primates; family Hominidae; genus Pan; species Pan paniscus. Next base: position 79,838,376 of record NC_073260.2, read on the forward strand.
AGTCCTGAGGCCTGCATGGATTGAGGGGTTCTCCTGTAGCTAGGACTGTAAAAGTTCATGGCAGAAATGCGGAGCCCTGGGAGACTGTCACTTACCTTTTTCCCTCATCCAGGTGTTTCTCCCAGTTCCCAGCTGGTCTCTGCTGAGCAGGGTGCCTAACTTCCCTCTCCTTTGTTTTTGGTGGTTCCCATTGCTTCTCCATTGAATTCCATTGTTCTCTCTTAGACAATCTATTTGAAATGAGAATATTTACTTGATATTTTGGTTCGTTTTTGTGGAGGAGGCATGCAGTAGCTGCAGCTAGTCAACCACCTTGAACCCCTCTCCCTATTTCTAAAACTTTCAATATTGCATTCTTTTTAAGATTTGCATAATAATTTTTTATTTTGAGCTCATCTTTATGGGTATTTTCAGAGGGCATTTATATTTACTTTATTATAGAGCTATCCTTTATAGCAGAAATTTGCTGTTATGTCCACTTACTCCTAGCTTTGTTAGCTGATTTTTTTTTTTTATGTACTCTTCTGTAGCTATATTTCACTTTGCAGAACAAGCTATGTTCTGTCTTTAATCTGGGCATGTGGATATGTTATTTTATATTTTCTTATTTTGGTATTCAGTTAATTTCAATGAATTCTTAAGATCTCAATTCCTTCAGGAAGTCTTCTAGGACCTTCTCCCAAACCCAGGGGATCCCCATATGGGCAGCATACACCTTACTTTCATAACATTTATCACACTGTGCTGTACAGTTCTCTGTACTGCTATGTACCTCACATTAAAATCTGATATTTATAGAAAGAGGGATTATGCCTTCCTTTCACTCTGCCTAGCATAATGTCTGGATTGAGTAAATAATTAATAGATGCTATTTTCTATTACGTTCCTTTAACGATGCAAAGGACTGGCAAACGAAATATGTCAGCCTCCAAATTTAGTGTGAAAATTTCTAGGAGGAAATTAGTATGTTTGGGATATAACATTTCTGTATACTTAACACAGACAAACCCATTGCTCCGCATTGATAGATGCTAAGGAAGTTGAAGATTCCAAGGAGACATGGTAAGAGCTCTTAACACTTAGTAATACACCAAGAATCAAGTTATTTATAGATTACTACTTCAAAGGTTCATGTTTTACACTGGCATTTTGCTAAAGGTCTTTTAATGGTATTTTGTTAATTATTTACAAGATTGAATGATTATTTGACAGGCATAGATTGGCTACAAAATTTGTTCAAAAGACTAATTGATGAAACAAAAGGTTTTTTTTTTTTTTTTTTTTTTTTTTTTGAGACAAAGTGCCACCCTGTCACCCAGGCTGGAGTGCAGTGGCTCAATCTTGGCTCACTGCAACCTCTGCCTCCCAGGTTCAAGTGATTCTCCTGCCTTGGCCTCCTGTGTAGCTGGGATTACAGATGCATGCCACCACGCCCGGCTAACTTTTTGTATCTTTAGTAGAGATGGGGTTTCACCATGTTGGCCAGGCTGGTCTCGAACTCCTGATCTCGTGATCCACCCACCTCGGCCTTCCAAAACGCTGGGATTACAGGCGTGAGCCACCACAACCAGTCCCAATTTTTTTGAAACCTAAATTTTATTGATTCTTAAGATAGTCAAATCTTCTTTATATAATACCTACTATCACTATAATGTTAATTATAACTTATTGTAATTAAAATTATCATCATTATCATCATACCACAACTCAAACATTCTGTGCTAAGTTTTAAGTACCTTGGTAAGTATTTTTCTTGGATTTTCTCATTTTGCTTGGAATTTCTACAGCAGTACTATGATGTGGGAAATGTTCTTGCTGTTTTCTAAATAATGGCACTGAAGCTTAGCTAGTTCATGTAACTTATACAATGTCACATATGTAGTGAACAACAAAACAGAATCAAATCACAGATAAACTAACTCCATAGATCTTAAGCACTATACTAGAACATTCTAAAGATATAATTAAAATAAGCCTTAATTCTTACCATCCTGATACATCCACTATGAGTGCTGTGACATACATTAGACTATTTTCTGTATCTATAATTTTGTGCTTTTTTAAGATAGATTGATTGTACATCTTTCATCCATCTTTCCAATTAAGTTTACATCTTATTTTTCTGCTCTTTGTATGGGAAATACTTGCATAATCTCTAATGACCACATGCTAACCCAGGATATGAACCTATCATTGTTTAAAAAAAACAAAATATGTTATTAATATAAAATGAGCAATATCCCTTTAGGTGGCATGTGTGTGTGTGTGTACACACAAGATATGAAAAATAATAAAATTTTAAAATCCAACTTAAGGGAATAGAATACTCTTTTTTAACTAGAAATAATGTATTGGGCATTTAATAACCACATACTTATCATTCTATTACTCTTTCAAAACTTATTTTCTTTTTGGAATTGTTACTTAGACAAAGTTTTGGTCTCTTTCTAGTAGATGGTGTTCTTTCATGGGTTTATGTAGAACTCTTTCGCTTTACTATGAGAAAGTATGTGTATAATATTTTCTATGGTATCAAAGTTATATTCTTATATAAATGTTTTGTGAATGCCCAAGAGTATTTTGCTCTTAGACTTATATATGGATAAAGATATAGATTACATATCTATAAATCTATATAAATATTATTTACATATGTTACATATAAATAATTTAGGAAAATATATAAATTTATAAATACATATATGCATATGTACGTGTATGTGCATGTGTATGTTAGTTTCTTTCATTAGTTAGATAAATAGATTTTGCTTTTTATCTAACTTAATACTTGTTCATTTTTCATTATCCTGATCAATATTGTCTGTCTTAAATCTTGAGCCTTGAGAAGGAAGTGCCTGCCTCTGTTTAAATAACTTTACATGGTATTTAATTCTCTGATGTTCACAGAGCCACATAAATATTTTAAGATAAGATAATGGTAATGTTATAAGTTATTGTAGAATGTGTTGGCTCTACTAGCTTTTTTCCCCCTGCTAAATTTTGTTCAAGAGAATCAGTAAGGATTTTCCTGGGTCTGAAGCCAGCACAGTTAATTGGGGAGCATCTGTTCTGTGTTAATTATGTGTAGTTTAATGAAAGTCCAAATTGATCTGGTCCTTCTCCATCTCTCAAATTTTTCCATTTACCTCTTCAATGTGCAGAATTTGGAGGCATTCGAAACCTGATTTGTAACTGAGCAATTGACATTAGGTAACATGGAGTCTTAAGGGAGCTTTCAAGAGGATTTAAGTCATAATTGAGTATCTGAGGGGTTGGGGTGAGACACTTTATCCCAGTGGAGCTGACAACATTAGGAATGCTTATGTGGCATTATCTGTAATTCCAATTCCAAATCCATCTGTATTTTTTAAAGGAAAATTACATAGAAAATGTGCTCATTTTCAATAAATGTTATAACTAATTTCCTGCCTTAGGATGGAGGATTTGTTGGAGATAAAGTTAGCTAATGCATCCGTTTCCCATACTTGGGCCCATTAACATTGTTGAATACTTTAAATTCCTGCCACAGGTATTTATCTGAGACATATATCTGATTGATCACAAATATATAGACATATATTAAGTTTCAAAGATTTCTTTTCCCCCCTAGTCTCTGACAGGAAACAGCGATTTGAATTTGGAGCTCCACATGCACAGTGCCCACCCTCCCCTCCATCTTACCCCCAACATGGTTCCCCAGACAAAGTTGCTCAGTTAAGTAGGCCCCCTAAGTACCAGAAAATGTGCCAGGGATCCCACTCACACAGACCTGGGGTGGGTGGACCCAAAGAGGAGGCAAGTGTTTACTTGCAATAATGATGAGGATTTAATTGTGACAGTTAGAGGAACATTTGGAGGAGGTGAAGAGTAAAATCACTTTAGGAAGGGAGAAGTGCCCATGTAAAGGCTAGGAGATGAAACAGTCATGGTAGAATTGAGGGGCTGAAAGAAGACCAGGCCCTAGAATGCAAAGCATGAGGAAGGAGAGGATGGAGCTAGATAATACAGGGACATGGTCCTGGGTTAAGGGTTATCCAAAGGTTCAAGCAGGAGTAATGTCTGATTAGATCCTTCTTTTACCAAGACCACTCTGGTTACTTTAGAGAGTGGTTTGGAGGAGGGTGAAACCAGGGACTCCTGCACTAACTCTATTAAAAGATAATGGGTTATAAAGGATATTAATATATAGACAGTTCAATCTGTGCAGGAACTCTAATTTTCTGATCATCTTTACAAATTTGACCCTTGCATCTGGACATTGTCTGGTCCTAAAGCAATGTACTTCATCAACATTAAAAACTCAGTGACACACCCTTCTTTCTCAAATGTTTTCCATTTATGGACATTTCTGGGGAATCGTATATCTCTTCCTCTGGAAATAATATTGTCATTGAAATAACAGAGGGGAAGTGGCTTTGGAGACAAGATAGAATATTTTCTCTTCTCTCAATGGTAATGATGTTTTTTGACTATCTGAAAGCCTCGGTATGACAACTCTCCTTATCTCAGCCCATAAATTAATAAATAATTTAGGGATGGTGATGTAGATAAGTGGTAAATCTTTTCAATTTCAAGCAGTATTATGAAGTCATAATGATAAGATTCTTGAAAATCTTCCCTATGGAGGAAATGAGGAAAAAGTTACCAGAAAAAACTATAAGAAATGGATAGAGATGGGTAACCAGAACGACTTTGATCATTCAGTGAGGTCAAAACATATCAAGCATTTCTCTTACATACATTTTCTGACAGTTTGAAGCAGATAATCATATAGGAAATTGTAACTGAATAGCTAGATCACAGGGAATCAGAGACTTTAAAATAGAAAAAAAAAATGGTCTTAAGAGAGCTAAAGTTATCCATGCCATCAAGAAAGGCCCCTAGGCCCCATAGCCAAGAAATTGTAACTGAATAGGTAGATCACAGGGAATCCGAGACTTTAAAATAGGAAAAAACAAAAAGGTCTTAAGAAAGCTAAAGGTATCCATGCCATGAAGAAGGCCCCTAGGCCCCATAGCCAAGAAGACCATGTTTCGAAAGGAAAGAAATAGACAATTAATTGTCCCCTAAACTGTATCTGGCAATCTACACTCAGGCCAGACTTAGGTTAAAATAGACTCAGAAACCTTCACCTTATGAACTAATCTATTTATATGAGTTTGCATATATTTCTCTGCATTTCCCAAAGCAATTATCACCTAATGATGCTGATTCTGTCCATTTACATGGCAGTAGGCAAGGATCATCTATTACTCATCTGCTGTTCTGAAAAATATAGCTATTTCACTAATCAGGGGCAAAAACATTTATACTATATGTTTATTTAGACATATTTATACTATATATGTCTAATACTGATATCACATCCATTGGTTCATGAAATGAATTGAGCAATTATTTCTCCTAAAGACATTTTATTTTTGTCAAGCAAAAGGTTTGTATATTTTAAAGGTAGTCAATGGTCTATAACAAATTGCAGCCTCTTTTGCTGTCAAAGGATAATCTAATTTCCCTTTTGGTTACTGACAAAGCTTGTGTTGAAATTCATTATTTTAAAAGCCTTTGACAATGGTTAATATAGATTAATATGGGCATTGTTTTTATTGTTATTCTCTAATATAACTGCCCTTAACTCATGCACAAGCACATTCATTGAAATTATAAATGAAAATTTGCATATGTTATATTAATTAAAACTTAAATTCCTTCTAACACTGAAAATACATACCCATGTGTTAATAGCTTTTCCAAATGACATCAGTACATAAGTGGATCTGAACGTACTTGATAAAAGCTGGTCAGTGTAGATTCGAGAACTATTGTTTAACCAATATCATGATGATTGATATTCCCCTCCAAAAAGGTTACTGAGCTGTTCCAAACGTCTTGATTTATAAAACCTGTGGAATTTCTAGTATACATTATGGCCACATCTGTGTATTTTATGGATATGGACAATAATCAAAGGCTTCATTTAACTTATTCTTTATTTGTAGCAAGGCCTTTATTTATCCTGCCAAAAGTGAGCCAAAACTCAGATGGATGAGGTTAGACTAATTAGAGAAAAAAATATAATTGTAAAATTTGGCATACAATGTAGGGCCCACGTGCATTTCAAGGTCCTTTACTAAACCATTTAGTATTTTACAAAAACAATTCAATAGCACATGTACACACAGATATAGGTCACAGATGTCTCCACCACAAGTACTTACATATTTTTAAATGTTATAAGATAAAATATCTAGGGATTTAGTGACTTTAAGCTGAATAGTTTAATAAAAACAACCATGTAATGTATAATAACTTGGCAAAAATTGCTATATAAAAACTTAGACTTTATTTGTAGAAGTATAGCAGTATAGGCCAGACACAGTGGTTCAGGCTTATAATCCCAGTACTTTGAGAGGCTGAGGTGGGAGGATTGCTTGAGCCCAGGAGTTTGAGACTAGCCTGGGCAAGATGGCATGACCCCATCTCTACAAAATAATAATAATGGTAAAACATTATCTGGGCATGGTGACGCCTGTGGTCCCAGCTACTCGGGAGGCTGAGGCAGAAGGATCCCTTGAGTGCAGGAGTTCAAAGCTGCAGTGTACTGTGATCTCACCTCACTGCACTCCTGTCTGGACAACAGAGCTAGACTTCGTCTCTTAAAAAAATTAAAAAGTATAGCAGTGTATCATGGTGTTTAAGAAGAATGGTTCTATCGGGAGTTGGAGGTTGCAGTGAGCCAAGATCATGCCATTGCACTCCAGCCTGGGCAACTCCATCTTAAAAAAAAAAAAAAAAAAAGTGGTTCTAGAACCATATTGCCTAAATTCAGTACCTGAAAATTCAGTTCCATTCATTCGCTGTGTGACATTAGGCAAGTGTTTATGTTCTTGTCCTCTTGAGACTCAATTTTCTCATTTGTAAATGGGGATATTAATATGCTTATGGCTGAAGTTTATGTTGAGGTTAACTGAATTATTCCACATCAAGCACTTAGTGATGAAAGCTACTATATCATAAGTTCTCAAAAAAATTATATACTTATACATTATTTGGTATTTATTTAAATGTTATTGCATAATTTTAATGTCTTATTTTTTATCAGAGCCCTTAGATTGGGGCAATAATTAACTGATCAAAATGTATCTGTATTGGTACACAACACACTTCAAAAGAACATTGTAAACACTGGGTCATTTTCAGAAGAAAATGAGCTAAGTAATGAAATATGGGTATATAATGTTATAAGAAGAATTGCTAAAAAGTCCACAATGTTAAGGCATATTAAGAGGTAATATACCTTCAAGTGTTATAAGCATAATACCATTTGAGAGAATTATATTTATTTAAAAAAATACTAGGATCAAAGGATAGAATAATCATCATAGAATGATTTAGTCACTTATTCAAAAATATTAACTGAGCATCCTCTATGTGTTAGACACTGTGCAGTCTTAGTATAAAAATGGAAAAAATGTTTGCTTTATGTATTTATGCTTACTGAGAAAAAAATAGGCATTAATTCAATAATCATAAAAATGAAATATAACATTTTTACCATAAAGTAGATAGTATTTATACTAGGAGAGTATTTATACTAGGAGAGCATACAGTAGAGGATTTTACCTAGTCAGGGAGCTAACAGGAGGGCTGATATGAATTCCAGAAACTGGTAGACATTGAAACACTGACTAGCAAAGGGAAGAGTTTCCCAAGATGATGGAACAGTATATACAAACACCCTGAAGCCAAAAGAACAAATCCACAAAACTCAAAGGTTGGTGTGGTCTTAGGCAATGCACAAGCAGGGGTCACATTAAGGACCTTTGCCTTTATCCAAGAAGCAAAAGCATTACAAGACTCTAAGATGGCTGGGCGCGGTGGCTTACGCCTGTAATCCCAGCACTTTGGGAGGCTGAGGCGGGTGGATCATGAGGTCAGACGATCAAGACCGTCCTGGCCAACATGGTGAAACCCCATCTCTACTAAAAAAAAAATAAAAAAAATAATTAGCCGGGCTTGGTGGTGCATGCCTGTAGTCCCAGCTACTCAGGAGGCTGAGGCAGGAGAATCGCTTGAACCTGGGAGGCAGAGGTTGCAGTGAGCCAAGATTGTGCCACTGCATTCCAGCCTGGCGACAGAGTGAGACTCTGTCAAAAAAAAAAAAAAAAAAAAAAGACTCTAAGATAAGTGTAATATGATCGGTTTCATGTTGAAAAGATTGCTTTTCCTGTAGTGTGAGAAAGTGATTGGAGGGTGACTACAGTAAGTCTAAGTAGAATTAGGTAGAGCAGTGGAAATAATTTAACTTTCTTCTCCTATCCCCCAAATGTTTTCATTGAAGTGATCATTATAGAAATGAAGTTGTGAATGGATTGGAGAGAAAGTTTGGGTTTTCAATCGTTAAAAATATTCTAGCAGCTGGGCATAGTGGCTCGTGCCTTGTAATCTCACCATTTTGGGAAGTTGATGCAGGGGGATCACATGAGCCCAGAAGTTCAAGGATACAGTGAGCTGTGATCATACCACTGCATTCCAGCCTGGGCAACAGAATGAGACCTTGTTCAAAAATAAAAATAAAAAATCGAGTACAATACCAGTGAAATTCTTGTCCCTGGACATGTTCAGGCAGAAGCTGAATGATTGACTTACTTGTTGGAAAAGAAGGAATGTAAATTACTGAACTAGATCATGACTGACCTCTCAGGTTCCTTACAATATTGTACTTGTACAATGCTCAATCCATTTATCCTACAAAATAAGTTCAGTACAAGAACAGGCTCTACAACCTACACAAGAGGCTCAATTTCCTAAGATGTTTTCTCCAAAAGACAAAAAATTGCAGCCAAAGATAAAATAAGAGGAAAACATTTGTTTTTGCCAGAACTTCAAGATGCCCAGTGGAGATGGCAAACCGAGATATAAAATGTGAGTACAGATGGAATATATACCTCATATTCATACTTGAATGTGTATGAGTAGGTGTGTATACAGAAGAGCAGATTGGAAAGGAAATTTCAAGTCATAATGACCTGACCTGGGTTTGAATTCCTTGTCTGGCATTTAGTAGATAATGTGGTATTGGTGAGGATGCAACCTTTCCAGACCTCAGCTTCTTCATCTGTAAGTCAGGGAATTAATACTCACATTATGGTTACTGTGATGATCCAGGGAGATAATGATATAAAATAAGGTTCAATTATTATTAACATTTTTTAACATTTAAAATTAAAACATTATCTCTTAGGATTATTTTTCCTGCTTAAATAAATGTAGAGTAGACTTAAAATCATCAGAAGTTTCTTTAGAGAGTGTACATAAATGTATATAATAGTTTTTTGATTCATTAAGTGTAGCAAGCAATGGAGATGAGCTTCTCTAAAGCCACTGATAGTTATCCTTTTTATTGTCAGTCTCTATCAAAAAGGCTAGAGAGCTAAAGTATTCACCTTGTCAGACTACCTTTGCAACAAGGGATGATTTTTTAGCACATTTTTGTCCAATGAGCTGTAGCATAAAGTTTTGTGGAGGGTTCATTTTTATAAGACAAAGCCTCCTAGAGTACAAGGCTTTTAGACTATCTACTTTCTTTCTGGTTGAAAGAAAACAGATGCACAGAGATGCTTCTGCTATCCTGCTACCAGGAGAACAAAAGCCACAGAGTAAAAGGAGAAAATGAGTGTGGAATCCTGATGACTTCATTTAAACTTAATGTAGCTGGACAGCTCTCTGGGCTGCTTTTTGTGTGGTGTAACTAAACATTTTACCTTTTTAAGTCATGTTTTCTACTGCTGTCACCTAAACACAATCCTATCCCATACATTGTAATGGCAAGGTTACTACAGGGCAGATTGGGTTACCTAAATTAAGAGCATGTCTCCTAGATTTATATACATGTGATGTTCCATTCCAGGATACATCCAGGTTCTTTCAAAGTTATGTTTTGATATAAAAATGGATTATCTGCCCTGTTCCCCTTTTTAGCAAATGGCTAGTAATCATTTGGCCAATTGCAGCCTAGTTTGGTATAATGAAATAGCTACCAGCAAGCAACAAAATCACTTTCCAGTGAAGAATGTGATGAATATATGTGCTGCCTAATATTCACAATCAGAAAATCTGTGCAATCCACTGGTACCTACTATTCTTCCATTGATGTAATATTGAAGGTCTAGGTGGTTAAGCAAGACATCTGGATTTCAATCAGAATACAGAAAAAGTTGTAGATTATAAAATACTTTTGTGAGAATCCATAACAATGGGTAATGTCTAATAAAGAAGATGGAATTTCACACTAACACTTTTAAGGACATGGGAAATACACTTTGAGCTTTCACTATACTCATGTGCTACCTCATTCATTCAAATACATTTTGCCTTCCACCACAGAAACTGAATTTGGAGATGGTACAAAACTTTAGGGATAATCTCTTTTAGGATGTTGAATAACCCTACATTGCCTTTTCTCATCAATGGCAGATCAGAGACATGCCCTCAAATCAACTATGTTTCTTAAATCTCTCTAAAGTTAAAATTTTGGAGATATAGATATGTGAAAATATTTCAGTAGAAATTCATAATAGCACTGCTCCATAGAATAAATTTATTTCAATATTCTTGAATAATTCTCTGTAATATGAATTGTTCAAGATACTTGGAGACAAAAAAGTTCATCTTTGAATAGAGATTGGAAACAGGCCCATTCACATGTAAAAACTTGATGTATAATGAAGGTGATGAAGAAATAAATGGGAAAGGAAATCAGTAGATAGTATTATCTCAGGAAGTGAAAAACGTTTAAAATATAGAATATACCAAGCAACACATTCAAACATGAGCTTCAGCTGTGCTAAAAGCATAAATATTAAAGGTAAATTATAAATAATAGAAGCTCATATATTGGGATGTCTTTATGGATCTACAGTTGAGAAATGATTTCTTAAAACCTCTACAATACAAAAGGCAAAAAATTCTGCTTGTTTTCATTGAAGTGTTGTATTCATTAAGGCACATCACTAACAACAAATACAATGTATTGGAAGGAAATATTTACAATGCCTAAAAACAAAGGAATTAATATCTGGAATATATAATGAACTCTTAAACACATAAAAGAAGGCAATCAAATGGAGAAATAGACAAAGATTATAATGTGGTAGTTGGTAATTACCAGAAGAACTATATTGCTAATAACCATATGAAGAACCTCACACTCATTAGTACATAGATAAATGCAAAGGAAAGACAAAGAGAATTTAAAACTCATTAAAGATGTAAAGCTGGTTGATGACAAAGGCTGACAGAAACCTAGAGGTACAGGAATCCTCGAGCACTGCTGGTTGGAGAGATGGTTCCTAGATTGAGTTATGGAGAACTTGTGATCCAACAAACTTATTTCAGAGCATATGGTCCAGAATAGTCTGCCCAACCCCAACCTCATCTCAGATTTCTGCGGGAAAATGTATGGCCATACTGCAACATTGCTTATGGTAGTGGAAATTTGAAGATAATCTAAGTATTTGTCACTGAAAAATTATGGAATGCTCTTCAAAAGTTAGAAGCAGTGGACTAGATATTCACACATCAATCTTAAAAACTAAAACAGAATTAGAACATTGCAAGATCTATAATGTATTTTAAAATACACACACACACAAACAAAACCACGTATAAGATATGTACATCAATAAAAAGAAAAGACATGACAACTGAAATAGTTCCTTGGGCAGAGAGAAAGGAATAAGGATAAAATAAATAAATTTTAAAAATATATAAAACAGTTTAGGGGCCTTGCATAATGGAATGATGTTATCAGGCCATGAAGAAAGAAATATTATTCATTCAACTTTTTGTATCTGATGTTCCCCCACCAAAATAAACAAATAGCAAAAAAAGAAAAATCTGGAACACAGTGTTATCACAGGAAACCAAGAATAAAAATTCACCATGCCAAGGATAAAGCAGAAAAATCACAGCATAAACAACACATGTAGCCAGAGTAAAAGACATAGGAGTACATCTCATAGTCCATTTTTTTAAAGCTATATAAAGTTTGGGGAAAGAAGCAAACTCCAAGACTTAATGTGATTTTTTGTATGAGAAGTAGTGGAAGGTAATAAGAACACAAGCTTTCTTCTGATTTAGACATCCTTGTTTTCTAATTCAGATTCTATCTTTTTCTATGTATGTGATCTAAGTAAGATGATTTTAATTAAAGCCAACCCTTCATTTCTTTTCATTTTATACACAAGAATGATACTGCTTGCATTGCAAATCTATTGGGAATATTATAAAACAATGTATTTCATATATATATGTGCATATATATGTATATATATATAATTTTACCTCTCCAGAGGAATATGTTTTTTACTTGAGCTATAGAAATAAGTCTATATTAGTAAAAATCCAGGATTTATCTAATAGTGAAACATAAAAGTTACTGCTGAATGGAACTTTAAAGTATTACTGCATGATTTCAGGTATTTGTTAGAGAGCTTTAAAAGGCCAGAGACTCCTGTGAGGGTATGAATCATGGGCAGAATCACATCAAATTTCAGGCTAAAATTAGACTTTAGGGATACAACATGGTCCCTAAGTCCTGAACATTTTATCAACTCTTTTAATCTACCTACCTAAAAAATATCTTAAAGGCTGCCTCTTCAGAAAGCTTTAATTTTTGGTCATGAAAGTATGAATTTAAGCCCTTCTTTATGGATTTAAACATCAAATACTAGTTGACTTGCCTTTGCTCTTGTCTTTTCCTCCAATCTGATATTGATAGGCCACATGAGGGCTTCATCTTTTTCCTTGTCTGTTTTCTCCTAACTTCATTTGCTTGCTCCTTACCTAAGGTATGACTATGAGGATATTGGATCCATTAGATGGGAGGAGTAGATATTATCAAAGGGTGTGAAAGGAGAAAAAAAAAACCTGGTTCACAATATTCCCTTCATCTGGAGATTATATGTATATACACAATCTCCAGATTATGTATGTATATATATTTATGTGTGTGTCTCTATATATAGAGACACACATGCATATATAATGCTTTCATAGGAAAAATCACTGATTTAAAAAATAATTATTGTGATATTCCATTTATTGATAACATTAAACATTCTAATTGGTCCATCAAGTCAGGTAGAGAATGTAAGTACTTAAAATATCTTCAAGTGATAGATAGCCCAGAGCTCAGATTTAAAATCCTTTGTACAACCAAAGATGGTCTCATCAAGAATTGATGACAGTGGATTTGTAATATATTTTGAAATCAGGAAGTGCAATGTCTACAACATTGTTTTCCGTTCTCAGGATTGTTTTGGGTATTTGAAATCCTTTGTATTTCTATATGAATTTTAGGATATTTTTCTATTTCTGTTAAAAAATGCCATTGTGATTTTGATAGGAATTTCATTGAATTTGTAAACTGCTTTGGGTAGTATAAACATTTTAACAATATTAAGTCTTCTAATCCATGAACACAGGATATCTGTTTATTTGTGTCGCCTTTAATTTTACTCATGAATTTTTTTGCAATCTACAGTGTGCAAGTTGTTCACCTTCTCAGTTAAGTTTATTTCTAAGTACTTTGTTCTTTTGATGATATTGTAAGTGGGATCATTTTCTTAATTTCTTTTCATTGTTTGTACGTAGAAACACAACCAATTTTTGTATGTTTGTTTTAAACCCTGCAACATTACTGAATTTGTTTATTATAATAGGTTTTACGGTAGAATATTTAGGGTGTTCTACATTTAAGATCATACCATCTCAAATAGATATAATTTTACTTATTTCTTTATGACTTATATATTGCTTTTATTTATTTTTCTGCTTAACTAGTCAGGCTAGGACTTCTAGTACTATGTTGAATAGGATAGACAAGAGTGGGCATCATTTCCTTGTTCCTGATGTTGGAAGAAAAGCTTTCGATTTTTTTTATTATTGAATGTGATGTTAGTTGGGGTCTTTTTATGTATGTTCTTTTTTATCTTAAGTAAATTATTCTACTCCTAGTTTGTTGAGTTTTTGTCATGAAAATGTGTTGAATGTTTTCAAATCCTGGGTTTTAAAAATCTAATTAGACTATCATGTTGTTTTTATCCTTTATGTGATTACTGTGGTCTATCGTGTTAATTTTCATATGTTGAACCCCCCTTGCATCCAGGGATAAAGGCTACTTGGTGGTGATGAATGATGAAAGGCTACTATGCTGTTGAATTTAGCTTGCTGGTGTTTTATTGAAGATTATTTTTATCTAGCATAGAGGCAGACATATTGACTAATGGAACAGAATAAAAACTCTAGAAATAAATCCACGCATATATAAACCACTGATGTTTTACTATGGTACCAGGAATATACAATGGAGGAAGGATAGCCTCTTCAACAAATGATGTTGGGAAAACTGGGTATCCACATACAAAAGAATGAAATCAAGTACTTATCTTATACCATACACAAAAATCAAGTTAAACTAGGTTAAAGATGTAAACATAAGACCTGAAACTATAGAATGCCTAGAGGAAAACATGGGAAAAATGCTTCATGAGTTTTGTCTTGTCAGCTTCTTAGATATGACCCCCAAATCACAGGCAACAAAAGCAAAATTAGACAAGTGGAACTAGATAAAACTAAAAGGCTTCTGCATATCAAAGGAAACAACTAACAGTAAAAAGACAACCTACAGAATGTGAGGGAGAAAATATTTGAAAACTGCATATATATGATATGGAGTTAATATCCAAAATATATAAGGAGCTCCTAAATTTCAATAGTGAAAATAATCAAATAACGCAATTAAAAATGGGCAAAGGATTTGAAAAGACATTTCTCAAAACAGACATACAAATTGTCAATAAGTACGTGAGAAGGTTCTCAACATCACTAGTTATCAGGGAGATGGAAATCAAAACCACTATGAGATATCATCTCACACCTGTTAGAAAGCTATTATGAAAAAAAGTAAAAACAAATGTTAATAAGGATATGGAGAAACTGGAACCCTTGTACTTTGTTGCTGTGGATATAAAAGGTTGCAGCCACTATAGAAAGCAGCATGGAGATTCCGCAAAAATTAAAAATAGAAGTACTATGTGATCCAACAATTCAACTTCTGGGTATTTATCCAAAAGAATTGACATCAGGATCTTGAAAAGATATTTACACTTCCATGTTCTCTGCAGCATTATACGGAATAACCAAAATGTGGAAACAATCTAAATGTCCATCAATGGATAAAGGGATAAAGAAAATACTGTGTGTGTGTGTGTGTGTGTGTGTGTGTATGTGTGTATATATGTGTGTGTGTGTATATACATATGAATATTTAGCTTTTAGAAGAAAATTCTTTCATATGTGATCACTATTATGAGTTTTGCCTGCAGCAGCAACTCTGCCAGGTCCTCACAATGAATTTCAGAAAAGATTTCCTTGTGCTTCTGGCCCAGAAGGGGAAAGGAAACAACTTTTAAATATGTCAAAGTATTCTGTTCTTCTTAACCAGGTCTGCCTTCAGGAGAAACTGTAACCAAAATAATCAACTGAGATTTTAACAGAGCCTAACTGATTTGGGAGAAGAGGAATATGCAACTCGAACCTACTCTAGCTATCTTGTTCTATGTAGGACTTTTCTTTTTGGAATTTCCACTATATGTATGTTTCACCTTTTGTAGTTGTCTCACAGTTCTTGGATATCCTATTTTGTTTTACTTTTGCAGTACTCTCACCCATCTATCAGAAATGTACAAATCAAGCAGGCAGAAAATTAGTAAGGATCTAGTTGAACTCAACACTATTAAGTAACTTGATATAATGGACATCTGTAGACTATTTGATTCAGCAACAGGAGAATACACATTCTTCTCAAACTCCTGTGGAACATTCACCAAGATAGAGCATGTTCTGAGTGACATAAAAATCTTAACCAATTTAAAATAATAGAAATCATATAATGTCTGCTCTCAGACCACAATGGATTTAAACTAGAAATTGATAACAGAAACAGTTGGAAAGTTCCAAAATATTTAGAGATTAGATAGCATACTTCTAAGTAATACAAGAGTCAAACAAGAAATCTCAAGAAAAAATTTAAAAATATTTTGAACTAACAGAAAATGAAAAATATAACTTATCAAAATGTGTAAGATGCGGTGATGAGAGAGAAATTTATACCACTTAATGCATATATTAGAATAGAAGAATGCTCTAAAATAAATCATCTAAGCTTCCACCTTAGGAAAATAAAAAAAAGAATAAATCCAAAGTAAGTAGAAAAAAATAAATAATAAAAACCAGAGTGAAAATTAATAAAATTGAAACCAGGAAATCAAGAGAGTCAACAAAACCAAAAGCTAATTATTTGAAAAATCATTAAAATTAATATTCCTCTAGTCAAGCTAACTATGACAAAAAGAGAGGACACAAATTACTAACATCACAAATAAAGAGTCACATCACTTCTGATCGCATGGATATTAAAAGGATAATAAAGGCATTCTATGAACAACTCTATGCCAACTAATTCGATAACCTTGATGAAATAGGCCAATTCCTTGCAAGACACAATCTGCCGTAATTCACACATGAAGACATAGACAATCCAAATAGGCCCATATTTATTAAAGAGATTGAATCAATATTTCATAATCTCACAGAACATAAAGCTCCAGACCCATACGGATTCATGGGTGAATTTTATCAAACATTTAAGGAAGAAATTATATTCTGCACAATCTTTTTCAGAAGGTAGAAGCAAAGGGAATACTTTCTAACTCATCTTAGGAGACTAGAATTGCCATAATACCAAAATCAAAGACATTACAAGAATAAAAAAACTATAGACCAACATCTCTCATGTATATAGAAGCAAGGAATTCTCAACAAAATAGCAGCAAATCAAGTCGAACAATGTCTAAAAAGAATTACACACCATTATCAATCCCAGGTAGGCAGAGCTGATTCAACATTTGGACATCAATTAATCTGTTACATCAACAGGCTAGAGAAGAAAAAAAGTCACATGATTATATCAATAGATGCAGAAAAAGGATTTGACAAAATCCAACACCTATTCTCTACCTTCTTACTGGCCATACCCACTCAGCACACATACTGCTACATTGTTATTGCTTGGCAGCCTATGTTAAGCTTGTGATAGGAGCAGGGAATTTCTCTATTCTTCTGGTCGAGATTCAGTTGTAGAGTCTTTGTGTCTAAGCATGGGAAATGGCATCTCTTTATTATTCCTTCCTGTTCCTCCAGTGACAGGCAAACTCCGTTATGTATCATTAACAGGTCTTGGGCAGGAAAGATTTTTTGGCCCCTCCATCAGCAGTAGCAAATGCTGCTATATATCATTCAAAATTCTTGTCCCTAGAGGAGCTTCTATTTCTACCCTTTTGCCAGAAGCTGTGACTCTTTGCTTGGTTTCTCAGGCAAAAAGGAGTGTTTTCTACCCTTCCTCCAATAGTTTTGCTTTTGCCATTTTCCAGCAGTCCTGTGAGTGGGAGATTTGCTGCCCCCGTCTCAATGGCTTGGGATTTTGCTTCTCATAAAAGTAGGGTCTGGTGAATTAATATTGTATGTTTGTCCCTCAGTGGTAGCCAAAAACCTCTTTCATATGTGTGCCACTGAAGGGGGCTCACTCTATTCTCCTGCCTTGGACCCATCTTTTTTGTGAGTCCCATGAAGATTTTGTGAGTGAGTGAGAACTACCATTGTACGTGTAGCTCTCAGTTCTTCTAAACGAATGTGCTCACAGTCAGCCTCTTCTATTGCATTACGATTTTAGCTGACTATTACCCACTTATTTGGCAGTCATCTGTCCCTCCTATGTTCTTTCAAAGATTAAATAGTCCAGCAGTCTCATCTCTTTGAAGGTGATTGTTATTCCTTGGAATTAAGTCTGCTTGAATGTCTTGTAATCTCAAGTTTCTGATGAATTCAAGAATGGTGTGCTTTTCTAAATTATCCACCTTTTCCTTGTTAAGATAGGATGGATGTTCTTTTGTAGCTTTCTATACCTTAAGCAAGATTGAAATTGGCAATGGTCTTTTAAAAGGCATTTAGCAAACACTGACCCAAAGCAGTGGACTCAAAACACAGAATATACATAGTTTATTTTTCAAGCAGAATACAAATCTGAAAGCATACATTTTATGTTGTCACTTTTTTGCTTAAAACCTCTACAATGATTTCTTATTGCTCTTAAAATACAAACTTCAGGCCACAACCCATAATTCCCTTCATCATCTGGCTGCTGTCTATATCACCACTCAACTCATACCGTTCTCCTTCTGGCTCACTCTGATGAAGCCTTATGGCATAGGTAGCTCTTATTTTCAACACACTAGACTCCTTCATGTCTCTGAGCTTTTTACCTCTAGCTGAAATATGCTTTCTTCTAATTTTTGTATGATTGTTTTCTTCTTCTTTTAGTTCATATCTGAAATGCCTACTTTCCCTTAGTTATTCCATGATCTCAAATCTCATTTTTTCATGTGACAATTCTCTCTACAATCATATTTATTTTTTGCTTATTTCTCAAAAAATAAGCCACATCAAAGAAGGGAAATTTCCTCTACTAGTCACTTCAATATTTCTAGCACCCAGATCATTAATCGGCATATATTAGAAACTCATTACCACAGCCCCTTCACCCCATCTGTAGGGCATATGTTCCAGGACACTCAGTGAATGACTGTAACTGCAGATAGTACTGAACCCTGCATATGCTGTGTGTTTTTTTTCTTATACATACATACCTATGGGATTGCTTAAGTTAGAATTTGGCACTGTAAGAGACTAATAACAATAATAAAAATTTATAACAATAGACTATAATAAAAGTTATATGAATGTGGTCTCTCTCTTTCTCTAAATATCTTGTTGTACTATCCTCACCCTTCTTGTGATGACATGAGAATATAAAATACTTACATGATGAGATAAAGTGAGGTAAATTACATAGAGAGGCATTGTGATGTAGCATTTAAAGCTTATTTCTGGAATTGTTTATTTCTGGATTTTTTCATTTACTATTTTCAGACCATGATTGACTATGAGTAACTGAAAACACAGAAAGCAAAACTGAGGATAAGTGGGGACTACTGTAACTACTTACTGAAAGAAGGTTGGGTGAATTAACACCTGTGTATTATGTTAATATATGCAATTTTAAAAAATTCATAATGCTTTTGTGTGTATATTTGGTATCTCTAGATTATTGAACAATGGCTTGGCATTAGTAAAAATTTACTAGATATTTAGTGAAAAAACTACGGAAATATAGATCTCAGCTCAATGAGATATGGATTCAATAGTTTCATGGGGAAAATTTTTAAAAACAATAAAGCCTATTACAAATGTTGACATAGTCTGGATGTGTGTTTCTGTCCAAATCTCATACTGAAGTGTAATCCCCAATGTTAGAGGTGGGGCCTGTGGGAGTTGATTGGATTACGGAGAAATTTCTCATGAATGGTTTAGGACCATCCCCCATGGTACTGTTCTCATGGTAGTGAATGAGTTCTCATGAGTTCTGGTCATTTAAAAGTTTGTGGTACCTCCCTGTTTGATCTCTTGCTCCTGCTTTTGCCATATGAAGTACCAGCTCTAGCTTTGCCTTCAGCCATAAGTAAAAGCTCCCTGGGGCCTCCCCAGATGCAGATGCTGCCATGCTTCCTGTACAGCCTGAAGAGCCATAAGCCAATTAAACCTCTTTTCTTATAAATTACCCAGTCTGAGGTATTTCTATAATAGCAATGCAAGTATGGACTAATACAGAAAATTGGTACTGGGAGTGAAGCATTGCTATAAAAATACTTGAAAATGTGAAGTAGCTTTGGGATTGGGTAACAGGCAGAGGTTGGAAGAGTGTGGAGAGCTCAGAAGACAGATAAGGGAAAGTTTGGAACTTTTTAGAGACTGGTTAAATGGTTGTGAGCAAAATGCTGACAGTGATATGGATGATGAAGTCCAGGCTGAGGAGGTCTCAGATAGAAATGAGGAACTTACTGGGAACTGAAGCAAAGGTCACTTTGTTATGCTTTAGCAAAGAACTTGGCTGCATTTTGCCTCTGCCCTAGGGATCTGTCAAACTTTGAACTTGAGATTGATGATCTAGGATATCTGGTGGGAGAAATTTCTAAGCAGTAGCGACTTGGCTGGTTCTTTTTTTGTTTTTTGTTTTTTGAAATGGAGTTTCGCTCTTGTCACCCAGCCTGGAGTGCCCTGCTGCGATCTTGGTTCACTGCTGCAACTTCCCCTTCCTGGGTTCAAGCAATTCTCCTGCCTCAGCCTTCCGAGTAGCTGGGATTACAGGCACCTGCCACCATGCCCAGCTAATTTGTGTATTTTTAGTAGAGATGGGGTTCTACCATGTTGGTCAGACTGGTCTCAAACTCCTGATGTCAGGTGATCCACTGATCTCGGCCTCCCAAAGTACTGGGATGACAAGTGTGAGCCACTGTGCCTGGCTACGACTTGACTGCTTCTATCAGCCTATTTTCATATGTGGGAGCAAATAAATGACTTAAAGTGGCAACTTACATTTATAAGGGAAGCAGAGCATAAAAGTTTAAAACATTTGCAGCCTGGCCATGAGGCAGAAAAAAAAAAAAAACAGCTTTTTCTGGAGATGAATTCAAGTGGGCTATGGAGTCACCACTTGCTAGAAATATTTGCATAACTAAAAGCTAAGTGCTAATAGCCAAGATAACGGGACAAAGGCCTCAAAGGAATTTCAGAGAACTTCATGGCAGCCCCTCTCATCACTGACTCAGAGGTCTAGGTTTCCTGGGTCAGGCCCAAGATCCCCACTGCCCTGTTAGCCTCAGGACACTGTTCCCTACATCCTGGCAGCTCCAACTCTGGCTCAAAGGGCCCCAGATATTGCTCAAGCCACTGCTTCAGAGGGTGCTAGCCATAAGCATTGGCATCTTCCATGTAGTGTTAAGCCTGTGAGTACACAGAGTGCAAGAGTTCAGGCTTGGGAGCCCCTGCCTAGATTCCAGAGGCTGTATGGAAAAGCCTGGATGTCCAGGCAGAAGCCTGCTTCAGGAGCACAGCCCCATGGAGAACCTCTACTAAGGCAGTGCAGAGGGGAAATGTGGGGTTGGAGCCCCCACACAGAGTACCCACAGGGGCACTGCCTGGTGGAGCTGGGAGAAGAGGGCCACTGTCCTCCAAACCCCAGAATGGTAGATCCACCGACAGCTTGACCCTGTGCTTGAATAAGCAGCAGGCACTCAATGTCAGCCATTTGGCACAGCTATGGGGGCTGAACCCTGCAAAGCCACAGGGGTGGAGCCGCCCAAGGCCTTGGGGGCCTACCCCTCACACCAGTGTGCCCTAGGTGTGGGACATGGAGTGAAAGGAAATTATTTTAAGGTTTAATGACTGCCCTGCTGGGTTTCAGACTGCATAGGGCCTGTAGCCCCTTTCTTTTGGCTACTTTTTCCCTTTTAGAACAGGAATGTTTACCCAATGCTTGTACTCCCACTGTATCTTGAAAATAACAAACTTGTTTTTGATTTTACAGGCTCATAGGTGGAAGGGACTAGACTTGTCTCAGATGAGACTTTGGACATAAAATGAGTTAAGACCAGAGATTATTTAGAAGGCATGACTGCACTTTGAAATGCAGGAAGGACGTGAGATTTGAGAGATACCAGGAGCAGAATGATAGAGTTTGGATGTGCATTCCCACCCATCTCATATTGAAATGCAATCCCCACCCATCTCATATTGAAATGCAATCCCCACCCATCTCATATTGAAATGCAATCCCCACCCATCTCATATTGAAATGCAATCCCCAAAGATGGATGTGGGGTCTAGTAGGAGACGGTTGGATCATGGGGGTGGTTTCTCATGAATGGTTTAGCATCTTCCCCTGTGGCACTGTCCTCGAGTTGCAAGTGAGTTCTCATGAGATCTGGTCATTTAAAAGTATATGGCACCTTCCAGCTCACTCTCTTGCTCCTACTCTGGCTATGTAAGACGCCTGCTCCGGCTTTGCCTTAATGAGGCCTTCCTAGAAGCAGATGCCCCATGCTTCCTGTACAGCCTACAGAACCATGAGCCACTTAAACCTCTTTTCTTATAAATTACCCAGTCACAGGTATTCCTTTATAGCAATGAGAGAACAGACAAATATAACTACCTTTAGTGATTTACTTGTCCAGTGTTCCTTCATTAGGTAACACACTCTTTCATGGGGCTATTCTTATTCTAGCCAAAATGAAATGTTAGCTATTTTTATTCACATTGTAAGTGACTGAAACAGCATAAATGATTCCATCTTAGGGGAAGTTATGCTTTACAAAGGGATAACAGCTTCAAATAAAGAATTCACTTCTAACAAATAGATTTTCAGGTTCCAGCCAATGTCAAGAATAGGGTGATTTGCAAGAGACAGTTCTCAGATTCTCAGAAATTTCCTGAAGGGTTTGACACACAAATGGCATGCATGTTCAATCTTCCTCCTCTAGGAGCCCCACAATCCAAGTCTCAGACACCTCCATATTAGTACAATTTTTACACCAACATGTCAAAGTCTAAATCTTGTTAGAGTATCAGGTTTCAACTTTCAATGTAAGGGTGAAGAATGCCTTTTCTTTTCTCTCTCCTTTCCTTACTTCCTTCTTCCCTCCCTTTCTCCCTCCTTCCTTTCCTCCTCCTTCCTTCCTTTCTTAAACTCCTTGGAAAATTTCTTACACACATTGTAAATGTAATTTGCTTCCCTTTCTCCTTTCTATTTATAAAGGAAGCTGACCCAGAGAGCCTCCAGCTACATTTCATAAACCACCAACCCACTGGATTTTATAGCTATAGTCAGTGTAGTAACAATTAAGTGTCACAAATAATGTCATACTACTTGCTAGGGCCTTCAAAACAATTTTTTTTTTTTTAGAGTCAGGGTCTTGCTCTGTCGCCCAGGTGACCACGACTCACTGCAAGCCTCAAACTCCTGGGATCAAGCTATCCTCTTGCCTCAGCTTCCCATGTAGCTGAGACTACAGGTGAATGCCACCATGCTCAGCTAATTTTTAAAATTATTTTTAGTAGAGATGAGGTCTTGCTATGTTTCACAGGCTGGTCTGAAACTCTTGAGCTCAAGCACTCCTCCCATCTCTGCCTCCCAAAGTGCTGCGATTATAGAAGTGAGACACTATGCCTGGCCAAAGGTTTTTGCTCTTTCCCCAGGTGAAATTTGTAAGTCAGTTATTTAAATATAATCAATAGACAAAAAGTGAGAGAGTGAGAATTGATAACAATTGAGTTACATTGTGTCCAGTTTGCAAATGAAAAAAAATCTTGATGAATGTAACATGCAAATCTATTATGAACTTTCTAAGTCAATGTGAATAATTGCTTCAATATTCCTTTTAGGATTTGCTACTATATACTTTTCCATATTTTTTGCAAGTTATGATTTTCTAACGTTCTTTATACCAACAGTTCTCCATCCTAATAATGACAGTTTAAATAAGCACATGAGATTGGTAAAAATGAATTTTATAGAATTATTAAGTTGCTTACCTTACAATTTGAGGGAGGTTATTCAGTAAATGTTTTTCAGAACTAAAAAAAAAAAGTTGTTATTTCTCTGATAAGAAGCAATAAAATATATGCATCTTTTTCATATTTGCCATTTTCTTAATTTTTTTCTTATAGCTTGTTTTGCATTAAGTCTTGAGTGTACATTTTTTAAGAATTATTTAAGCACTGGAGCATTGTTAGAGTTCCCTGATTTAAAATATAAAAAATTTTGTTCATATAACAAACCTCAAATATTTGGCACCTAAACAATGGCATCTTTAAACAAATGAAATTCTAGGGAATACAAAATTTCCAGGCAGAATTTTGGAAGCACTATTGAGAAAAGCCAAAGAAATGTCATGATTGGTCAGGTCGCTGTAAGATCAAAGTGTCCTGACATTGGCTGGAAAGACAAGCATGCAACTAAACCCACTCTGGCACATGAGGTCACAGTACAAATGAGTGTTGAAGGTGCACCAAAGAGAAGAAGGAAAGCAATGATGAGCAGGAAAGAGAAGGAGACAGGAGTAGGAGGAAGGAGAAATATCAGTGATAAGGGAAGAAGAGTAAAAACATGATTGGTATAAGCTACACCAGTTTGAAAAAACCGAAAATAAAACATTAACAAAGGAAAGAAGACAGACAATGGTGTGGAAAAAGAAGAAACAGATATGGAAGATCAAAACCAAGCAAAAAAGGAATTTTATCCAGGACATCCTCCTATGGTATAATGCCTGAATATTAAGGAGTAACTCCATTTAGTCAAGTTAGTACAACACTAGCAAATAGAGGCACTGTTTGAAAAGAGGAAAACTAACATTCGTTTAGTGCCTAATCAATTGCAAAACATTTTGTCTCATGAATTACTCCATTGTTCCTTAATGGCAGTTCTGTTAGTCACTGTCATCACGACTGTGTTTACAGATTAGAAAACGAAGCCGCAGACAAACTTTAAGTAACCTGTCCAAGATGACAGCCTTGTAAAATGAGAAATTAGATTAATATGTAGCTGTTTTCAAGAATCATGGTTCAATTATGCCATTTTGCTCCTATCTTATGTTTATATTACATCAAAGATGACATTGATATAGTCAAAATTCCTTCTCATCAATTCCCTCAAACTCTTTATGTAATAAAAACAACTATGTATGTCCTTTGTAATACCTTTCATCTTGTCTCATGTTCCTTCAGAAATAGGATTAACTGGTACGTAGGTATACAAGACTCCTTGATTATTAACAGTCTTGGCATTGGTGTTGGGTTTATGTCCTTGATGAAGAAATGCCTGTCAATTTTGGCCAAAAAGTACAAATTGAAGTCATCTTTCCTGGATTTCCAAAATGATAGTAGACACTTAAAACTCTATGTTTATCTAAACACTTTGAGTATATCGTCATGATAAATGCCATGTGACATTTTATGATACCAGTCACAGAAATGTAGCTTTCAACACTCAAATCGTATTACACTAGCCATATTAGCTAATTTATATATTCTATCATGGATTTTAGATTTTGTGATGCCAAAATGGCTCACTGAAATTGTTAACAGTAGGTTTACAAAGATCTGATTCTCATTAGGTTGGTCCTGATGGATTTAGGGGCATAGGGCATATGACCCATACTTATGTTTAAGGCTAGATGCATAAATAAACTTTAAGATTAGAGAGAGAAGATTATTGTATTTTCACATTTTGTTTTGATAATTAAAGCCCAGATTCCCCCCCCTAAATTGCTACTTGCATTATTAAATAGAAAATTACTTTGAAAGCAATGGTTGCTCGAAGTATTATAGGAAAGGAAAATTGAGTATTGAACAAAATTTACGTAAAATAAAATGAATACTAAAACATGTAGGAGAAAACTGTTTCATATCTCAGAGACAAACATCAATACTAAAATTTGTGTCTTTCATATATAATATCTGTGAGCTAATAAAAGTGGTAAGCCTGTCAAAACAATTGGAACTCTCCTTCAATGTGTAACATAATCAAACACAATAACCATGAGGAATACACCATATAATGATATCAACAGTGTGAAGAAATTTATTCCATTTTATTTGTTTTTCATAGAAATGTAACATTCTAGAGGTGGTAGGATATAAAGCAGATGCACTTTAAGTTTAGATTGTAAGTGGGGAAACAGATGAGTCATGTAATTTGCCAAAGGCCATCAAGCAATTGAGATGATCCAAGACCAAAACCTAGGACATTTCATTTCCAGTCAGATCTTTTCCATTGTTTCTGCTAAGATAGAAGAAAGTGTTTCTGTATATAAACAGGAGCTAAGGCCAGGCACAGTGGCCCATGCCTGTAATCTCAGCACTTTGGGAGGCCAAGGCGGGCAGATCACCTGAGGTTGGGAGACAGAGACCAGCCTGACCAACATGGAGAAACCCCATCTCCAGTAAAAATACAAAATTAGCGGGGCATGGTGGTGCATGCCTGTAATCGCAGCTACTCAGGAGGCTGAGGCAGGAGAATCGCTTGAACCCAGGAGGCAGAGTTTGTGGTGAGCTGAGATTGTGCCATTGTACAAGAGCAAAACTCCATCTCAAACAACAAAAAAACAAAACAGGAGCTAAAAATGTACACACTACTTATTAATGTTTTCAAATCAGTAATGGACATATAGGGTAGCAAAACCCTGGTTTTATTGTTTGTTCACACCTGACATCTAAATTTTGACATT
This sequence comes from Pan paniscus, assembly GCF_029289425.2. Classification (NCBI taxonomy): domain Eukaryota; kingdom Metazoa; phylum Chordata; class Mammalia; order Primates; family Hominidae; genus Pan; species Pan paniscus. The sequence goes on from NC_073260.2 coordinate 79,864,613, forward strand.
GAATTACATTAGTACTGTTGCCTCCATGGTGGAAGTTAACTGTAAGAGAAGTCACGATACCTCGATTAAGTGAAAAATACGTAGAGTTTATCTTGTTACCAACAAGACTCTTTTTAGAGACAGAAAAGGTATAGCTACTCTGAACTTGAGCACCCCAGAAAGGGTTCATTGGAAGACTAAAAAAAAGTTGTGTAAACTGAGTATGTTAGGTCATTCTTGTGTTTCTATAAAGAAATATTTGGAGCTGGGTAATTTACAAAGAAAACAGGTATAATGGGCTCATGGTTCTGCAGGCTATACAAGTGTCTGCTTCTGGTGAGGGCCTCGGGAAACACAATCATGCTGGAAGGCAAAGGGGGAGCAGGCATCTCACATTACCACAGTGGGAATAAGAGAGCAAGGAGGGAGTTCTACACACTTTCAAACAACTAGATCTTGTGAAAACTCACTCATCACCAAGGAGATGGTGCTAAGCCATTCATGAGGGATATGCCCCCTTGATCTAAACACCTCCCACCAGGCCTCCCCAACCTCCAACACTGAGGATTACATTTCAACTTGAGATTTGGAGGGGAAAAATATCCAAACTATCTCACTGAGGAAACTGCAGCCATGATCAAATATATGGCCAATGGCACAGGAAATTTGTTTTTCCTCCAGCATTACCAATGATAATTTACCTTGCAAATGAATTAGAATGACCAAGTGCAAGTTCCTTTCCATAGAAATCATTTAGGAAGGGAACAGCACCTGGAGTTCAAGAATCTGTGAATTTCTAAGGGAAAATTTACATCTTTTTTTTTTACATCTTTAAGATTTAGCATTTTCTTTAATCATGACTGTAGCTCTAACCGCAGTAATATTAGAAGCACCTAGTCATTAATATAAATCAGATATTTTTATATCACCTTACAGTTTATTAACATATTGTTTACATTAAAGTGTATTATTTAATGTATTGACATATTTTAAAAACATTTTGATTACATTTGAATATACTAGTTTTTTCATTCTCTACATTTATTTATTTAAAAACATTAGTTTGAGAGACGTTTATAGACTGACAACTAATCCATTGTGCAAGAAAGATGGAGAATTTCTGATCTAGTCTAACTGCCCTAATCCAAAACATCTTAATCTCAGTCCTGGTTAACTATTATTTTCCTCACTGGTTTTACTCCTTCCATTCTTGCTACTCTAGAATCAATTCTACTTCAAATACCAGGGGTCTCTTTAGAATATGTAAGTACTGTCTCACTCACTCTCTTGCTAAAAATCTTCTGATGCTTTCCCAATACACTGACTCAAGTCCACATTCCAAACCATAGTCCAAATGCCACACATCTAGTTTCTTCCAGTTTCTCTACCTGACCAATTACGCTTTTCTTTACCTACTCTCCTGGCTTTCTTTGTATGCCTCTGTCATAAATTTGATATTGTCTATGGCCTTTGTTTGGCTTTGGTCCTTAGTGCTGGCTGGAATTCTCTCCTCCAAACGCTTCTCCCTACCAGATACTTGTATGGCTTCCTTCAAACCCACCAGGTTTCAACTCAAACACCACCTCCCAACATTATCCTTGATTACCCAAACTAAAGCAGCTCTTTCTTCCCCAGGTCCCTGTGTCATGTCACAGAATTGGCTTCAGAATTGTTCCCACCACCTGAAATTATCTTCATATCCACATATCTATTATATTTCTTGTTCAAGAGTATAAATTCTAAGAGGGCAAAGACTTGCCTGTTTGGCCTACCACTTTAAATTCTGCAGTACATAATGGGAATCCTATAAATATTTTTGACTGAGCATCATTAGTTTATTGATGAGGAAACTAGGGCACAGGGTGCCTGATGAGTTTCCTTGTCATTTCATATCATAATGCAGAAACTGAAAACACCTGTAATTAAACTTTTAATGGTCTGCTGGTATTTTATTTTTGATTACAGTTAAACAAATTATTCTATTATTGAAAAATACAACTTCTCTTGTATTGAATGAGCTTTTAGTGATTTGTCACACTACCTCCTAAAAGCTTACTCACCTAAGCACAAAACCCCAATTATTTTTACAGCATTGGTTAATTTTCTCTAAAATTTTTCTGAAATTGATGTCCCAATTTCTGAAACTGTACCTTCTTAGGCGTAGATTGTTCCTTGGATCATTTTTAGAATAATAGTGCCCTTTATGTTTAACCAACATTAGATAGTCCACCAAAGACTTCTTGGAAGGTTTTTAAAAGACAACTCATTGTTTATTTAGTCTATGGTTACATTAAAAAATGAAACTCTATACTACAATTATAGTTTAATTTCAAGACCATAGATTTGTTTAGTTGCCAAGCTTTTGTAAATACTTGAATATATATTTCATTAGCTTGCCATTCATTTAGAGTTGGAAAAGTTAGAATTTCCTCTGCATGGAAAGAATCTGCTCTACTAGATCCAGTTTGTTTATTTTCTTGAAATAGTTGATGCAAATAAACAGTCTAGTTGAAAACAGGACTTTGGCTGGTCTTTAAAGCCAGCTGAACTAATAAAACAACTTGTCAGTGCTATTCTCCCAGATCATATTTTCCCTTGATGCTGTTGAACTATAGGGACACTCATTTATTATAGGATTTGCATTCGTAATACCAGTCAAATCATCTGAAAATCTAGATCTTTTGGACAAAGTAATAAACAGATGACCTAAGTGGGATTACACTTTTACAAAAGAGCTTTCTCTGCTATAGTTCCAGATATGGTTGGTTTTCAGCCTGGTAGTGTGATCAAAGTCAGATATCTCTGGAACAGAGTGAAGGAAACTAATGACTGCCACACAGGATAAGCAATAGGCAAGTCAGGCAGGTATGCAGAGTTGTCATGGACACAGTGATGATTGTTTCATGTTGTTAAAATAGTAAGAGTGAATCTGGACGGTAAAAAACCGAGTCATGCCAGAGCACTTGAGTCAGCTATGTGTATGCCTGCTAGGGAGTTTTCCTTTGTTCTGCATAGAGGCAGTCAGCTTACTTTAGTGGCTTTTCCTTGCATGGCATAATCACCAGCTATGTGATTAACCATGTCTAGTTAAGTTATTTCATCACATCAAAAGTAGTGTAAAATAGCTCTTCTGTTGACTGGAAAGCTGAGTTCAGTGGTTATGAATGTACCAGACATCAAAGAGCTCCATTATCCACAGACTATATGGAAGCAGGCCAGCAGCATTCAAAGTTTCCCCTCTATTGCTCTTTCCTTTAAGTGGAGTCAGCACCTACTAGACTGGAGGGAAGGAAGTGATTTCCATAATAATCCATTCCTGCACTCTTTAACCAAATAGGAAGGATGGTGACCAGCTGTTCTGTATCTCCACCAAAGGCAGATAAAGGGGAAAAAATGTGTTCATTTTATAACAGGAAGACACCACTGGGTACTGGCTAGAAAAAAGAGAAAAAGCTTCTAATTCTGGCTTTTACCGCTATTAAGTTCTACAATTATGGCTAAATTGTTTAGCTTCTCTTGAAGCATCTCTGAAAGACTAGAACTAGTTTCAATAATCTGGAAAGTTCTTCAGGGCACAAATCATATGCAATTTTAAATATTTGATTCTATGTGTTACCTAAACTTGAAACAAGTGAATGAAAAATATCCAAATATCAACTCCAGGAAAATTTTAGTATAGGGAATACAAACCATGTCAAAATGTGCCTTGAGAGTGCAAAAAAAAAAAAATAATAAAGTCTAAGTAGATTATCCTGATGATTACAAGTGTTCACATTTTTAATGTATGCTTATCTCAGCTTGGGTTCCCCAGAAGCAAATCCTGGGATGAGGTTTCGTACAAAAGTGATTTATCAGGAAGTGTTCCCTGGAAAAATTGGTGGGAATATGAGAAAATGGGATGCTGAAGGGAAAGAAAAACAAAAGTGTAATATCAAGCAAAATGCTATAACATAATCAGTTCAATCCTCCAGAGAAATAGAATTGAGATTCAGGCCATGTTTGGGAAGAAAATGGTAGGAAAATCCAATAGAGGAGTGATATAAAATAAAAACTATGTTTCCTTATCAGAATAGTTTGTTTCCAGATTTCATTAGATAAGACGATTCTAACAAGTTAAAGTCTTCTGCTTCAGGTATACATAGATATTGTATTATCTCACCAATACCTACTTTATCATCATTAAGCAGGAATTATGCTCTGATGGCAGCTTCCAACTTGGATCATTACTATTAGATAAGAGCAAGATGTCAACAGCATTATAGAATTCCTGAAAACTCATGGTGCCTTGTGTAAGTTTTACAAAGCATCCAAGAAAAAAAAAGTAACACGCAACAAATGAAATTAACATTTCTTATGTCATTCTTCCTTTGTTCCCTGTAGATGTAAAAATCTGGAACCAAAACTCTGAGGAATTTAAGATTAATTCCATAAAAAGCAAGTCTGAGTTCCTACCTTTTTTTTTCTCATATTTCATACAAGAATGGCTGAAGTAAATGTTTCTTCACTTTTTAATAACATCAATGTACCAAAAATATACTTAAAAATGATTCATTAATTTGTTACATCATACTGTAAGAATTTTTCCTATCTATTTTGTCCAAGGACAAAATGACTAACAAAGCATGATGTTGCACTTACATGCTTCTTGATAGCAACCCAAGCTCCAATTCATTAAATATATTCTGATATTTGATTCTTAACCCAGTATCTTATTTGTTTTATGTCTTCAAAAAGTTGAAAAGAATCCCATTCTTCATCTTCTCCTCATCTTTACTTTAAAATTCAACCTCCACCTGGACATTGACATGAAAATGCCCTTCCCTAGAACCCTTTAAGAACAGCATAAACAGTTTGCCTGAATAACAAAAATAGCAAATGAGTAAGGTAAGGTGGCAGGTGAATTCTGAGAGGACGAAATGTAAGGAGAAATTGACAAAATCTAAGATTGGCTAGGATATAAAAGGATTATAGTATGGAGGGAAGAGACATTTGTGGGAACATTATTTTCAGATGGATGCAGCAAAAGTGGGGCTGGGTGATTGTTATGGTTACTTTGTTGTTGGTTTAATAATGTTGCGGCCAAATATATACAAAAATGGCCATTCTATTTTTAACTTGGGAAACTTACTTATTCTCAAATTATTGGTACCTTCACCCTGTAAGATGGGCTAAAGATATTTACCTTGAAGGGTTTTCGTAAAAACTAATGTGCGCAGAGTGCTTAGCATACCTAAAACATTAGATAAATAGTAGCTTCTGTTTTTATCTTTTGGCTGTGACATAAGTACTAGTGCTTCATTTGATATAATTGTGTTCCTCTTTGCCATTGTCCTATTATGGAATATTGTAAGAACAAGAAAGCTGCCTTATTGATCAAAAAGAATTGCACACTTTAACATTTACATATCAACGTCTATGAAGCAGTTTGTGGCACATATTGAGACCTTAAATTAAGATGATGTTTAAATAGATGGTAATCTAGTAAAATAAGCAGTTAGAAAAATTAATATCAGTCAACCAATGTAAGAAATTTTTACTTTGTCACATACTCATCGCATGAGATGTTCCTGCAGGATATGACCATTGTCATCTTCCATAAGCTTATCAATCCAATTGATTAGTTATAGCCCTATTAGGGCACATAATTTTGTCTAGTAGTGTTTTCATAGTTACTCTAGTAAGTAGTCATCCAGATTTCTTCTGCAAGTTGTGGAATTTAACACTGTTTTGTTAATGATTAGTGAAAGTATTATTTTCATGTGAGAAGGATAAAATATTCCAATTTGAAAATGTATCCAAGTAGAATTTATAGTAACATTATAACTTTCTCTTTCTTTTGTCCTATTAGGCAGTTAAGTTCAAGTAACCACAGGGCTTTTGCTCTTAAAGAGATCTGGCTCAGAATGAATACCAGGTTGAAGAGGCTGAGACAGAGCAGACTTGCTGAAGGATTTGGGGGATATTTAGGAATAATGTTAAAAATAAAAAAAGCCTTAGTTGTTGGTGAAGCCAGAGAGACAGGAGAAGAAACATGCTGGTTGTGCCAGGAGTTTAGCTATTCTGTCTTGTATAATCCTCACATCTTTCAGAAGATAAAAGGGATACTCAAGCAGTTAAGTAACTTGCCTGGGGTAAACAGTTGTCAGAATTCACTTTCAGCAGTGTCTGACTCCAAAGCCCTGTTTTTCCCTCTGTATCATTTTCTACACTTCAATTATTAAAAGAATTTCTTATTTTAAAATGTATTTAGCTCCGCATTTTTAGATATGTTTGTATCCCTGGAAACCAAATGACAGAGGGTTTGTCTTCTTGAGGGTACTGTTTTATCCTACGACATCAGTGAAGCACCCTGCTCATATATTACTGTCATAAGTCTCTGGCAGGTATGCCAAGTTATCTTCCTTTTCCTGAAGCATGGAAGGGAAAACAAAAGGTGTTGGCAGGTTAAACAGAGGCAAGAGAGCCAGAAAAGAGAAGGCAACTGTCAGACAGCAGGATAAGACTGGCAAATGAGAAGAATTACATAGCAGGTGAACAGAAAGACTTGAAGGAGCACAAATTGATGCTAATAGAAGTATGGAAAAGCAGGGGTTATTAGACCTTTGATACTTTTTAAAAGTCAAATATATTTTGATTATTTGGTGAAGAAAATTGTAAAACAGCCCTTCAGTGACTGTGAGTGAGAGAATTGTGTTTCACTTCCCTGAGTTCATTGGTTTATATTGATGTATGAGGTCTCTTAACATATTAACACAGGCATTTCACCACTGCACTTTTCTACACTAACTGAGAAAGCCAACTCCATGAATCTCATCTTTTAGCACCATAATGTTTTCTAACCAATCATGTCAAAAGTCAATGACTTAAAACAATAAGCAAATCTGTGGGTTAACTGGATAATTTTTCATATCCAACTTTGTGGGAATTGTTCCCATGTTATAGGGGACGGCTGGCTTTTGGCTAATCTGGGATGGCCTTGCATAGAATGACTGCTGTGACTTGGCTCTGTTCCTGTCTTTCCTCCTCAAGCAGCCGTGCTCTTATTTTATATGGGCAAAGTGCAGAAGCAGGGAAATCCCATATGTACACACTTTCCAAGCCTCCCCTTGGCCATGTTTGTTAACATTCCATTGGTCAAAGAAAATCACATAGTCAAAGCCAAAGCCACAGCCAGAGTAGTGGGAGGGCTCTACACAGATAGATGGCAAAGACAGGCATTCAGAGGAGGGCAGAGACTCTGAAACGTTGTTGTGACCTACAACATGACATTTGGACACACATTTTAAGTTTCTGCCGAGGCCAAAACAGACTGAAACAGCAGAACACACATATCTAGGAAAACATATGCAAACCAAGAATTTCACCAAATATAAGTCACAATCTGCAAAACCACATTGGTTCTAATAGCAAAAGCAACACAACTGCCTTTGATTATTTTTCTTAACAGAGAAAGAGATAGGGGATGTGTAGCTCTGACTTTAAAAGTTACTGCATTTACATTTATTGTAGTCACTGATGTATTTGAAATTTTTTCTATCATTATATATTCTGACTTTTATTTACTGCTATTGTGATTCATTTTATCTTTCTTGATTAACATTTTAATTTTTTTATTTTTTTCATGTCTGGTTTAGAGGAGGAGATACATTCTATTTAATTTCAAAAACTTCTAGCAAACATGCTTATCTTAATATTTTACCTAATGTAGAATTAAACAAACCACATCCTCCTTCTTAAAGGTCTACCTCAGTATTCTTCAACCACCTCATGAAATCACTCTGTCTTATTATATATTATTTTCTAAAATTTAGTTCAAGTATGTTTTTAAATATTCCAAAGGTTTTTGTTTATAGTTAATATTGCATTATTTATATTTTTGAAACTCCCCTGCTTAAAATGTTTTAATAGTTTCCAGCTGTGTTATAATGATAAATATTTCTTCAAAATTTTTGAAGAGGAAAACATAAATAGGATAATATAAAAGAAGATGTTATAAAATTCAGAAGGTCTCCCATTCTGCCATAGACTCCAAATCCCCATTTTAGAAGCACACGTTAGCATTTATATATGTTCGTACATATTTTACACAAATATTTGTCTACATACCTATTTGTGTGTTTGTGCGTGTGTGTATGAATATTTTTCTTTGATTTATTAACAAAGAGACTATTACATAAAATATACTGTCTTGAATAGCCCTTTTCATAGCTTACTTCACAGTATTACTCTTTGCAAATATTACTTCCTCTTCAAATTATTATTGTAATTTTTTCACATTTAAATGCAGTATATAAAATTCAGCTCGTTCTTTTGATTCGCAATTCCATTATAATAATGTACCATAACTTATTTAACAGAGTTTCCTATTAATGGATATTCCATTTGTTTTCCATCTTACACTTAGATGCTGCAATGTATAATGTCTGTTCCCTGACAATGATAAATCAATCTTTTTGATTTTTGCCGGATTGATGGGTAAAATTGGGAATTTTAGAGTTTTAATTTGCAATTTTAATATGAGTCACAGAGTATCTTGTAATATGCCTAAAGCTATCTGCATTTCATTTTTATTTTTAAATAAATTGGCTGTTCATATTATTTCCCCATTTTTATATGGGTTATTGGTCTTATTAACTATATGTGATTACTGACTAATCAAGGATATTAGCTATTTTCTGTAATGTAAAAAACAACATTATTTTCATTTTACAATTTGCCTTTGCCCTTTGCCTATATATGTTTTATAATATATTTTTTAAAACTTTAAATGGTAAAATTGGTCAATAAAATAGATAATGATTTCTGCATTTTTGAAAATATTTTGAAATGTTTTACCAATTCTAAAATTATTTTTCAATTTCTTGTTTCCTTCTAACAAATTTATAATTTACTTTTTCATATTTAAATATTTGATCTGTATGAATATTTCTTGGCATAAAATATAAGGTAGAGATTCACCCTCCCATGTTATCACAATGTATTTATTACATAATCTAATTTTTTCTGCACTGATGTGAAATTGTACTTTCATAATGAATGCATGCACATACACATATACACATATGCAGAGTTATGTATGAATTTTCTATTCTGTTTCATTAATCTGTTATTAGCAAACACCTTAATATCCTAAATGTTCACTTTACCCTTTTCACTTAAGAGAAACCCAAATCTCCCACAAATGCACTTCTTCCCTGGAAGCCTTCTCAAGTAATGACAGATTTTGCCATCATATTTATTAGCCACTTCTAACTCTGTGGGACAGTATTCTCCATGCTCCTTATTGCTACTCACTGTCACCATGCTGACTCATTTCACTTTAAATTCATGACCTCTATCCTTTCATGAGCCATTACTGCAGACTGGGGTTCATACCTGCTTTTTTCTCCTCAAGCCTTCAGTCATTCTTACGTTATCTTCACTATCACTCCATGACCTTATATTTTATTCTACTAAAGATAGAGGCCATCAAAAAAGAGAATTTCTCTATAAGTTCAAACTACCGCATCTATCCATTTGACAACATCTATGCTCATGCTGTTTCTTCTCTTCTACTACTATGAAAGCATTTTCTGCATTCTTTTTCCAAGGCCAACCCTAACAGTGAAGCACCTAATTTAGTGCCTTCCACACACCCAAGGACATTTTCTCAGACATTATCCCAACTATTTCTTATGTCATCTATGTTTTCCTTCCAATATATTTTCATCAGCATAAACATGCTATGAAATTTCTTACCTTGAAGAAGAAAAATATATCCCTTGACCCCACATATACCTTCAGTTAAAACCATACATCTCCTTTGGTTGATAGTAAAACTTCTCAAAAGGGTAGTCTATAAACTTTTTGTCCTCCTGTTATGGATAGAAGGCTTTCGAATCAAAATTTTACTAATTTAACTCAATGAAATTTTATTTTCTCAAGTGAACTGTAATTTCCATGTGTTAAAAAGAAATCTCCATTCTCATTCCTCATATAACATGATTCAGATAATCACTACCTACTCCTTGAAACATTTTCTTCCCTTGGCCTCAGCATTGACTTCTGATACAACTATTCAGAGTTATGTCAAACTGCACAAGTTAAGAATACAGTTCTCCATTAGTCTACCCTCACTTCAGACACAAGCCACAAGCCTGGAGTTCCCCAGACCACTCTCACTTCTGATCCGCTCTCTACAAATTAAGGAGTTCACACTACCCTCTAATAATTCACTAGATATAATGAATTCACTAGAATTCACTAGAGTAATTCATTAGAATGCCTGACAGAACTCAGGAAAGTGCTGTACTTATAATTTTAATAGCAAAAAGATACAAATCATTACCATTCAAAGAAATCTGCTCATAGTGCAAGGTGTGGGAGGGTCCCAAACAAACAGCTTTCTTGTCCTCAGGACTCATTACTCTCCTAGAACATCAGTGTGCAATAACATGTAGAGTACTGTCAATAAGGGAAGTTCATGTGAGTCTCAGTGTCCAGAGATTTTATTGGGCTTTCATTACATAGGCCTGATTGATTGAACCATTAACCCATTCAGTTTAATTTGATATCCAGCCTCCCTCTTCCCACCAGAGGTTGCATTGCTATCACATGACTCAAAACTCCTCAACCCTCTAATCACATGGTTGGTGTTTCTGGTATGGCTCATTTCAATCATGACTCATCTTATTGGCATAAGATACCTAGAGACCCAACATGAATAACATGTTCTTGTTCAAAAAATTTATTGAATAACAAAGACACTCCTATTACTTCAGAAATTCCAAGGATTTAGAGATCCCCTCCGAGGAACTTGGAATAAAGGCAGTTAAAATTATTTATTACACAGCCTCCCACATTTTCTTGGTTTTCCTCTGTCTTCACTGGCGGCTCCTTTCTCAGTTCTCTTCGCTGGTTGTTTCTAAACTCTCCAGTATCTACCAATGGACTGTCTCAGGATTTAATCCTTGTTACTCTATAATTAGCCAACCAGTTTTATGTCTTTAAATATTATCTACATGCTAAAACATTGCCAAATCTATATCTACAGCCCAGATTTTCCTTTTAAATGTAGAATCATACCAGAAAGTACATATGTGACATTTTACTTTAATGTCTCATAGGCATCTGAAACTTTACAAGCCCCAAATTTCACTTCTGATCTTTTTTCCATTAACTTACACTACTTGTTCTTACAACTACCTCCTCTGCATTCTCCCTCTGTTGCTACTACCCTTGTCTATTTTAAAATCATATTTTACCGATATTATTATAACATTAACCTAATTCATTTTCTTACTTCTGACTTTCACCCTTCAACAGTTTATTCCCAATACAGAATATAGAAAAGGTCCAAACCTGTGCTCTAATTCTTCTCCATATTAGGTCTGCATTATAACACTTGCACTTTCTCTTTGAAACATTAATCTACCCATCACACTAAAAATGATTTTTTTCATTGTTTACTTCACTGGAGTGCAAGCTAAATGAGCTTATGTCTATCATTCTTGCTCACAACTATATCATAGTGATAGAGAAGTTCTCAGTATATTTAATTTCAATTGAGATTAATTGAATAAATATTTGGCTTCCTAAGGGACTCAGAGATCCTGGAGCTCCAGTGTTGCACAATGTAATAATCTCCCTGAACGCTCCCTTTCCTTACTGTAAAATGCTAGAGCATCTAAAGAGGAGATCATCACCAAGATGGGCAGAGAGAAATGAGCATTTGAAAGAAGTTGTAGAGTAAGATGGCAGACTCAAAATCTAGGAAATCTCATATTCAAAACATTTGAAGGCTGAGGCAGGAGAATGGCGTGAACCCGGGAGGCAGAGCTTGCAGTGAGCTGAGACACTGCACTCCAGGCTGGGCGACAGAGCGAGACTACGCCGCATAAAAAACAAAAAACAAACAAACAAAAAAAACATTTGAAAGGAAAGACAGGTTCCTTCTTTCTGTAGCCAATAATAATTTTTTGAAAGCCAGATAAATCAAAATCAAACATATTCCATAAAATATTCCAATGATTAATGGAAATAGTATATATTCTTAAATTTAACTAAAATGAAATATTTAATTGAAATTTAACCAGAAATCAAAACCAGATCAAATCTAAGAAGCAAAAAGTTGCCAAAGATGAGATCCAGAAAAATTAGCCTTTTTTTTATTTCTTGGAGAAAATTGTCTGGATCATGGTGGTGACATGTATTACTAATCTATTTTTTATAAAACAGCCATTGGAAAGCTGATTTCAGCTGATCACTGGTACCCTATGTCTCAGTGTTGTTGTGGCTATCTGTCCCAGTGTCTGCAAGGTCTTTACTGTAGTAGAATCAGCACTGGATATATTTCAAGAGTAAAAGGACTCCTAGAGCTATGAAAGCAAGTTAGGGATGTTATTTAGAGATTAAAATATAAGGGGTAAATCCTCACTTTTAAGCAAATTGTAGGAAATTATACTATACAAATTGTAGGAAAACACATCACTCATAGAACGATTAAAATGCTGCTTATAGGTGTTCTGTAAACTGAGCCATTCTTCATTTGAATATATCAATCTTGTAAGTATAAAATGATCTTGTCTTCTCTAAAACTCTGATAAATATCAGATCTAGCATGCAGTCTAGCTCATATTTGCTTTGATGAAACTTAAGACCTCTTAATTCTATGTGGGGCTCTCTAATTTAACTTGGGGTTTGTGCCACTGAGAGGAAAGATTCCTGAAATTTGAACATCCTGTGGTAAAGAGAGCTGATTTTAGGCAGCCAAAGCTTTTCTAAGGGAGCTTTTATAATTCTCTCATTGAAGCCTCAATTTTAAGTGACTTAATTAGATTGTATTTTATGTTTGGTTTTAGTAAGAAAAAAAACAAAATATTGGCATCTCATGGAGAATGCAGTGAAGTTACTAGAAAGATTATTGGAACCATGTATACTTTAAACATTTAACATTATTCTGTGTTTTTTGAAGGGTATCCATGCCAAAAAAAAAAAAAAAACCAAAAGACTGAATAAAGCAAAACTAATATGAAAAGCAACTGTGAACTAGATTGTACGTTCAAAAATTGTATTATAAGATTATAATGTTTAAAATTTTTGTATGCAACTTCTATTCACCTGTATAAAGAAGACATTCATTTGCACATATTTATAAGTAGGAGCACATATATCAACATCTCTTTGGTATTTATATTTCAGAAAAACACATAAAAACTTGAGCTCTTTTTATTTTTGCATTGGTCTCACTTCCATGTGTCCCTAAAGTATTTTCAAAATGTTACTCGTGGATTTATAAAGTGATAAACATTCAACCATAAAAGGTTGAATTTAGAGGCAGATGCCAGCAGTGCCCTGCTCCTAACAAGTTCATGCACTCTCCATCAGATAGCAAATGCACCTTCCTCCTCTCCTCTGTGTCCCCTGTGCACAGGAGCATGCTCTGCTCACTCATAGGTCAGGCTGGGAGTGTTAGGAGGTAGGATAGGTAGTTAAGACTTCTCGGAGCAGCCCTCAAACAATGAGGAATAGGAGTTTGTAAATAAATACAGCCTCTTCCTCACCCTTTGGGAGAAATTACTCTGAGAGATGCTCTCCCTTGTCTCCCAGAAATCCCCCTCTGGATGGCACCTCAGTTGATGACAACTGGTTTGTTGACAGCTCCAGCCTGCCTGCTTTCTCTGTCTCACTACACCATTGCCCTACTGGTGCTTCCCTGGAATCAACTCCCAAATAAACAGTTTTTTTTTCACATCCTCATTTCAGGGTTTACTTCTGGGAAGAACCCAAAGCTTTTATGAAAATGTGATCATCTGAGAAAGTAAAGGTGGGAGACGGTAGAGAAGGAAATACTGGAAAAGGAATAGCCACAAAATGAAGAAATAGCCAAGTTAAAATATGATACTAATGAAAAATTAAGGAAGGAAAATACGAGATAAACCAGTGTAAGAAGAGGAAAGACACTATGGAGGCAAGCAAAAAAGGGAAGGCAAAAGTGATAATAAATTAGATTTAAAATACAAAAGTGGGAGAGAGTAAACAGTTAGAAAAAAAAAAAAGAACAAAATTATTTTTTACTAATTTCTTCTAGCTGCCATCCTCTTGTTATCCTGGCCAGGAAGCCAGGTAATCCAAACTACTGTGGTCACTGAGAAGCTGGAAGAGAATATAAGAGCTCAGATTCAGAGTTCTTTGGGCAGCCTAAGGACAGGCATCATGTATGAAAGAGAATCCAAGCTTCAAATCAGAAATGTGTGTTTAATGTGTATGTCAAAGAAATGAGGAGTCAGTGTACAGAGAACCAAAGAAGTTGGACATGAGGGAGATCCAATCAGCATGACTGCATAAACAGTATACCTATACAAATCTCAGAAGAACTGGCTAATGAGCCTCACTTGACTTAAATTTCCATGAAAAAAAGAAACTGTGTCTCTTTCTCCTCGTGGGCATTTGTTTTTCTTACTCTTAGATAGTTTGGTAAGAACAGTAGTTTGGTAAGAATAGAATTGCAGAGTCTTAGGGTAAGTATATGACTACATTCATAAACTACCAATCAGTTTTCCAAAATTGTTACACCATTTTACACTCCAGCCAGAAATGTACGACAGTTCCAGTTGCTCCACATGTGCACCAACATTTGGTGCTGTCAGTTTTTTAACTATAACTGTAGTAGTGGGTGCAAAGTAATATTTTACAGTATAAATGTTAAATACAACATTTGCATGTTGAGAACATTTTCATGTGTCTGTAAGCTACTTATATCTCTTATTTTATGAAGTGTTTATTTAAAAGTTTCCCTCTTTTTTATTGTTTTTCTCTTCCTTTTGGCAAGAAGACATAGCCCTGGTGATGATAAAGCAAATCTTTTTCATTAAAAACCACAAGAAATGTTTTTTTCAAAGGTAACCACATTGTACTAAAATTGCATTTTTATTTTAGTTGATATAAAACAATTTTAAATGTAAAATAGGTTTGTTGCAGGTGCACAGTGCTTTTAAAATTTTTAAGGATTGTTTAATGTATGTATTGGTACCAACATAGAAATAAATCCTTGTGTAATTTCTAGCTTCCCACGGGCCTGATTTAGATTTTTTGTCTCAAATCTGACAAGATGAACAAGTCTTAAGTGTTATTCCTTATCTATTTCTCAAATTTAACAGATAGCTCTATTATTCAAACTCCAGTACCTAAGGATCTTAGACATGTGTTGTTTCTTACTTCTTTAATAACAAACTCATTGCCCCTGATCATACTATCAACATAACTATAGTTATTTTATTTAAATTGTATTGTCCATAAACATCAAGTATTGTGAAAATATTAGGATAAGAATTGTTACATAAAGTATACTCTAGGTTAAAGAGTAATGTCACTTTTATATACAGATTACAGTTTACTAACAGCTTTCCAAAAGTATACCAGGTTGATATGGTTTGGGTGTGTCCCCATCCAAAACTCATCTTGAATTGTAGATCCCATAAATCCCACATGTTGTGGGAGGGAATCAGAGGGGCGATAATGGAATCAAGGGTGGCTCTTTTCCCCATAGTGTTCTTTTGGTAGTGAATAAGTCTCATGAGATCTGATGACTTTATAAGGGGAAACCCCTTTAGCTTGGCTCTCATTCTTTTTGCCGACTGCCATGTAAGACGTGACTTTTGCCTTCTGCCATGATTGTGAGGCCTTCCCAGCCATGTGGAACTGTGAGTCCATTAAACCTCTCTCTTTTATAAATTACCCAGTCTCAGATATGCCTTTATTAGCAGCATAAGAACTAATACACAGGGTATAAAATTTCATGTATCTCATTACATTCTAGTCAACACTGAATTGAAGGATCAGAGTCATGGAATTTTAGAGATCAATTGGACTCAAAGGACTCTTTAGCATAGTGCTTAAGTATTTAATATTTGCATATCAATGAGCTTGGCAGACACATTTACTGATACATTTAAGTAAATATATTTTTAAATGATTAGTGACTATTAAACTTTATCTTGATATTTAAGTAACAATTTCATACCAATGAAAGAGAGATTACAGAACTGCATATTTTATTCAGTGAGTCACTTTTGAGCCAAAATCAAGTTTGAACTAATAGAATATTACCAAAAACAAGACTAATCAAAAATGCATACTGCACAAACTTAAGCAATAAGGTATAATTTATATAAAAATATATTTCAAATGCAAACTGCAATTTACATTGTGAGAGAAAGTTAATGTCAAATATTTTAAAGCATGTGTCCAACCCTTAAAAAGTTAGTGATTTAAGAAAATAATGGAATTTCTTTGTAAATCATTATGGGTTTTATATTTCAAAACTTTTGCAATGCACACGGATAAAATTATTTGCTCTGTCTTCTTCTGTTACTATTGAATCATGGTAGCCGTCTTCATAAGACATGTTTTAGTTTAATATATAATCATTTTAAAATTATTCAAAAAGGAAACATCGTTTAAGAACTAGAATTTCATGAAGAACCATTTTAGCCAGAAACAAGCCAATAAGGATTGAATCTTCTTTGACTGGTAAAAAAATGATTAATAGAAAGTTTTACTCACTGAAAAGAGATAAAAAATGTTTCATCTTGAATACCAACTCTCATTAGTCAATAGTAGCTGATTGGAGCACTATTTGAGAGAGATTGAAAGCTGTGTCTAGGCTCAGAGGGAAAGAATGACATGGCTTTGTTAACAACGGCCACCACAAGCATGAGACGTAAGAGTGCCACATATATCCTGGACGTCTTTTATAATCTTTTTGTTGCAAGTCCTTCATTCAATGTAATTGTGCAATTGAAAAGGATACATGAGCCGTGCTCTTTTTCTGCTTATAGAAAGTGAAATGAAGTAACACCAAACTTTCAGTCTTTGACCACAAAATCTGAATCATCTTTTTTAAGAATTCTTTTTAAACTTTTCATCAAAAGTATGGAGTATATAAATTTCTAATAGGAGTATAGAACTACATTTATTTTTTTAAAAACCTGTTTGGTTAAAAACAATAGTTACTTTTCTCTGGAGATAAAGAATGAAAGATTTCATTGCTATAACTTTTTCCTGACTTCTGTTCAGTGGTCTTGTGGCTTTAGCTTAGCCATGTTTTGTAGTTCTGATCTCAGACCACATTAAGAAACAGTGGCTTCAGGATTTCTATACAGAAAGGTAGGAGCAGTGATTGAAATATAAGAGACAGATGACATTCCTTGAAGTGTTTCACATAGCATAATGGTGTTTTACTCAATTATGTATTTATTTGTGGTGTGTTGATGAAGACAGTGGGGTGGCCAATGCCCTCTCAAGCCATTGCATTTGAGAAATATGAATGTGTTCATACAACATTTTCCTTTGATGTTTAGATAGTGGTTAAGAAAATGGTTACCTTACGTGAAATAAGCTGGATGTCATTAGAAGAAACACACTGATCATTTACCTAGTGATAGCTGCATTAAAGGAACTTCTGATGCCTTTTTGCATGACCTAAGAGATCTGGGCTTGTTTATTTTTGTTTGTATTTTGACAAAATAATATGTTTCTGGAGCTTTTATTTATTTCCAGTAGCAGAGTAAAGGAGTTATGTGATAACTCACTACATCTGGTCTTCCACATAACAGAGCAAAGATTTTATGGTACTCAATTCCAGTCTACAGTCTTTTATGTAAATTTCTTTCAACACATAGAGCATAATCAATTTTCTAAAAAGAATTAAATCTAAGTCTCTGGGGTTATTCCTTTCTGACCTATGGCTAGTCTCATATAAAACAAATACCAAAACAAAATATGTTCAATAATGACTTATGAGTCAACAGTGCTTCAAGTATTCATTTTTGGGGTTTAACAATAAATTTTTAAAAGATCTGTCAAAGCTTAATACACACATAATTGAAACAGTAAAGGAAAAAAGAATATTTTGTCTTCTGATTCCAAACATGTTTTGTTGCAGTGAGGAAATATTACAACTATTGTTCAGTGATTTAGTGTGTTATTGCAACATTATATAACACAGAACATTTATTGTTACAGAAAGTGCTTTTCACTTTAAAAGTCTAAGTCATAAAAAGTTGTGCACCCGGTTATCATTTACCTTTTCCTTAGGTACATTACTTTTCATATGCTTTCATTAGTGCTTCGCTCCCTAGCGTGCAAGTAACTTAAAATCTACTTGCCAAAACCCAGCTGAGGGGAAAAAAAAAGGAGTTATTCCTGCTTCATTTCTTTAAGTTGGAACAAAGCATTTTGCAAGAGATGGTAGTTGTAAAAGAGCCAGACAGAGAAGGCTATAAAGTGTGGCTAGCAAGCATAGGATTGCTTTCCCTGATTTGCAAGGCTTAATAGGCTTCAGGCAATTAATAGCCGCTATTACAGTTTTATGTGATCTTAATTTCACATAGTGCCCTTACAATGACCACTCTAAAATGCATGGTTAATCTTTTCTCACACACAAATCCAGATATTTGCTTTTGATACAAGTGGCTTTGTTGTTGTTGTTATTCTTCGGGAAAGAAC
Organism: Pan paniscus; assembly: GCF_029289425.2. Taxonomy (NCBI): domain Eukaryota; kingdom Metazoa; phylum Chordata; class Mammalia; order Primates; family Hominidae; genus Pan; species Pan paniscus. The sequence continues at coordinate 79,883,078 of NC_073260.2, forward strand.
TTACTTGAGGTAATTGTCTTAAATCACTTGCCCAAAACTTGAAGATTGAATGAATCTGTCTTTTTCTGCTCATGTGTCACTTCAGATGATCTGATGTCTGTTCCTTGTTACATTTCAGGGAAATTAGTTAATGTCAGTGAGAAGTTTCTATATGCTCTTAAAATATCAGATTTGGGGATCAGCAGTAAAGCTCCTGTTTTATTGTCTGCCTTAATCTGGTAATATTTGCAAAATTGCAGTATAAAAAGACAAATACAGTAGAAAACTTGGATAAGTACATCCAGGTGACCAAACCATTTTCTTGGATTTTTCCCTCCAGTTCAAAAAAAAAAAAAAAAAAAAAGCAAATGTGATGGCTCATGCCTGTAATCCTAGCACTTTGGGAGGCCGAGTCAGGTGGAGGATCACTTGAGGTCAGGAGTTCAAGACCAGCCTGGCCAACATGGCGAAACCCCGTCTCTACAGAAATACAAAAAAATTAGCCAGGCATGATGGCAGGGTGCCTGTAATCCCAGCTACTCGGGAGGCTGAGACAAGAGAATCGCATGAACCTGGGAGGTGGAGGTTGCAGTGAGCCAAGATTGAGTGAGACTCCGTTTCAAAAAAAAGCAAATGCAAAAAAGGTCACTCAAGTTGGAACTTTTCAAGTTGGAGTTACTGAATATTGAGTGTCAGCAAACGGCTCTTTACTGTATCAACATCAACATTTAAAAAAAATTTTTCTTTTTTTTGGTTAGAAACAATAGCTACTTTTCTCTGGAGGTAAAATATAAAAGATTTTATTGCTACTACTTTTTCCTGACTTCCAGACAATTGTTTTGTGACCTTAGCTTAGCCACATTTTGTAGCTATAATCTCAGACCACATTAACAAACAGTGGCTTTAGGATTTCTATGCAGAAAAGCAGCAGTGATTGATTTGTAAGAGACAGGGATGACATCTAGAAAGCTGAGTTATTTAAAAATATTAATTGGATGAGTTTGTTTAAAAACAAACATTTAAAATGATTTGACACCAGATGAAAACAGTGAGGAAGGCTGGGTATGGTGGCTCAGGCCTGTAATCCCAGCACTTTGGCAGGCCGAGGTGGGTGGATCACGAGGTCAAGAGATGGAGACCATCCTGTGCAATGCGGTGAAAACCCGTCTCTACTAAAAATACAAACATTAGCTGGGCATGGTGGCGTGCACCTGTAGTCCCAGCTGCTCGGGAGGCTGAGGCAGGAGAATCGCTTGAACCCAGGAGGTGGAGGTTGGAATGAGCCTAGATTGTGCCACTGTACTCCAGCCTGCAGCCTGGTGACAGAGCGAGACTCCGTCTCAACAAAATAACAAACAAACAAACAAATGAGCTACAGGCTCCCTTCTTGTACTAAACCTTAGTGATGCCACAGGAGTAGGAGTAATATTGATGAACTTGTAAAATGTATATAGAATCTCTAAGAAGCCTGTGGTGGAATAGAATGGGTTGGGTCACAGTGTTTAAAGGGCAATGGGGGTGGATAAGATTGAGATGGAAAAGGTTATATTTATGCTCGTTTCATACCTCCCTCAGAAAAAGGGCCTGCTTTTAGAATTAGCCCTGGAGCGCTCAATCTGAGCTTACTGTCCCTCCTGTAAGACCTTTACTCTGTTTTGTTTTCTGTTTGACTTTGATTTCAAAGACCAGAAGGACTTTATTTGGGTAGAAGGCAAGAAAAAGCCTTTTTCATTGTTAAATGGATAGGTTTACTAGACATCAAATCCTTCTTCAAATTCTAAGAAGTTGAGGATGTCCTTCTATCTCTGAAACCCATTAGACATTGTCAGAATAGGGAATTATTAATTTTTGTTCCAAATATTTCCAGTATTATTGAATCAGTCTTTTGTTTAGTTTTACAACTCAATTGCTTTGTTCTCTGCTTTCACTCCCCAATATGGCTCTGCCCACTTTACATCCAGCTGCCCAAATGCAAGGGTTACAAGGTTGGCTGCAGGTGCAGCTGAAAGTAAAATGTTCCCTTACTTAGTACTGCAACATGTACTCTTCCTTTAGTAAATCTTTGTGTCCCACAAACAAAATTTACTTATCAGTTAGTTGTCTCATTGTATACCCTACCCTACACCCCAGGAAAGTAAGAACAGGTCCAAATTTGAATCTCTGGAATTGTGAATGTCACAAACAAAGTAGTCCATGACTGTGTGGGTTAAGTGTTTTCCCAATCCCCTGGAACATAAATACTTCAAAACTGGATAAAATGTTCAATTCTTTTTTTTTTTGTTTTGAGATGGAGTGTCGCTCTGTCACCAGGCTGGAGTGCAGTGGCACAATCTCTGCTCACTGCAACCTCCCCATCTTGGGTTCAAGTGATTCTCCTGCCTCAGTCTCCCAAGTAGCTGGGACTACAGACACATACCACCACGCCCAGCTAATTTTTTTGTATTTTTAGTAAAGACGAGGTTTCACTGTGTTAGCCAGGATGGTCTCGATCTCCTGACCTCATGATCCACCCACCTTGGCCTCCCAAAGTGCTGGGATGGCAGGTGTGAGCCACCATGCCCAGACAAAATTTTCAATTCTTAAATAGGAGGTCTGTCTCTAGATTCAACCTTACTGGTATCTTTTCTTATCCTTCTCTATTTGCTACTCCTCACTATACTCCGCTTTGCTCTGTGTCTTCAGAAACTGACTTTCCTTTGCTGTGGGCCAGTGAAGGTGGAGAGCGGTATCAAAGTATTTAGAGTTCTACTCCCTATCCCAGGCTGCATCATGAACTGAATGTCACAGATCCCATCACTCAGGTCTCATAGTCATCTCCAGAAGAGCTTCCCTTTCCAGTTCCCTGTAATCACTCCTTCCCATTTCCCCTACTCCTGCTCTTCATATACTCTGTCTCTTGTGGTTTCCCTACATTCTATCCACATATTTATAGAGTGGCTTTTTATCAGTTTCTCCTCCAATAACCTAGTTTTACCGTATCTTTTTTAGCTAACAGTCCCTGACTGATACACCACAAACGGCCTTTCCTCCTCTCCTCTTTGGCCATGATCTTCTAGGAAAGTGCAGAGAGCCAGTGCCTTCACATAGAGTGTGCCCGATAGGAGTGAGTCAGTGGGCTAAAGAGAAGTCCAGTGGGCGCGTGCGTGTGTGTGTGTGTGTGCATGCGTGCCTGTGTTTCAGGGTGAGGTAGGGTGGTTATCTAGAAAAAAGGGAAATCTCAAAATAAAATCGTACTCTACCATATAAAGTAGATGGGCCTTGGCTTCAATGTAACCACTTGTTGCTACACATACTCACATTTTCTTTGATAAAGACTGATTCAGTGATTGAATGGAAATCACACATGACCGTTTAATGAGTCATGCTCTTTTATTTTATCTTTTCTATTTTTCAATGTAAAATGGTGAAATGTAGAACATTTGAGTTGCCTAAGGCTGCAGTAACAAATTACCACAAACTAGGTGGCCAAATAAAATGAAATTTATTCACTCACAGTTGAGGATGCCAAAAGTTCAAAGTCAAGGAGTTGGCATGGTTGGTTCATTTTGAAGGCTCTGAGGGAGAATATAATCTTGGCATTCCTTAGATTATACCTGAATCACTACAATCTCTGCCTCCATCATTGCAAGAACTTCCTTTCCGTGTGTCTCTCTGTGGGTTTTCTCCTGTTCTTATAAGGACACCAGTCATTGGCTTTAGGGCCACTCTAATCCAGTACTACTTCATCTTAACTTAGGTAATTACATTTGCAAAGGCCATATTTTCAGATAAGTTCCTAATGTGAGGTTCTCTAGGGGCATGAATTTTGGAGAGAGGCAAACCCACTATAGAGATTTTCTTATATTAGATAGTATAGTTGAAATCTATTATTTAATAAGAGATAATACTACTTGCAATAGTATTACATTAAGTAAAATCTGATGAGGATAAAGATCTATTTTGTTCATGTTAATCCTTGATTTTCATAAAAATTCCATTATGCTAAATATCGTATTTTATTTTTGTAAATACAGTTACTCAGTAGCCTTAACCACAGTACTTGCTTATCCTGGAAATGAATAGTTCCCAGGAGTGTATTTCATAAATAGAAGGATGACATGGACTCTTGACATTAGAAGGAGGCTTTGACTTCTGCTCTACCACCCGATAAGTTCTGGAAGTCTAAAAGAGTATTTGCTCATTTGTTTACTCATTTTTTTCATCCATTTCTTCATTCAAGAAATGAAGTAGACATTGCAGGAACTAGCAGGTTATTTCCTCCAGTAGGAAATTTTGCAGTCTATAAGATAGGCAGTAGATATAAAATTGATTTTTCACAGTGATTTTTTATGTATATATATATAATACAAATGTAAAAATATACAAATAATAAAATATAAGTAATGGCACAATGGGGAATGGAATCCCCTATATTTGTTTATCACATAGTGGGTGCTCAAACCATACTTGCTTTATTAATCAAAATTAGCCTGAATTCAGGGAAAGCTTCTCTGAGAAAATGATACCTGATATACAAGTGCTGAAAAAAAATAAGTAGAAAACACCCTGATGAAATAATCAAAAGCTATTCTAAGCACAGGGAATAAGAAGTGTAAAGGCAACTGCATGACACAGAATAATAGGTTTGAAAAGCAGTTAAGCATTTCTGTGTTGTTGGAGAAAGGACAGTGAAATATATATATATATTTGTGGTGGAATTATGGTAGAAGAGTCTTTGGATGTAGGAAGAAGCACATCATGAAGCAGAGCTGAAAAATTTATTTTCCTGAGGACCATTAAGGTGTCATAAGCAGAGGAGTTTTGTGTCAGATAAAATTCAGTCATGAATTGCTTAGCAATAGGAACACATTCTGAGAAATATGTCATTAGGCGATTTCATCATTGTGTGAACATCGTAGAGTATACTAACATGAACCTAGCTGGCACAGCCTGCTACACACCTAGGTTGTTGCTAAGATTTGGATGTTTTGTCCTCTGCAAATCTCATGTCGAGATGTGACCACCAATGTTGGAGATGGGCCTAGTGTGAAGTGTTTGGATCATGGAGGCAGATTCCTCATGAATGGCTTGGTGCTGTCCATAACATAATGACTGAGTTCTCACTCCATGAGTTCATGTATGATTTGATCATTTAAAATAGCCTGGCACCTTGTCTCTTTCTTTTGCTCCTTTTCTCATCATGTGACACACTGGCTCTTCTTTGCCTTCTGCCATGATTGTAAGCTTCCTCAGGCCCTCACAAGGAGCAGATTTGGCTGCTTGCCACATGTATAGTCTGCAGAACTTGAGCAAAATAAACCTCTTTCCTTTATAAATTCTCAGCCCCAGTTATTCCTTTATAGTGATGCAAATGGACTAACATAGTTGTATACTATAGCCTATTGCTCCGAGGCTACAAACCCATACAACATGTTACTGTATTGAATACTGGAGGTAATTGCAACATATGGTAAATTTGTGTATCTAAACATATCTAAACATAGAGAAGATATAGTCTATATGCAGAATAAAATATTAAAAATATGGCACACCTATATAGGTCATTTACCATACATGGAGCTTGCAAGACTGGAAGTTGCTCTAGGTGAGTCAGTGATTGTGTAATGAATGAATGTGAAAGCCTAGGACATTATTGTATACTACTGTAGACTTGGTAAACATTGTACATTTAGGTTATGCTAAATTTATTTTTAAAAAGTAATTGTATTGCTTTTTTAAAATGTTAGGACAAGCTACATTGCATTTTTGTTGTTGTTTTTGTTTTTGTTATTCTCATTGAGATGGAGTCTTGCTCTGTCACTGAGGCTGGAGTGCAATGGCACGATCTCAGCTCACTGTAACCTCTGCCTCCAGGGCTCAAGCGATTCTCCCACCTCAGCCTCCCGAGTAGCTAGGATTACAGGCAACTGCCATCATGCCTGGCTAATTTTTTTGTATTTTTGTAGAGACAGGGTTTCACCATGTTGGCCAGGCTGATGTTAAACTCCTGACCTCAGGTGATCCACCTGCCTCGGCCTCCGAAAATACTAGGATTACAGGCATGAGCTACTGTGCCTGGCCCATTGCATTTTTAGAAAGTATTTGCATTGCTTTATAAAAGATGTTAGGACAGCTACAATTTATTAAATTGTACATTAGGACATTATTGTATACCACTGTAGACTTTATAAACACTGTACATTTAGGTGACACTAAATTTATTTTTAAAAAGTAATTCCATTGCTGTTTTAAAATGTTAGGAAAGCTACATTGCATTTTTTAAAAGTAATTGCATTGCTTTTTAAAAGACGTTAGGACAGCTACAACATCACTAAGTGATATTTTTCAGCTCCATTATAATCTTATGAGACCACCATAGTATATGTGGTCTGTAGTTGACTAAAAGATTCTTAGGGTACACATGACTGTATTAGAAATCTAGCTCAATCTATAGTGCAGGAGTTGGATAGAAGCAGAGCGTGATAATCAAATGAGAAATAGGAACACAAGAGGTAATCCAGGTGAAAATTGGTTAGTCAGTTTTATTAAGGAAATAGAATTTGCCAAATTTTGCAACTAATAGAATATCATAAAAGTGGAAAAGAAATAATAAACTACATTTTATTTGGTTATTTTCAGTGTGAGTGCACTCATTACCCCACAGGATAGACAATCTATTTTTTGAAATGTTCATATGAAGCTGAATTCTACATCTCTGAAACATGATCTTTAATTTTTTCTATAGAAACTATAAAAAATAAGCCAGTGTTTAACATCCTTTCTGATATGTAAATACAGCTACACTATCATCTCTACATCTTAATTTTTTTCCAGGTAAAATTGAGCACAGGTTTAAATTATTTCTTAAATGACATGTTATCTAACAATTTCTCCATCCTGACTCTGCCTTTCTAAACATACTTATGTGTAAATACTTCTTTTAAAATCCAGTGGCCCATCACACTCCAGTTGTGGGCTGGCTAGCATACAGCCCAGAAGAATAAGGTCCTTGGATCTGAAGACCGTCGGTTTAGTTGTAGAGCCAGAAATGGCATGATCTTCTTTCCCACTTCATTTCTTGATTCCTTTGTTCTTTTGTTCATTCATTCTTTCTTCCTTCCACTCTGCTCCCCTCTGTATTTTCCATTCTTTTTTAGGCAGTTCTTTCATGCTGTAATTGGTACTAAGTAGAGTTTGCAGTGGCCTAACATCCTGAGGTTATATTGCATTAAGCATTCTCTTTTAACTTGTATTCAAGCAGTTATATTATTTTAACCTAACAAAGAAAATCTGTATTATTGTGCAATCTCAGTGCATCAATGTGACTTATATTGTTTTGAGTTTTGATTCTTTCGTTCACCATATTAGTTATTCCCCATGCCATCTGCTCTATTTATTAAACCCTTGCTTATTTTCAAACAAATACTTTTCCCATTTACTGTATTAGTCCATTCTTATGCTGCTAATAAAGACATACCTGAGACTAGGTAGTTTAAAAAGGAAAAAGGTTTTTTCCTTTTTAAAAAACGTTTTTAAAAAACCTTTTAAAAAACCTTTTTAAAAAACCTTTTAAAAAACCTTTTTAAAAAACCATGTTGACTCACAATTCAACATGGCTGGCAAGTCCTCAGGAAACTTAAAATCATGGCAGAAGGGGAAGAAAACACATCCTTCTTCACATGGTGGCACAGCAAAAGTCACCTTTGCTCCAGTTCCCATCAAGTTCCTCATCTCCTTCTGAGACCACCACAGCCTGGACTTTATTGTCCACATTACTATCAGCATTTTGGTCAAGCCCATTCAACAAGTCTCTAGGAAGTTCCAAACTTTCCCACATTTTCCTGCCTCCTCCTCAATCCTCTAAACTGTTCCAACTTGCCTGTTACCATGTTCTAAAATAGCTTCTACATTTTCTGGTGTCTTTATAGCAGTGCTCCACTCCTGGTACCAATTTACTGTATTAGTCCATTATCATGGGGCTAACAAAGACATACCCGAGACTGGGTAACTTTTTAGAGAAAAGAGGCTTAATTGACTCAGTTAAGCATGGCTGGGGAGGCCTCAGGAAACTTACAATCATGGCAGAAGGGGAAGAAAACACATCCTTCTTCACATGGCACAGGAGAAGTGCTGAGCAACAGGGGGAAAAGTCCCTTATAAACCATCAGAACTTATGAGAACTCACTCAGTATCATGAGAACAGCATGAGGGTAACTGACACCCACAATTAAATTACCTCCCACCAGGCCCCTCTCATGACACATCAGGATTATGGGAATAATTCAAGATGAGATTTGGGTGGGGACACAGCCAAACCATATCATTCCACCTATGGCCCCTCCCAAATTTCATGTCCTCATGTTTCAAAACACACCCACACCTTCCCAACAATCCTCCAAAGTCTTAACTCATCCCAGCATTAAATCAAAAGTCCAAGTTCAAAGTCTCATGTGAGACAAGGAAAGTCCCTTCTGCCTATGAGCCTCTAAAATCAAAAGCAATTTAGTTACTTCCTAGATAAAATGAGGATACAGGCATTTGGTAAATACACCCATTCCAAATGGGAAAAATGGGCCAAAACATAGGGGCAGGTCCCATCCAAGTCCAAAATACTGTAAGGCAGTCATTAAACTTTAATGTTCCAAAATGATCTCCTTTGATCCAATGTCTCAAATCCAGGGCATGCTGATGCAAGAGGTGGGCTCCCACAGCCTTAGGCAGCTCTGCCCCTGTGGCTTTCCAGGGTACTGCTCTCCTGCTGGCTGCTTTCATGGGCTGCCATTGAGTGTTTGTGGCTCTTCCAGGTGCACAGCGCAAGCTGTCAGTGGATCTACCATTCTGAGTTCTGGAGGATGGTGGTCCTTGCTCACAGCTTCACTAGGCAGCACACCAGTGGTAACTCTGTGTGGAGTCTCTGACACCATATTTCCCTTCTACATTGCCCTAGCAGAGGTTCTCCATGAGGGCTCTACCTCTGCAGCAAACTTCTGCCTATACATCCATGCATTTCCATACATCCTCTGAAGTCTAGCCAGAGGTTCCCAAACCTCAATTCTTGACTTCTTTGCACCCACAGGCTCAACACCACACGTAAGCTGCCAAGGCTTGAGGTTTGGACCCTGCAAAGCAATGGCCTGAGCTATACCTTGGCCTTTTTTAGCCACAACTAGAGTTGAAGCAGCTGGGATGCACAGCACCATGTCCCGAGGCCATATACAGCAGAAGTGCCTGGGCTTGGGCCATGAAACCATTTTTCCCTCCTAGGCCTCCAGGCCTGTGATAGGAGGGGCTGCTGTGAAGGTATCTGACATGATCTGGAGACATTTACCCCATTGTCTTGGTGGTTAACATTTGGCTCCTCAGAACTTATGCAAATTTCTGCAGTGGGCTTGAATTTCTCACCAGAAAATGTGTTTTTCTTTTGTGTTGCATCATCACACTGCAAATTTTCCAAACTTTTATGCTCTGCTTCCTCTTAAACCCTTTGCCACTTACAAATTTCTTCTGCCAGGTACCCTAAATCATCTCTCTCAAGTTCAAAGTTCCACAGATCTCCAGGGCAGGAATGCCACCAGTGACCTTTACTTCAGTTCCCAAGAAGTTCCTCATCTCCATCTGAGACCACCTCAGCCTAAACTTTTTTGTCTATATCACTATCAGCATTTTGGTCAAGGTCATTCAACAAGTCTCTATGAAGTTCCATAATTTCCAACATCTTTTTTTTTTTTTTTTCCAGACGAAATCTTGTTCTGTCACTCAGGCTGGAGTGCAATGGCGTGATCTCTGTTCACTGCAACCTCTGCCTCCCAGGCTCAAGCAATTCTCCTGTCTCAGTTCCCTGAGTAGCTGGGATTACAGGCACCCACCATCAGGCACAGCTAATTTTTGTATTTATTTATTTATTTAGGAGAGATGGGGTTTCACCATGTTGGCCAGGCTGGTCTTGAACTCCTGACCTCAAATGATCTGCCCACCTTAGCCTCCCAAAGTGCTGGGATTACAGGTGTGAGCCACCATGCCTGGCCCTTTCCCACATCTTCTTGTCTTCTAAGCCTTCCAAATCTCTAGGAAGTTCCAATCTTTCCCATATTTTCCTATCTTCTGAGTCCTCTAAACTGACCCAACCTCTGCCTGTTACCCAGTTTCAAAGTGGCTTTCACATTTTCAGGTATCTTTACAGCAGCAGCACCCTACCCTTGGTACCAATTTACTATATCAATCTGTTCTCACGCTGCTAATAAAGACATACCCAAGGCTGGGTAATTTATAAAGGAAATAGATTTCACTGACTCACAGTTAACCATAGCTGGGGAGGACTCAGGAAACTTGCAATAATGGCAGAAGGGAAAGTAAACATGTCCTTCTTCACATGGTGGCAAGCAAGGAGAAGTGCTGAGCAAAATGGGGGAAGCCCCTTATAAAACCATCAGATCTCATGAGAAAACACTCAATATCACAAGAACAGCATGAGGGTAATTGCCCCCATGATTAAATTACCTCTCACTGGGTCCCTCCTATGACACATGGGGATTATGGGAGCTACACTTCAAGATGAGATTTGGGTGGGGACACAGCCAAACTATATCAGTTGCCATGACTCTTAATTCTTTCTTCTGGAACTAATCACTTTCTGCCTTGTGTTATAGTTATTTTGAGATAGGACTTATCTTTCATAGATGATAATTTATTTGATATCAAAATCCATTCTGATTTATTTATTTTTATTCTTTCTATGGCCTAAATAGGGTTTTGAACATGATAAATATTTTGTTGAATAAATGAGTGAGTAAATAATTTTAAAGAAATGTTTACCATTTTTCAGTATCGTTTGTTTCTGTTTGTGCAATCAACTTTAATTCATCCATCCTAGATTGAAAATCATTTTTTGATAAAATATTTAAAAAGAAAAATTTTAAATGAGTTTTTCTGACTTCTATCTCTCATTCATAAACATTTTTTCATCTGCCTCAAGTAATAAAGATAAAATTTTCCTTACTCTAATTTATCTGTACATTGATTTATAAGTCTCAGGCCTATCCTTGATCATTCAGTTTATTTTGTCTTTGGCATGTGCCCTTTGAAAATCTAAGTGGTCTCTTGCTGTGCAGCAATATTAGTTTTTGGCACCCTTTATTTTTTAGGCAGAATAATATATGAATTTTTGTTGAAACAGTTTTAAAGATTTTTAGTCTTCTTCCCTTGTAATATATATATTTTCAATTGCTTTATATATGACAACAGCATTGTCCTTTTCTTGGCAGGTAGATATTATTTACTAATGTTAAATAATACTGCTATCATCTTCCAAGATCTCTGCTTTTTGTCAAATACAACTTTTTAATTGATCAAAATTAAGGACAGGAATTTATGGTTGCTTTATCAACCATCTGAAATACAAACTCCAGACCAAGAAAACATGGTATTCATATATAGATATATAAATATGTATATGTATATCTATCTACCTACCTACTTACCTACCTATAAGTCAACATCTTTTTTTTATTATTATTATACTTTAAGTTTTAGGGTACATGTGCACAATGTGCAGGTTTGTTACATAGGTATACATGTGCCATGTTGGTGTGCTGCACCCATTAACTCATCATTTAACATTAGGCATATCTCCTAATGCTATCCCTCCCCGCTCCCCCCACCCCACAACAGGCCCCAGTGTGTGATGTTCTCCTTCCTGTGTCCATGTGTTCTCACTGTTCAATTCCCACCTATGAGTAAGAACATGCGGTGTTTGGTTTTTTGTCCTTGCGATAGTTTGCCGAGAATGATGGTTTCCAGCTTCATCCATGTTCCTGCAAAGGACATGAACTCATCATTTTTTATGGCTGCATAGTATTCCATGGTGTATATGTGCCACATTTTCTTAATCCAGTCTATCATTGTTGGACATTTGGGTTGATTCCAAGTCTTTGCTATTGTGAATAGTGCCGCAATAAACATACATGTGCATGTGTCTTTATAGCAGCGTGATTTATAATCCTTTGGGTATATACCCAGTAATGGGATTGCTGGGTCAAATCGTATTTCTAGTTCTAGATCCCTGAGGAATTGCCACACTGACTTCCACGACGGTTGAACTAGTTTACCGTCCCACCAACAGTGTAAAAGTGTTCCTATTTCTCCACATCCTCTCCAGCACCTGTTGTTTCCTGACTTTTTAATGACTGCCATTCTAACTGGTGTGAGATGGTATCTCATTGTGGTTTTGATTTGCATTTCTCTGATGGCCAGTGATGATGAGCATTTTTTCATATGTCTTTTGGCTGCATAAATGTCTTCTTTTGAGAAGTGTCTGTTCATATCCTTCGCCCACTTGTTGATGGGGTTTTTTTCTTGTAAATTTGTTTGAGTTCATTGTAGATTCTGGATATTAGCCCTTTGTCAGATGAGTAGATTGCAAAAATTTTCTCCCATTCTGTAGGTTGCCTGTTCACTCTGATGGTAGTTTCTTTTGCTGTGCAGAAGCTCTTTAGTTTAATGAGATCCCATTTGTCAATTTTGGCTTCTGTTGCCATTGCTTTTGGTGTTTTAGACATGAAGTCCTTGCCCATGCCTATGTCCTGAATGGTATTGCCTTGGTTTTCTTCTAGGGTTTTTATGGTTTTAGGTCTAACATTTAAGTCTTTAATCCATCTTGAATTAATTTTTGTATAAGGTGTAAGGAAGGCATCCTGTTTCAGCTTTCTGCATATGGCTAGCCAGTTTTCCCAACACCATTTATTAAATAGGGAATCCTTTCCCCATTTCTTGTTTTTGTCAGGTTTGTCAAAGATCAGATAGTTGTAGATATGTGGCATTATTTCTGAGGGCTCTGTTCTGTTCCATTGGTCTATATCTCTGTTTTGGTACCATGCTGTTTTGGTTACTGTAGCCTTGTAATATAGTTTGAAGTGAGGTAGCATGATGCCTCCAACTTTGTTCTTTTGGCTTAGGATTGACTTGGCAATGTAGACTCTTTTTTGGTTCCATATGAACTTTAAAGTAGTTTTTTCCAATTCTGTGAAGAAAGTCGTTGGTAGCTTGATGGGGATGGCATTGAATCTGTAAATTACCTTGGGCAGTATGGCCATTTTCACGATATTGATTCTTCCTACCCATGAGCATGGAATGTTCTTCCATTTGTTTGTATCCTCTTTTATTTCATTGAGCAGTGGTTTGTAGTTCTCTTTGAAGAGGTCCTTCACATCCCTTGTAAATTAGATTCCTAGGTATTTTATTCTCTTTGAAGCAATTGTGAATGGGAGTTCACTCATGATTTGGCTCTCTGTTTGTCTGTTATTGGTGTATGGAGTATGATACTAGTTGTGACCTCAAAAACTTGTATCATACTCAACTAGTAAATACTATAAATAATCTTACTGAAAGTAGGAGGAAGATGAAGACATTCTTTATCACTAATATTATTTATTATTCTTAAGTTTTGTAGCAATGCTATTAAAAATAGATATATTAAGGACAGGATTGGGAGATAAGCACAATAAATGACAGAAAATATTATAGCTTATGCGGAAAACACAAGACAACTAAGTGAGAAGCCATAAAAATGCAGTAGGTTTGCTGGGAACATATAGAGCATTAACAGTTTTTATTTCTCCTTCAATTTTTAAAGTTTTATTTTATTTTTCATTGACACAATAATTGTACATATTTATAGGGTACAATGTGATGTTTCAATACATGTACGCATTGTGTAATTATCAAAGCAGGGTAAATAGCATATTCATCACCTCAAACATTTATGTTTTTTTTCTATTGAAAACATTCAAAACCTACTCTTCTAGCTATTTTGAAATATACCATACATAGCTCAAAACTTCTGAGCTTCATATGCCTGAATGTCTGTATCTCTTTGAAGACTTCGGAAGTTTTCAGCAATCATTTTATTAAATAAGCTTTCTGTCCCTATCTTTGTCTCTTTTACTTCTAGTATTTCATAATGTAAACATTTGATCATTTAATAGTGCCTCATAAGTCTTGTTGGCTGTCTTCATTCACTCATTTTCATTTCTTTTTCTTTTTAACTCTAACTGGGTAATTTCAAAACACCTATCTTCAAATTCAGAGATTCTTTCTTCTGCTTGAGCTAGCCTGCTATTGAAGCTTTCTATTGTATTTTTATTGTATTTATTGGATTCTCTTCAGCCAAGATTTCTGTTTTTTAGGACATTCATTTCTTTGTTAAATTTGTCATCATAAACTATTTTTCTAATTTTGTTGAATTGTCTCTATTATTTAGTGTCATGCTGACTTTCCATAAGATTATTTTACATTCCTTTCCAGGCAATTTGTAATTTTTTTTCTTTGATATCAGTTACTGGAGAGTTATTAAGTTCCTTTAGTGTTCTCACTTCTTCCAGTTTCTTGTGTTCCTGAATTCATATCCACACATCTGGTAGAACAATCACCTCTTACAAACCCTGCAGAGTGGCTTTCATAGAGAATGTCTTTCACCTGTAGGTAAGTCTTAGTGTGGCAGTTGGGAAGGATGTGATGACTCTTATTTTGAGTAGATCCAGTGATACAGCCTTTGTGCAGCTTCTTCAGCTGTGGTCATCTTAGTAACTGTGGGTGCCTCAGTGTCCTAGGCTATAGGAGTTTGTGGCAGCAGTGGTAGTAGTGTAGGTTGTTAGGGTCCTCAGTGTCAAGTGCTTTTGGGGTACTCCTATTCTTATTTTCCCCATTTTTCCCAAAGGGATCCCCCTTGGTATCAGATCTGACATAGCTTACAGGCAACTACAGTGGCACTGGATCTTAGGGGGCATTTGCTCAGAGAATATGGAGTTGAGGTCACAGTCTCAGGGTCCCATTAACCTGTTGTGGCAACTGGGTCTTGGGATGCAGGTTCACTCTATGAGGCCAGGTTGGATGAAGTTTGGCCCCAGAGTTGGAGTCTGTGACTCTCAGGCACCCCCTAGCAGCTTTGGTTCAGGGCACCAGGTTTCAGTTTTGATTCTGACCCTGGGGTCGGGGAACAGCAATGACTTTGTTCAAGGGAAGGAGTGCTTTGGGGCTTTGAGCCTGGGGAACAGGGCAAGGCTGTAATTCAGGAATCAGAGCCAATAAGGCATAGTGGCAAATTGGGTCCAAGGGGATGAGGCACCATGTAGTGGTAACTCCGGACCCTGGGATTGAGACATAGCAGTATGCCAGATTCTATGAGGCCACTTTCAGCATCAGCCAGAACCTTGGAATGGTACATAACAGCTATTACTTGGGCCCTGCTGGGCAGGGAACAGCACAGCAATGACTCCACTCTCCAAAGAGGTGGGTGTCTCAGCATCTCAGACTCTAAGTGAGCTAGTCCAGATACAGGAAAGTAGAGTACTAGGGTTATTTGGCCTGTAGGGCAGAGTGTCTCAGCTCAGCTACTGCTCTGTTTCCCTGAGACATAGAGTACTATATCAGCTCACTCCTCAGGTGTGCGGTTTTTCAGCTTAGCCAAAACACTTGATTCCCCAACAAGTGATGCCCCACATTAGCTTAGGCCTGGGGGCACAATTGCTTTGGCTGACCAGGGCACCTTTTCTTCGGGATGCAAGGCACTGGTTCAGCTTAGGCACCTGGGAGCATGTTTGCTCTGGGTGGCCAAGGCACCATTTCCTGAGAGGCAGGATGCTGCTTCAACTGAGGCACTGGGAAGAGTGGACTGTGACTGCTCTGGGTGGCAAAGGTTCTGTTTTCCTAGGAGGCAGGGCAACTCTTCAGTTAAGTCCCAGGGAGGTGGGACTGCCCTTGGCAATCAAGGCAGCATTTCCCAGGGATGCCAAGCATTGCTGCAGCTCTGACACATGGGGGCAAGGCACAGCAGCAACCCAGAGGGGTAGATATAGTGGCTGTATAGCTTGACCCCACGGAGTAGGATGTAGCAGCAGCTCAGTGGTGGGGTGGTGGGCCACTAGGTGGGGGTGGTTCAGCCACAGCAAAGCCTCAGAGATGGAAGGATACTGTGGTCACTCAGCCCTGGAGCAGGACATACTCCAGCAGTAGTTGTAGTCCCAAGATGGCAGATGGTATGGCACAATAGACACACGGACCACAGTGGGTATAGCACAGTGTAGGCTCCTTGTCTAGGGGGAATACAGTTGTGTGGACTCCACACAGCTCGCTCAGCTAGATTTAGAGCCTGTGAAGACTGCAGAGTCCCCCAGTGTTGAATACTGTAGGTTTACAAGGTATTGATTGGGGCAGCTGGGGTTCCCTTGCTTACCTTTTCCCTGGAGTAAGAAGTCCCTCCTGGTTCTGAGCTGATCATGGCTGGGGAATGGGGCAGTGGAGGCCAGCTGTTTCCTTTTGTTCTCTATGTGGCCATCCTGGGTTTCTGTATTCTACAGGGTTTCTGCTGCAGCTTTGATGTGCTCCAGCACTCTCGTTTAATTATTTTCATAAAAATGTAGTTGGTTATTTCTTGTTTTGGCTGCCTTTCTGGAGGAACGACTGCCAAGGGCTTCTAGTTCACCATCTTGTTGCCATCACTCCCTCCTTCACTTGCAAAGATTAAATTCACTGTATACAGAATTCTAGATTGGTGGTCTTTTTCTTTCATTACGTTAAATATTTCACTTCTCTCTCTTCTTTTCTGCTTGATAAAGGAAGCAGGAAAGAAGAGAGAGAAGTGAAATATTTAATTCCTGTAGTAATTCTTATTGTTTCTTTATAGGTAAGATGTTTTCTTCTCTCTGGCTTCTTTCAAGTTTTTTTGTCTTTGATTTTCTGCATTTAAATATGATAGGCTGAGATACACACTTATATCTTGTTTGCTTTTTTTGGTTTATTTTTATATTTGTCATGTTTAGGACTTCCTGAGTTTCATGAATCTGTGGTTTGGTGTCTGTCATTGATTTTGAAATGTTCTCAGTCATTATAACTTCAAATATTTCTTCTGCTTAATACATTCTTTCTTCTTCTAGTAATTCAATTATACTTCTCATTTTTTCATAATTCTTGGATGTTCTGCTGTATATGTGAGTGTGCATGCATGTGTGTGTATGCATGTGTATGTGTGTGTATGTTTTATTGTTTTTTCTCTGTGCATTTCAGTTTTGGGAGTTTGTATTGACTATTTTCAAGCTCACTGATTCTTTCCTTGGCCATGTTCAGTCTACTCATAAGCTCATAAAAGTCATTCTTAATTTACGTTACAATGTTTTTTATTTCTAGTAGTTTCTTTGAACATTTCCTTAGAATTTCCATCTCCTTGTTTATATTAACCATCTGTTCTTGCATGTGGTCTCCTTTTTTTCATTAAAGCACTTAGTAAGTTAATTATGAATTATCATTAATTGATAGTTATTAATTATATTTTCCATGTCTGATAATTCCAACTTTGAACTTCTATCTGAATCTGGTTCTGATGCTGATGCTTGCTTTGTCTCTTCAGGCTGTGTTTTTTCTTGTCTTTTGGCATGCCTTGAATTTTTTAAATGTATTTTATGGTATTATTTTTAGAGGTTTTAGTGTGAGTATTTATGTTAATCTTGCTAGGAGTTTGGCTACGTTTAGTGTTTGCTGTAGGTGCCAGAGACTTTAAATTCCTATTGTATTGTTGTTTTTGTCTTCCCTTTTGACTTGGAGTTTCACTAAATTCAGAGTCTGTTTATTGAAGATTTTTCGTCTGAAAGCAAGTTGTGTGTGGGAGGGAGGAGTGTTTAACATCTTATGATTAAATCTCGGTCTTCTACTGTGTTTATGTCTCTGGGTTGTGACCTTCACAAGTATATCTTAGGTTCCTTCCCGCCTCCCACCCCACAGCCCACAAGCCTGGAAGACTAGGGAGCACTACACTGGGAGAAATGACCTGCTGCCATAGGTGAGATAAGACTTGGTAAATTACTTTCTCCTGAAATTAGGCCTTCGTTATGGAGAATGCTATGTGTGTATTTCATAAAGATGACTCTTTATGAGGGGATTTCTTTTCTACCCTTTACCATGCCAGATTCATGAGGGGAATTTTTTTTTCACCCTTTATCATGAAACCCTAGTTTCTAGAGGTAACATTTATAAAAGGGTGAGTGCATCTCCTAAGGCTAAGGCTTTTAGAAGTTTCTCAACTGCACTAGTTCACACTCAGCTTCCAGGCACTTCATCAAAATCACCATTTAAGTGCACCTACTAGTTTATGGCTCCAGCGGCCTGCTCCACATGAAAACAGCTTACTTGTGACTCTGATTTTCCCATCTTCCCAAACTATAGTGTGTTGTTTTATCCTGCAAACTCAACTTTCTGAAGGATTCATGAAAGTCATTGATCTTCAGGTTTTTTTCAACTTTTTCTTTTAAAACAGAATTTGACAGCTTCCAAACTCTTTACATATTGCAGATAAATCTGAAAGTAACTATACATAAATATTCCTTTATATTTGTATCTATATAATGTATCCATATAATTCAAATATATTATGGAAAAATACATTTTAATAAGATCAGAAAAATACTTAGGTTGAATATAAGAAAAAATATACAAACGCCAATTCTTCCCAAATGAATTTCTGAATTTAATGTAATTTTAACAAAAATACCAAAGGTATTTTTGGAAGTGGATAAACTTATTCTAAATTTTATATGAGAAACAAAGAAGAATGACCATCAAAATTCTGAAGCAAATGCATAATGTGGTTGAATCCAGATTTACATAACAAATGTGAAGTAAGTAATAGAGTTGGATAGAATGCAGAATTATTCATTTATTCAATAAATATTTAATGTGTGCCAAAAGTAGGTCATTCACTGTTCTAAGCATCTTGCATAGAGGAATGAAGAAATCAGAAAAAATTATTTGCCCTCACGAAGCTTATATTCTAACAGGGAAAGACAGAGATCATAAAAAATATGCAAAATATCAAATATATTAGATGATGGAAACTGCAGTGGAGAAAAAGTAAAGCAGGAAGAGGAATCAGAAATGCTGGGGAGAGGATATAAAATATTAAATTGTGTGGTTAAGAAAAGTTTTACTGATGAAGTGACATTTGAGCAAATACGTGAAACAAGTCATGGAATATGCTATGGAGATAGTTGTAAATACTCTAAGAACAGGAAACACTAAGTAAAGGTTCTGGTGCAAAAAATGCTTAGTATTAGGTTGGTGCAAAAGTAATTGTGGTTTTTGCCATTGAAAGTAATGACAAAAACCACAATTACTTTTGCACCCACCTAATAATCCTCAGAGTAACCTAAAGGTAAACTAGGAGTTGAAAGAACCACAGTGAAAATGCTAAGCAATGAGGTCAGAGAATTAAGAAGTCAAGGTCATCTGTAGTTCTGTAGATCACTGTAAGAATGTTGACATTTCATCTGAGTTTGAGAATCCACGGAAAGAATTTGAGCAAAGTAGTGTCATAATCCGACACTTATGTGAGAGAAGTGGTGAACCATTATCTAGGCTCAAAATAAATGATATACATTAATTTTTAGATATATTGTCTAAAATAGAAATATTTTTAACGGGTTCAGTTAAAATTTTTCTATACAAAGACTCTGCCTTTTATAATTTCTCCATTATATATTTTATTTCTGCTTTTAATCAATAAATTGTGTGCTGTTCTTCAAAGTATTACTTTTTCTTATATATTTTAAGACATGTTATTAAAAGTATAAAATGCCACAAATAGATCATTATCCCTGCTATTTTACCTTAAGTAAAACATATTACATAAAATATTCCAATGATTAATGGAATTAGTATATATTCTTAAATTTAACTGAAATGAAATATTTAATTGATATTTAACTGAAATAAAATGTTTTCTGATACAAATCAATGTTTCAATTCCTTTGAAAACTAGGATTTCAATTTGTTTAGGGGGTAACTAAGGCACATATAAAACTTCTTCCCTTCCAATTTATACCTTTAAATGTTAAAGAATGTGTTTATATAATTATTTATTACCCATATGCACTTGCTGACTACCTGCTAGAAACTGTTTGATAAATTCTCTGTGTTGACTATATAGAAAATCATCCCCCAAAATGCTCCCAGATTGTCATATGCAGTGATGCAGCAAGATGTAATGGATATTCACATTTTAATGATTCTTGTCATGCTGTTCTAATATTTCTCTAAGCTGTTTTCTGAAGTATTTTAATTTATTGTATTTTTTGTAACTTATTACATTTGCACCCTGAGGCTAGCTAGTGAAGGATGCCATTTTGAAAATGAAAGAAATAAATAGAAGTTGAATTGCCAACACATTTGTTTCCAGGTCTTTTGGAAATAAAAAGTTGTGAGAGATCTAAGGAATTATTATGAGGAAGTATCTTATTTAGCATTCCACTAATAATACCATGGAATGTGCCAAACTGGCATTAAATACACCCAATACAATATTCCCAAGGCTATCTGCTATCTCAGATCAAGTAGATACTCTAGAAAGAAAACAGTGTTAACCACTGTTATTCTTCAAGTACTTTTCAAGTTTAAATTACTTGAGCATGAGAATTAGTAAAATACATTGGGATGGCAATGTTCAGTTACTTACTTTAACTCTCAGTAAAAAATTTACCCTGGCTTGTTAAGGAAGGCCATTTTGAAAACTCAGTGTCACCTATATTAATAATTCGTAATGACAGCTAAAGAATAAATATGACTTACAGGTTTTGTTATTGAGTTGTTGGTCAATGAAATCCTGGAGACAAGAGAATTTCCCTTAAAATTCTCCAATTTTCCTAATTTCTGTAAATAGTTAAAATAGGCATATTAAGGCCGGGCGCGGTGGCTCACGCCTGTAATCCCAGCACTTTGGGAGGCCGAGGTGGGTGGATCACGAGGTCAGGAGATCGAGACCATCCTGGCTAACACAGTGAAACCCCGTCTCTACTAAAAAAATACAAAAAATTAGCTGGGCGAGGTGGCGGGTGCCTGTAGTCCCAGCTACTCGGGAGGCTGAGGCAGAAGAGTGGCGTGAACCCCGGGGGGCGGAGCCTGCAGTGAGCCGAGATCGCGCCACTGCACTCCAGCCTGGGCGACAGCGAGACTCTGTCTCAAAAAAAAAAAAAAAAAAAAAAAATAGGCATATTAAATACCATAACTCCATACCAAAATAATCCATTTATATTAATATATTTCTTTCTTCAAAGAGAAGTTGGGGACAACTCTATAGGTGCCACTAAGTGCTAGAGAACAAAAAAAAGAGCAAGTAAATCCATGGGGATCAGATCAACTCATTCTTATTAGCTTAAAATAATGTTTTTGTTTTAAAGGTAAGATAAAGAAACCAAAATCAAATAATGATTGCTATCAATTATAGTATTTTGTCCCAGTTTGTGTTCTCATATAATTAGTAACAGCCTCTTTCGCTTTCAACAAATTTTCCCTATCTGGAAAATACATTATAATGGTAATTGTATTCATCAAAAAGCATAGATATTTAACATGAATTGTTACTATAATAATTTTCCATGAACCAAAAAAAGTGACATACTTTCTTTTCAATAATTTTAATTGGAGAAATAATACAGGAAACACTATGGTAAATTTTAGATAGAAATAAAGCTTTTTAAAACAGATTTCTGTAAGAATTTTACTTAAATTTGACCCTACTGAGAAATAACATTTTGATTCTAATAGTCAAGTAAAAGACAATGATATGAAGTACGTATGTATATTGAGGAGCCATGGAAGAGAAGAGATCTTAATTATGCATTAATAAAAATTAACATTAGTCTCTTTACAAGTTTATACTTAGATAATTTCTGTTTGAATACATTTCTTTAAAATTTGGATTTAGATTAACTTGTACCTGTAAATTATTGTTTGCCTTTATGGAATTTTTGAACTTTGTATTTGAAAAAGTATTTATAGAATATCAGATAGACCCTGAAGACTTAAGGGCTTTGGCAAAATTACAGAAAGATCTAGATTGATGATTACACAGCCCTAACAGAATTTTGGAAAATGTTCTGATGATGTCAAGCACTACATGATGGTTTTATTTGTACTGTAAGTTGCAACCTGCTCTTTTCCAGAAGATTGATATTCCAATGTCAATCATTCTGAAAGAGTTTAATCCAGGGACAAGGAGTAATGACTTGAGATAGTTTTAGAACTTCTTAAAGAAAAGCAAAATCCTTATTCTTTGGCCTAGTTGTGGTTTGGTTTTTAGTTTTTAAAATGACAGGACAAATGGCACTTCATTTTTGATGATCACATTAAATAAGCTCGCCATGCCACATAGCAGGCCGGATGCTGGATAGGACAGTGAATTGTAAGGCACTCTGACAAAGGCCCTAGGCTTCTTTAGTTGTAAGATACTCTCTATTTTACTGTATCAAAAACTTTTAATGGATACTCTTTAGATTTATAGTCTCTTGTGATGTCTGAAATTTGGGTGAAAGAGTAATTGCATTCTCTAGACAGAATAAAAAAAGAAGATTGCTCCAACTGCTTGAAATAGCTGGAAAAATTTTTTAGCCCTGCTAGTCAGCAAAAGAATATGAGGAAATTCATCCTAATAATGCATGAAAAAGTTATCTGACATAACATAAAAATAATATGGGGATATTTGTAGAGTTAATTATAGAAATATAAACAAGATAGCTTCATGTCATGATTGGGGCAATAGAAAATTTAACAGGGATTCTGCTTCCAGACAAGATGGAGTAAAAGGAATTGTATTTGTCCTGTGTAAAACAACAACAAAAAGACTATAAAAAATATAATAAAGTTTTCAATACATTGGACATCAGACAAGATGGAGTCATACCTGACAGAAAAAAAAATGTGTTGAGTCCTATATTTGTCTCAGTTTATTGTCTGGAGAATTTGAATGCCATGGACCGGGGAATGGAAACACAACTGGAGCCCAGTGATATCCCTGAGATGTAGAAAACAGAGTTGGGAGCCTGGATAAGCCAAGATAAATAGAGTTTGCCAGGGCTGAGTCCCAGAGGGGAAAAAATTGCACTGAAAGAAAGCCTCAGAGATCTGCAGAGAGCCTTCTTTAGTTTTCAGCTGAGGACTGAGCAGCACATGCAAGTGAGGAAACTATCCAAGGTCCAGGAAAGAACCACTTAAACGATGGGAGGGAAACATTTCTGAAACTCACACATAGTCGGGATAATTCATTATCTCACTAGCCAGAGTTAAATCCCTCAAAATTCATGGGACATGGGAATTGGACTGAGAATTAGCAGTGAAAATTAGCCCTGTACTAAGTGTTCCTCTGGTATTACCTTTAAAATGTTTAAAAGCAATACTGAAAAGAACCTAATTGATTTGGGGAACTTAAACTACTGAAAACAAAAATGAAGAATATTTCTAGGAATTTAAAAAAATCGAGTATACAATATGGTAAAATATGCGGTTTAGCATCCAATGAAATTTACAAGTCATGCAAAAAAACCCCAGTTTTTAAAAAACAGACTTGTAATGATAAGAATAATCAATAAAAAATGATGCCAAAATAAAAACAATGTGTGAATTTGTAGACAAGGACATTAAAACAATTCTACAACAAGATTTTATATGTTCAAGAAGCTAGAGGAAAATTGAACATAAGCAGAAATATAAAAGATATAATAAAAACCCACCCTAAATTTTGGCATAAAAACTACATCTGTGTAGTCCCAGCTACTCAGGAGGCTGAGGCAGAATGGTGTGAACCGGAGAGGTGGAGCTTGCAGTAAGCCGAGATAGCACCACTGCACTCCAGCCTGGGTGACAGAGCGAGACTCCATCTTAAAAGAAAATGTGGCACATATACACCATGGAATACTATGCAGCCATAAAAAAGGATGAGTTCATGTCCTTTGTAGGGACATGGATGAAATTGAAAATCATCATTCTCAGTAAACTGTCGCAAGGACAAAAAACCAAACACCGCATGTTCTCACTCATAGATGGGAATTGAACAATGAGAACATATGGACACAGGAAGGGGAACATCACACTCTGGGGACTGTTGTCGGGTGGGGGGAGAGGGGAGGGACAGCATTAGGAGATATACCTAATGCTAAATGACGAGCTAATGGGTGCAGCACACTAGCATGGCACATGTATACATAGGTAACTAACCTGCACATTGTGCACATGTACCCTAAAACTTAAAGTATAATAAAAAAAAAAACCAATGAGATTAACAGCAGATAGAGGCTACAACAGATAGACTACACAAAACTAGTGAACTCAAAGATTCATCAACAACTAATCAAAGTAAAATACAGAAAGAAGACAGATGAAACAAATAATCAAAGTAAACAAGACATGAGTGAGCTACAGGGCAACTTCCAGCTGCCTATTATATTTGTAAAGACCATAAGGAGAAAGGGGACAAATTTTTTTTGAAAATATAAAGAATTAAAATATTGTAAATATGATGAAACCTATAAACTCATGCATTTGAGAGGTCAACAGACTCCAGATAAAAAACATGAAAAAAACTACACCAGGGCATATCATAAACAAATCATTTAAAAGTAGTAATTTTAGAAATCTTAATTAAAAGCCACCAAAGATAAAAGACATGTTACATGCAGAGAAACAAAGGTAAGGAAGACAGATTTCTCATCAGAAACAGCCGGCGCCAGAAGATATTGAAGTAATATATTTAGAGTACTGAAAGAAAAGAAGTTAAGTGTATAATTCTATATGTGGCAAAAACACCTACAAATGGAGGCAAAATAAAAACTTTCTCAAATAAACTATAGATGAAAGCATTCATCACCATTGGAACTGCACCTTAAAAAGTATTAGAAAAATTCCTTCAGGAAAATGTAAAATGATACCAAATGAAAGTATGGATCTGCAAAAAAGAAGTTAGCAATGGTAACCATGTGGGTAAATCTAATTTAAATAAAATGTTTACATTTCTTTAAAAGATTATTAATGAAATATTCACCAAGAAAAGCCATATTCTGGGTCATGAAATAACTCTTAATAGGTTCAAGATAATTGAAATCACACAGAATATTTTCTTTGATTCTAATTGAATGCAGAAGCAGATTTAAAGAAAAATATATTACCTCACAAGTAGGATTCATTACAAAAATGCAAGTCTTCTTCAACATACAATAATCAATGTAAATTATCATATTGGAAAATTAATATGAAAAACATGTTTATGTCAATAGTTGCAGAAAAGCATTTGACAAAGTTGAATAACCACTCAGCATAAGTAGGAATAAAAGGGAACTTCCTTACACCATTAAAAGATAAATACAAAATACCTTCGACTAACATCATACTTAATGGCGAGAGACTGAACACTTGCTCTATAAGATAGAGGATAAGTTAATGACGTCCTCTCTCACCACTCCTATTCAACATCATACTGGAAATCTTAGCTAGTAAAATAAATTTTACAAAGGAAAGAAAAGGTATACTAATTAGAAAGTAGGAAATAAAGCTGTTTTTATTTGCAAATGACGTGATTGTCCTTGTAGAAACTGCCTACAAAACACTCCAAAAAAAAATCCTAGGCTAATAAATGAATTTAGGAATGTCTCAGGAGTTAAGCTGAATACACATGAGTCAATTGCTTTCCTATATAACAGCAATAAAAAAATTGAAGTAAAAATACCACTTATAATTGAAATAAAGCAGGTCAAGCATGGTGGTCAACACTTGTAATCTCAATGCTTTGGGAGGCCAAGGCAGGAGGCTCATTTGATGCTAGAAGTTCAAGACCAGCCTGGGCAACATAGTGAGACATTATTTCTATGAAAAAAAACTTAGTCTAGCATGGGGACTTGTGCTTGTAGTCGTAGCTACTTGAGAGGCTGAGGCAGGATGATCACTTGAGCCCAGGAGTTTGAAGCTGCAGTGAGATGTAATTGCACCATTGTACACCAGCCTGGGTAACAGAGCAAGACTCTGTCTCTAAAATATTTACTACATTTACATATATATCTTATATATGGTATTTATATATGACATATATCGTATATATCATTTATATATCATATATATTTATATATCATATATATCATATATTTCATTTATATATATCATATATCATTTATATATCACATATATATCATTTATATATCACATATCATTTATATATACATCATATATATATATCATTTATATATATATATATATATCATATATATGGATCAGCAGACACCACCCAGACCTGTAATCTGGCTCAACTAGTTCTGCTATCGCACCCAGGAAAAGAAGACATTAAGAAAACCTAACTTCAACCCCCTATGATTCCATCTCCAGCCTGACCAATTAGCACTCCCTACTTCCCAAGCCCCTACTCACCAAATTATCTTTAAAAACTCTGTTCCTGGAATGCTCGGGAGACAGATTTGGGTAATAACAAAACTCTAGTCTCCTGCATAGCCGGCTCTGAATAAATTTACTCTTTCTCCATTGCAATTCCCCTGTCTTGATAAATAGGTTCTGTCTAGGCAGTGGGCGAGGTGAACCCATTGGGCTGTTACAAATGAATGAATGACTAAATAAACAAATGGCATCCAAATGAGAAAGAAAGAGGTACGAGTATCTCAATTTTTAGACGGAATAATCTATACATACAAATTCCAAATAATCCACAAGAAAACTACTAGAGGTAATAAACAAATTCAGGAAAATTTCAGAGTACAAGATCAACACAGAAAAAATAGCTGTGATTTTATATACCAAAATAAACCATTAAAAAAAGTTTTAGGTAGTTTAATTTGCAATGCCATGTAAAAGAATAAAATATATAGGAATAAATTTAACAAAGTTGATAAAAGACTTGTACAATGAAAATACAAAACATTGCATAAAGAATTTTAAACTAAGTAAGTGGAAAAATACACTGTTTCATGGTTAGGAAGAGTTAACATTGTTAAGATTTCAATACTACCGAAAGTAATCTGCAGAATTAATGCAATCCCTATCAAAATCACAACAAGGCTGTTTTTGCAGAAATGAAAAATCTATCCTCAAATTCATATGAGATCGCAATGGACCTGCTATGGTGTGAAAGTGTCCCCTCTAAAACTTAGGTGTTGCCAATGTGATAATTTTAAGAAGTGGGGCCTCTTAATTCCTTGTTTGATAATTGTGTTTGATAATTTGTGTTTACATGGTGTTTGGGTCTGTTGATTGTCTTTTCACATTTGAGTTCGGATTTTCCCGATTCTTGGTACATCGAGTAATTTTGAACTGCATATGGTAGATTATAAGTATGTTATGAGACTCTCTTTTCCACTTAAATATTCTATCAAGCAGTCGACAGAACACACATCATGATTACTTTAGTAGGTTAGTAGATTGTTCAAATGGAAGTTTAGTTTTTCAAACCTTTGCCATGTTATTCTAGTCTGTCCATGTGCAGTCTACCCAGGCTGTAATCTGAAATCTGAGTAGTATTCCACACTTGAGTTATCAAACCTTTGCTATGCTGTTTCTGGCTTTCACATATGGGCTGCTTAGAGTTTGCCCCAGGATTTCATACAGAGGTTTAGAAAATCACTTTATCTAACTCTGTTCTTTCCATGGTCTTTCTTCCACTGTCTAGTTGGGAGGGAAGAGGGCGCTATTGCCTCATTATTTGGGGCAAGAATGGTGAGTCTGGCTCTGCCTATAGTCTCCAAACTTGCAGTTCCCAGTGGGGAAGGAAAGTGGTGCCACTATGACGCTGCAGAGATGGGATGGGGCCGGGTTCTGCTTTTAGTTTCCAGTAGCTTAGTGCCTGATGGGAAGGGGTAGGGCCATGACTTTTTAGACGGCTCACCTGGAATAAAGCAGGTGTAGTTAGGATGTTTCTGTCTGGCTTAGATGCCCTTTTCACCATCCGAGAGGGCAGGCTTCTTGTGGGACTTTTGATCTTTGCCTATTTTTGTTTCCCGATTGCAGGCCTCTCCAACAACCAGGCTGGAATTAGAAAAAAAAAAAAAAAAAAACCCTCAGATAACTCACTACTAGGTCATTCCTCAAGTTCTGCAGGCCCTAGCTGATTTGCCTCCTCCCCACAGTGCCCATCTTTCGGCCTTATCTCAGGAACTAAATTGTCAAAATAAAAATATTTTTCTTTCTTTGGTAATTACAAAAATAATATGTTG
The DNA here is from genome assembly GCF_029289425.2 of Pan paniscus. Taxonomy (NCBI): domain Eukaryota; kingdom Metazoa; phylum Chordata; class Mammalia; order Primates; family Hominidae; genus Pan; species Pan paniscus. The sequence goes on from NC_073260.2 coordinate 79,911,049, forward strand.
ATAAAGAGCATTAACAAATTGTTAAAATTGAATATCTATCTCTGAAATTTTAGAATGTAGATAATTCTTCCCATATTATATACTTTATATATATCTTCATTCTAACCATGTAACGTATTTATATTTGGGAAAAAGAAATATTAAAAATAAATGCAAATTTAAAATAGAAAAAGTGGCCTTCTATGTGAGATAAAGGCTGGATAGTTCCAAGACAATTATTATTATCATTATTTTTGAGACAGAGTCTCACTCTGTTGCCAGGCTGGAGTGCTGTGGCGCGATCTCGGCTCACTGCAACCTCCAACTCCCTGGTTCAAGCAATTCTCCTGCCTCAGCTTCCTGAGTAGCTGGGATGACAGGCACGCGCCACCACGCCTGGCTAATTTTTGTATTTTTAGTAGAGATGGAGTTTCACTATGTTGGCCAGGATGGTCTCGATCTCCTGACCTCGTGATTCACCCGCCTTGGCCTCCCAAAGTGCTGGGATTACAGGTGTGAGCCACCACACCTGGCCGAAGGCAATTATTTATGCAGGTATTTTTTATTTCTTTTCAGGCCAACAGTGAGACACAACTTAGTTTCAATTTCTGATTTCTTAAGAATACACAAATTTTATTAACTTTTAAGATTTAATTATTAAGCCTTTATTTGCTAAAAATACAGGGTTTTGCACTTAGTAATTAATGCAGCCAATTCAGAGATTTGACTCTAAGATAAACATTAATAGCCAAAATGGAATAGTCAGTCAATATGAGTGTGTACATATAGATCCGAAAGGCGTGTGTGTTCTAACTCAGTTCAACAAACATTTACTGAATTTGCTTTATTGAATTTTAATGTAAATGTACAAAACAAATATTTATAACCTATGCAGATAGCAATGAAACACATTTCTGCCAAAAATTATGCAAGTGATCATTGTAAAAAAATAGCTGAAAGTAAACAGATCAGAAAACAAAGGGTGAAATTTTCATTTCTAGGAACTTTCATTAAGACAAAAGTTGCTTTTAGTCAAAGATTTTCAATATCAAAAAATGTTGAAAGTGTACATCTTAATATTAAACAGCACTAATTAGTAATAACATATGTATTGCTTTCCATTAATGGAGCCATCCTCACCATTTAAATATAGAGGCTCATCAGCATTTCCAAATGTCCATCAAAGGACAGAAATTTGGGTTATTACTATGAGCTCCTTACTAAAATAATTTGTCTTAAAACCACAATTATAATATTCAGAGGTAACTTTATCTGGCATCCTTATCTTCTCCCAGTATTAATAGGAATAATTTTTGTTTGCCTGACTTAATTTCTCATCACAACTATTGATTAGTTTTATGGTTTCTATCTGAGGAGCAATATAAAAATATAATTTACAATGTGTTATTTCTCTTCTGTATAATTCACAATCAACAAAATGCTAATGGTATTAACATTTGTGGTATTTACCATTAATAAAGATTTATGCATACTTCAAACTTATTGACACCATCAGATCCATCACTCTTGAGTCGGTTGTGTTACAACTAATGTGTTTTGCATTAGCTTTGGAGCTCTACAGAACATTACTAGGTGCTATATAGTTTTATGTCTATATTTAAGTCTTCAATCCATCTTAAGTTAATTTTTGTACATGGTGAATGGCAGGGGTCCGGTTTCAATCTTCTGCATATGGCTAGCCAGTTATCCCAGCACCATTTATTGCTTCAGGAGTACTTTCCCCATTGCTTGTTATTGTTGACTTCATTATTTGTGCAGCTTTATTTCTGGGTTCTCTATCCTGTTCCATTGGTCTATGAGCCTTTCTGTTTCTCCCTCCCTCTCAGCATGCCAATTTCGTTTAAAGAAGCACCTCTTATAGCCCTCTACCAGCCCTGCTTACTTACAGAAGTGGTCACAAGAGTCACATAGGATGAACAAGATCATTCCCAGTTTTATATACGAAGGTTGGAGAAACAGGAAACTTTACTCTAGGATTGATGAGACCTGAGAAGGTGAGACAGGGACCCATTAGCAACCATCTTTCTTGCTATGTGGTAACTTTTTGGCATTAAAAAAAAAAAAAAAAGAAGAAGAAGAAAAAAAGTTAGATGTAACAAGAAAAGGTTTGAGGTAGAGGAAGAAGTGATCTATTATAGTTTTGAGTTTTGACAAGATCTGGGAGCCAGCTTTGCTCTGGATTTTCTAGTTATTTGGACTAGCACATTCTCTTTATATTTAAGCACGTTTTGATTGGATTCCAGTCATGTATTCCTTTAGGATGTTAGGAGATCAAACTTATCGTAAGGTCTGACTCAAAACAAAGGCCCACAAGTGAATGAAATTTCTAGCATGTAATCCCCTGAGATCAAACAAATTATTTTATTTTTTAGTGAATAACAAGCAGGGCTCCTGATTTCCAAACTGAAACACAATCCCCAGGTCATAATTTTGCCTGAAGGTGTGGGTTAATAGAGCAGTGAAGACCCCAGAAAAAAATTATCTCCCATATTCAAGGATAAAAATCTTTTCTTCAGAAGAAGAAACAACTTCAGTCAACCCTACCTACCCCTGGATTCCACATGCGTGGATTCAACTAACCACAGTTCAAAAATATTTGAAAAAGAAAAACAATGCATATAAGAAAACACAGTATAACAACTGTTTACATGGCATGTACATTGTATTAGCTATTATAAGTAGTATAAAGATGATTTAAAGCGTATCAGAAGAAGCGAATATGTTATATACAAATACTATACCATTTTATATAAGGGATTTGAGCATACATAGATTTTGGTATCCTCAGGTTACCAAACTAGCTAGGAAATCTATGCCACAACAAGAGCAAGTTCTTATTATTACTACCCCACAATGTGCTTTTTCTCCTTTCCTTTACCCAATGGTAGGAACTTAACTGCTGATTTCCTCCTTTCTCTTTACTATTGTATATTACTCATCTAGGCATGGTTACATTTTTCATCATAATCCAGGTTTATGATCATGAATAGCCACATTCAGGCCAAAGCACATTTCCCGAAAATAGTGAATTATGGTCTGGATGGAAAAATGGACATGATTTGGATTATTTCCTTCTAAGAAGGAAGAATATGTTCAGTATTATTTGAAATAGTTGCATTATGACAGGCAGAAATATCTTTAAAAGGAAAAAAAAACTCATATATATAGAGAAAAAAATGGTACATATAATTTGGGCAACCAAGGTAGGAAATGGATTTACTATGAGAAAGTGTTCCACTTTCTTGCAACTTAAATCATGGAGTGATAGATAGTTAAGGATTATCAGTATTCTAATTGGCTTAAGATCAAGCCTGTCATCTTGTAACAAAACTTCAGCTACTAAAAAGTTTACAAAAAAAAAAAAGTTGATATAGTTTGGATATGTGTCCTCTCTAAATCTCATGCTGAAGCATAATCCCCAATGTTGGAGGTGGGGCCTAGTGGGCAATGTTTTGGATCGCATATGGCCTGGCACTGTCCTCACCCCAGTGAGGGAGTTCTCACGAGATCTGGCTGTTTAAGAATATGTGGCATCTTGCTCCCACTCTTGCCATGTGATCTACCGCCTTCCCCTTTGCTTTCTGTCACAATTGTTAGCTTCCTGAGGCCTTGTCAGAAGCCGAGAAGATGCTTGGTACCATGCTTCCTGTGTATCCTACAAAACCATAAGCCATTAAACCTCCTTTCTTTATAAATTATCCAGTCTCAGGTATTTCTTTATAGCAATGCAAGAACAGCCTAGTACACATGTATTGCCTAAGTCTTCAAATATTAATGTGTGCTTAGTACAATGCCTCACAACTAGAAATCTCTTGGTAAATATTTATTGAGTAACTGGCCAATCATCTTGTGAGTGGAGTTTAGGCATATTTTAATAAATGTTAGCATCATGATTATTCATTCATTTATTTAACATGCATAGAGTCTTATTCAATTCTTTAGCTTTCAGAGATAAAGAGAGAAATAACGTACTTTGTCTTTAAGATCTGGGAAGTCGAAGAGTAAGATATACAAACGCATTTTGCAATATACAGCATTAAGTGGATTAATACATATAGGAACAGAGTGTGATAGGATCGTGATGTTTTACAAAGAACAATTGTTTTAGTTTCCTCTGGCTGTTGTAACAAAATATCAAAATTTTAGAGGCTTAAAATAATGTAAATGTATTCTTTTACACTGCTGAATGTCAGAGTCTGAAATCAAGGTGTTAGCAGGGATGCATTCTTCTGCAGGCTTTGGGGAAGAATTCATTTCCTTGTTTTCTCCATATTTTAGACCCATCTGCATTCCTCAACTCATGGCCTCTTCCTTATACCACTCTCACTTTTTGTTTCTATTGTCACATCTTCTTCTATTGTTGCATTTGGCTCATGCAGCTGACCTAGGATAACCTCACCATCTCCAGATCCTTAACTTAATCACTTCCGCAAAGTCTGTTTTACCATGGAAGACAACATATTCACAGGATCTAGGGTACAGGACATAGCCATTCTTGGGGTGCCATTATTCAGCCCACCACAGCACTTAACTGTATTTTATTCTAGATTCAGCTAATAATAAGCTATGTGACCTGGAGTATGACATGTTATGTTACTGGGCCTCAATTTCCTGAACTGTAAAAGTAAGAGGCAGGTGAATATGATCCATAAATTATTTCATCTCTATCTTTTTATGTTTTGCAGGCATAGCATCAAGGGCCATAGCATATGATGTTGAAGGTCTGACTTCTGAAATACAAAAGCATAGTCCTACAAGAAATCATTCTTGTCAATTAGGGTTCCTTCAGCTTGGAAGCAATTGTTGATGTTCTACTACACCATATCAATATACATTTCCCTTGAATATATCTATACAGCTCTTCCCTTATAAAGAAAGCAAAAAAAAAATGACTTCTATTCTCTCTGTCTTCCCTTGATGACAGCTCTTGTCTTTCTAGAAATATCTAGAAAGTTCTGAGGAATATTTGAAATGGTTTCCATCACCTTGTCTGTAGCTAAGATAAAAAGTGGGTTAGAGTTGTTGCTCTAATTTACATCTATGATCCATATTTACCTTTTGTGGTCCTTTCATTTACTCCAGGGTAAGTTATCTAAGAATAATTAATTAGCATAAATTCAAGTTTTCTCTGACTTTTTTCTCTTATTTTATTAGCTATGCCTTTAGAAATATAATGAATAAAAAAATAGTGCCTAATAATCTTATTTGAGTCCCAAATAGTGATAGATAGCTCTGTATTTCTTAGAACCCATGTCAGCATTGCATATGACATTTCTTTCTAGGTCTTTCCAGAAAACAATTTGAAATTAAAATATTTCATATCTTCATTTTATTGGTGAACATATATTTGTGTCAGTGTTAGACTTTTTTCACCAACTGTGTAGAAGTTTAATGTTTCAGAGAGAAGATAAAATAATTTTTTTAAAAAGTCTGGACCCTCCAAGAAACTTTAGGAATTTAACAAGGTGTCACTGACACATCAGTTAATAGGACAGGGACTCCAAAACTCATCCTTGTAGCTCTACATGTGGTCTCTATACTTTCTCAGGAGCTAATCTTGATTAGGTATAGGAGAATCTGCTCCTTCCTCTTAGAAGTCTCAGACAAGGTTTTCAATCAGGGTAGGTTTTTTATATCTAACTCTCTGCACACATGTGTTAAGCCTTCTCCTGTCACACCCTATGTCAATCCTACATTAATATGCATTTTACTCCAGTATTAAAATACCTGCTTAAAAAGTGATACCTTCAGTAGACAGGGACAGGTATCACTTAAAACTCTGGTTTTCACACCTACAAGTGGGTGATCTTGATCAAAACACATGACCTTTCTGGACATCAGTTTTCTCACCCATAAAATGAGATTAGAATAATGAACTTTGAAGAGACTCCTGGTTCTGAAATTCAAGGACTCAATTTCCTACCCTTTTAAATTACTTACTTTGCCAGCTTAATTGCCTGTCTAGTTATAGAATTCTCTGAATTTATCACCCTTTTCAGTTTCATTGAGAAGACTACATCATCATTTTTGAATAGCATACTGCTTCCACTTACTTAAGTTCAAAGGTGAGAGAAAGTGGTTACATCCTTGAAATTTAGGGAGCAAATACCAGATTGTAGATCTTAATCTGAAACTCTATTTTTTTAAACACACAGAGAAGATACCTGATACATTAGTTAAAATACCAGTAATCAGTTCCTTTTATCCAGGGGCATAAGCAGTTAAGTGGAGAAAAATTGAATTTCTTCTCTTTTATTTTCATATGAAGAGGCATATTTCAATAATCTTACATAGACCTATCACCATGGGTCCTGTGTTTTAATTGTCACTGCATTTCTAGGACTTAGCAGTAAGTATCTAGATCAAACAGGTAATCAGTGAACGTTGAATAAAACAGATGTCAATAGATTTGCAAGGTAAAGAGCTAGGAAAAACCAGGGTATTTTGTTACAAAATTATCTAACTCTTATGAGTGTTAGATACATAAATTTAAAACTATAAAAGTCTTAAAAGTATTCTACTCTAAATTCCTCCCTTTGCACAAGAGGGAACTGAAGTAGGGGTAAATAGAATGCTGTCACAAAGATACGCATTTAATAGAAGCACTTGAATTAAAATCCAGGTCTCCTGCTACCCACCTGTGTCTTTTGTCTAGATTTATTATTCCAATGTCTTGCTTTTCTCAGAAATTAAATGGCGTGGTATTTACACAGAAAACCTCAGCATCGTGGTCTAAGTCTCTTGTGCTCTTTTCTCCTCTTTTTTGCTCCCTCTTATCTGCCTTCTCTCTTTCTTATCTAGGTAGTCTCACTCTCCTTATCAGAGGACTGGGGCACTGTTTCTTGACATGTAATTTACATCTAATGAAAGCCTGGAGTTACTCTGTATCAAACCTTCCTCCTCATCTTATAGATAAGAGCTACCAATCAGGATAAGGCTTTAGTTCTTACCTTGTACTATTAAAGTTTACATCTGATTACTAACTTCAAATATTTTATTACATTTGCATATTTGCTGCTACAGATAAAATGCAATGGTGAGGTATTCCTGAGCATCACAATTGATAAGTCCGTTTTGAGACCTGAATTAAAAATATTTTGCTTCTCTCCCTGATTAAAATTATCTAAGAAACTATTTTCACTGAATTTTGCTTTTTCTATTGGAAAAATATTAAGAAATTAAATTTTATCTTTTAATCAAATTATTTTCCTGTGATTGGGATATTTTTTTCTACTGCAATTTCATGATAATGATTTTACAATAACTCCAGAAGTAAACATTACGTAACACAAGCACCACGCAATTGTATAGAATCCAAACATAATAATTAAATTACTTATTCACAAATTATATGTGAATTTAATATTCTGCAAGTTATACTTTTTTCACTCTGCTTTGATTATAAAGTTGTATTTTTCATTGAAAAATAATTGTTAAAATTAAAAAAATTAATGTTCTGTTCATTTATTGTGAGGATATATTTTAAAGATGAATTGATGAAACCCAAAGGTGAATTTTGCCTGTCTTATCTAACACTTGGGTACAGGGCATGCTTCCTAGACATGTAACTCTGCAGTCACACAAAGCCCTGTCCGTAGAAGGGCCCCAGTGATTGCTTGGTTTAATGCTCTGCCACCATCTTGAAATTCTTAATTTTGAACGGAGTTAATTTTTGAACAGGGAGTCCCTCATTTTTGTTTTGCACTGGGCTTCACATGAAGCCCTGCTTGCCAGCTTGGCAGTAACTTATATAAAAGAGATCCCACGGAATGCCAGTATATAAAAGAAGGTAGCAGTTGCATCTGAGTCTTGGTTAATGTTCTGCAAACCTACCCATGTTTCCTGTATTAGTTTATTCTTGCATTGCTGTAAAGAAATACCTGAGACTGGGTTAAGAAAGGAGGTTGAATTGGCTCACTGTTCCACAGGCTGTACAGGAAGCATGATTCTGCCATCTGCTTGGCTTCCGGGGAGGTGCCAGGGAACTTACAATCATGGTGGAAGGTGAGGGAGAAGCAGGCAGGTCTTACATGGCAGGAGCAGGAGCAGGAGCAAGAGAGATTGTCTTTTAAACAATGAGATCTCGAAATAACTCACTATCCACAGAACAGGAACAGCACCAAAGGGATGGCGCTAAACCATTCATGAACGCCCACCCCCATGATCCAGTCACCTCCCACCAGGCCCCACCTCCAACACTGGGGACTACAACTGGACATGAGATTTGGGTGAGGATGCAGATGCAAACCATGTAAGTCTCTTTCATAAAATAAACATACGCAGTAAAATTCTTGAAAACATGAGTAATTTATAACTCAAGGAAATCAATCTATGGTGAAGGGGGCCATGTTTTAAAATTTTATTTATGAGAGAGATGGAGATAGAGGGAGAGAGAGAGATCAATAAACAAAAAATAGGAGTTCTAATTTTAGTTTTAACTTTTAAAAGTTATATCACTATTTAATATGAAGATATTTTGGTTATACTAATATAATGACAAACATCCAGATAAAATTTTTTTATCTAGATTTTCTAATAAACGTACAGGCTAATACAAATATTTAAAATTTAAATACATATTCCTTTTCTGTATCCTTATACAGATTTTCTACATGGAAAAGCGTACGTTTTATCTTTTGCTCCTGGAAAACACAGTCATAGGTTGTTTTATGCCATAAGAATTCAAAACTTGGGATAAAGAACAAGCAATGGACAAGTAGGAAATATAGTGTGATATCGGTAAACTTGAACTACCTTGGCTTTAAAGTAATGGCAAATATATATATGTGTATATATATACACACACACATATATATGTGTATATATATACACACACACATATATATGTATATATATACATATATATATATATATGCCATTATTTTAAAGCCGAGATAGTCTAGGAAGTCTTCCTCTAGGAAGACCCACAGGTGCCTACTTGAAATATATATATATATATATATATATACACACACACACATATATATACACGTATATATATACATATATGTGTATATATACACATATATGTATATATACACACATATACATATATGTATATATATACACACATATATACACACATATACATATATGTATATATACATATATGTATATATACACATATACATGTATATGTGTGTATATATATACACACATATACATGTATATGTGTGTATATATATATATACACACATATACATGTATATATACACATATATATATATTTCAAGTAGGCACCTGTGGGTCTTCCTAGAGGTGCCCTCCCAGCTCACAGAATCCTTTAACTTTCCTACAACTATTTACAATGGCAAATTGTGCTCTGCCTAATAGCCCTGAGTGGTTGGTCTAGAAATGGGCCCAGGACTTAAGGTAGGTAAATCAGAATCTTGTTCCCTGGAATTTGTAATTGAGGAAGAGAAAAACAGAGAGAATGAATGAGGCAGGGGAAGGGATGGAGAGAGGGAGAGAGAAATCAATAAAGAGAGAAGGAGTGAGACTTTCTTCAGGTGAATACATAAGCTTAGTACCCATGGTACACACTTCTTACACCTACCCCATGTATTAGAGAAAAGCAGTAGCCACACTAAAGAAAGAACGGAAAGATACAGACAAGCAGAGAGGAATTGAAATAAAAGTAGATGAAAAAGTCCAGACAGGCTTCCAGTCCCTGATTTCAATGCCTTCCTGAGGCAGATACCATTCTAATCCTTATACCTATTTCTTTATTTCAAGAAGCTGTAATTTATAAGACAAATTCACTTTCCAGAAAGAAAAAGAATGGTAGAGAAGTATGTCATTTTTATAACATATGCAATATCAGAAAAGTTAAAATGTCACTGTGAATTGGGAGGAATATGTGACTATCTTTGATGCTTTAATTTTATTGCAGTGATATCTGTTACTTGAAATAAAAGGACTTCTGAAATATATCATTTAATTCCTTATTTTATTCTGAAATATCAACATATTCATCCTCTTTCAGGATATAAAGTCAGAGGTAGAGCCAGGCTACACATAATACCTAAACTAACACACCAATTGCATTTATAGCAATAAATATCTTCAAAAATATGACCAGGCTGTTATTTGTTGGCTTTTCTTAGCTATCATATATATCCCTTCTTTGGTGTCATCTATCATCGTGATTGTATTACATCTGTAACAAGAGGCAGAATGCAGTGACTAAGACCATGAATTATGGGACCATGTTATCTAGGTTTGCATTTGGAGCCATTACCTGTAATAAGACCCTGAGTAATATATTTATCCTCTCTGTGCTCCAGTTTCCTCATTTGTTAAATGACAGTAACAATACATAACTGATAAGATGTATAGGAATATGCTAGTATTTGTAAATGTCCTTATAAAATCTTGGTACATAGTAATGTTATATGTTAATTCTTTTAAAGGAACTTCTAGAATAAATCAGGCAAACAATAAAAGAAACATGTTTTAGTACACAAAAAATTTCACATGTAATAAAGAGAATCTTCAAAATATAAGAGTTTGAGTTATGAGATATTCTATACATTTTAAAGGCAAATAGTTTATTTATGGGGAAAATATAATGACAAAGCCTGTGCTTACAAAAATCACAGTGAATTAAAGAGTTAAATACAAAGGATGAAGCCTAGAAGAATACGTAAGCAAATGTGTAACAGATTTCTGGAGGGAAATGTACTGCTTATGCCGAAAAAAAAGCAAAGGGATTAACAATGAAAGAAAATATTATTTATTGAACATAAATCTTTACAGTTTTCAAATAGTAGAAATCTTAAAACTGAAAATATGATACTGAGAAAGTAATTCTTACAATTAGAAGAGTTAATAAATTAATATCCACAATGGTGACATAATCTTGCGTATCAAAATAAGAAATCACAAGCAAGAAAATTTAAAAAGAGCTTAAATATTTAGAAATTATTGGTTACATATGACAGAAACATGACTCAATCTAGATGGGCAAAAACGAAAAAACATTGTTTATTAGCTTTTGTTATTGGAAACATCTATGTGGTGCAATTTGATTAAAGCAGAATTAAATCCAAGGGTACTATCAAGTTTATGAACGTGTTTTCTTTTTTCTATATTTTAGTCCTATTTGCTTCTGCCTGCCTTCATTCTCAGACATGCTTCTTCAACATGGCATTATGATGTCAGGAAAACCGTCATAGGTTGACCCAAGCCTCTATTGTTTTTAGAACTTTTATTAACAGAACAGGGGGATAATTCTTTTTTCAGTATCCATACATCAATAGACAAACATTCTGATTGCATCTACTTAGAACATATGGTTATTTGGTGGGGCTGCATGAGGATTGGGAATGGGGGCAGGCAGGGTTGACTTGGGACTAAGCCACATATTTCTGTGGATTCAGGGAAGAGATATTTCCCAAAAGAGAGTGTGCTACACAGATGAAAACTGTATGTCTATTTAAGTATAAAACAGGTAACTCACCAATGAACTATAAATGGCTAATAATAATAAATATGGAAAATTTCAGATGTATTATAGAAAAAACAAAATCTACTTTACGACAACATGAATGTATTATGTTTAGTTTTCACACTGGAAAAGGCCTGGTACAGTATTTCCAGAGGCACTACTAGAAGTATGTAGGAAGACTGTGGAATATAGATTTTCAAAATCTTCTGAGTATAAAAAATGTTCATAATTTCTGACCCATGTCTAAGAATCTCTTCTAAGAACATAATCAGAGAGTAAAAGCATATTTTATATAGAGGGGTATTTATTATATTTTGTCTATAATAAGATAAAACTAAAAATGCAAATGTTATCAATAGGAAAAAGGACAAAATTAACTTTGTTTTATATATATACAAACATATTATGCAGCTATTCAAATATTTAGTTGAGGAATTTTTAATAATTCAAGGTTGTATAAATAAAACACAAAGCTAAATGTTAAGTTTTGTATGGATTCTATTATTGTTTTCATTCTTTTTTTCCATTTCAATCTTCCAGGTTTATTTTTAACAAAAAAACAAATTTTTGTCTTCTTTTATTTTGTAAGCTTCACTTGCTATCAATAGAAACTCTTCCTGCTCAGAAAGCTCTGTTTGAAAGTAAAGCACATTTTATAACATATTATATAATCAATGTATGGCAGTGAGTTCTGCCAGTTTAGAGTTAAGGTTGACTATATTAACATTTCAAAAATTTTTTGAGAAGTGATATACATAATAACTATAGTTTTCATAAAATGCTTATACATTTGAATAAAGTGTAAAAATAAACAAACATAGCTTAATTCTGCATTTAATGTAGCACTGATGCGAGAACTTAGAAAAATATGGAGGAAAACAATATATTTCCAATTGTTATTTTTTAAGAATTACATGATTTTTCACTTCATCAGTATTTTCCTTGGGCAGTGTAATGTTGCTATGTGCAAACTTTCCATGAAAATATGTAACAGACAATTTACTAATGCAATACATAATATAGCTAATCAATATCAGGAAAGGCATTAAAATTTATATTAAAGCAACAATATGTCATTGCTTAATTTTTGTATTGTAAGGATGCTATTCTAGCAGTGGGTTTTACCAGACTGTAATATTTTCCTCAGTGTTGGCCATACAAATTTTTCTCCAGTGGCAGTCAGGAGATACACATGAGTAAAAATTAAACTGTTGGGTCCATAGTCCTCTGAGCTCAGAGGGGCTAATGCTTTTGAATAGTCCTTAAAAATCTTAACAGGTTTCACCTGATAATATTTGTATACCTAAAACAGGTAAAGTAACACATCTATGCTTAAAAGAAACACAAGCATTTCTATTCCAATGGCAGATCATCATCTTCAAAAAGACAAAAATCATAAACAGTGACAAAAATGTAAAAGAGCCAGAGAAGGAGGGACAATTGTTACATTAGGAAGGGAAACAATAAAAGCATTTCCAGATCACTGATCAGGCACTGTACAGCTATGTAAGGACCTGAAGGCAACTGAATCTCCAGTGTCAGCCATAGTAATAAGAGCTTGCCAACCCGCCTGTGCCAGCATGCATGCATGCATATCGTGTATCTATACAGAGCCAACTTATTCTAAACAACTATTTCATTTAGAAAAACCAATATAGGCCGGGCGCGGTGGCTCACGCCTGTAATCCCAGCACTTTGGGAGGCCGAGGCGGGCGGATCACGAGGTCAGGAGATCGAGACCATCCTGGCTGACACGGTGAAACCCCGTCTCTACTAAAAATACAAAAAATTAGCCGGGCGTGGTAGCGGGCGCCTGTAGTCCCAGCTACTCGGGAGGCTGAGGCAGGAGAATGGCGTGAACCCGGGAGGCGGAGCTTGCAGTGAGCCGAGATCGCGCCACTGCACTCCAGCCTGGGCGACAGAGCGAGACTCCGTCTCAAAAAAAAAAAAAAAAAAAAAAAAAAAAAAGAAAAACCAATATAGTGAAACAATGCACCATTTTGGAACTTCAAGTTGAATTGTGCCCCAGCAGATAGTTTCTTTCCAAAGCAATTACTTTAGCATTTGGGGTGCATAACTTGAGAATAGTTAATATACTGTACTTGTTCTCATGCCTTTGCATCACAGGATAACTTATGGGTGAATCCCAGGAGGGCTTTGTACAATCTCTGTTCATTTTTAGCAAGTAAATGTCCTCTTGATATTTACTGGGCTATTTCCTTTTTGCCTGACAAATGATTTCATGTGGAATAATCTCCTATGCAACTGTTCAAATAATAAATAATCTATAGATGCATCGAGAACTTCCCTGCAGGAAACTAGAGATAGGGCAATCACTCATCCCAATCTTTTTGCTCTCCTTCGATGAATTTCCTCAGCATCTGTTTTAACGGCTGATTACATCTCTCAGTGAGGCTGTCTGTGTCTGACTGATAAAGGGGTAGTTAGCAAAGAGAAAAATCCTCACAGTCTCCATAATTCTTCATTAAAAAGTATCCTCCCTCGGCCAGGCGCGGCGGCTCACGCCTGTAATCCCAGCACTTTGGGGAGCCGAGGCGCGTGGATCACGAAGTCAGAAGATCGAGACTATCCTGGCTAACACGGTGAAACCCCGTCTCTACTTAAAAAAAAAAAAAAATACAAAAAATACAAAAAATTAGCCGGGCATGGTGGCAGGCGCCTGTAGTCCCAGCTACTCCGGAGGCTGAGGCAGGAGAATGGTGTGAACCCGGGAGGCGGAGCTTGCAGTGAGCGGAGATTGTGCCACTGCACTCCAGCCTGGGAGACAGAGCGAGATTCTGTCTCAAAAAAAAAAAAAAAAAAAAGAAAGAAAGAAAGAAAAAAAAATCCTCCCTCTCTTTGTATGTGGTTTCAACAGAAGGATCAGAAACTTCTATGGGATCACAAAGCAAAATTATTTTACAAGTCATTATATTCATCTGTAAGTAAAGAATGACCTCCTCTGCTCAACAAAGAGATGACTTCATTCAGTAGGGAATACTTATTTGGGTGTCACTTCAAATGTCACTTTTTATGCTTTCATGTAAATGGCTTTTTTAAAGCTCACATATATTTGTAGGTGATAGTACTAAAGATTTTGATACAGGATATTAGGAGGCTTGTTTTTAGGAAGAATTTGAGGTTGTTGCAACCCTAAGCTTTTCAGAGTGCACCATCCTGGACGGAGCAAAATCCTCCCAGAGTTCTTGTCCTCAGAATACCAAAATTGTGTCACAGTGGCATTACTACCTGCGATTTCTTAGACAGAACCTAGACAGACTGTGGAGAACTACCAAGTTCTCTGTACTCCATCCTGATGGTGCCTGCAAAGAAAATATAAGAAGCTTTTTGTAGCCTTCCAAGACATTTAAAATCCTAGCAACAGCGTTTTTCCCAAGTGGTATCCTGAAGAAGCACTGTCAGCCAGGAACGATTCGTGTCCACAGTGTTGCTCAGGCTGAACAGTCTGGTTTTGCAGTCCTGCATCCCCTGGATCCGTTCATGGCCAAAGGAGTTTTTCCTGCCAAAGTATAAACGAGGCTGTATCTTCTCTCCCTGGACTCCAGGCCTTTTCCCATCAGTTATGGTCTCCTGACAACACAACTTATTTTTTGAAGTTTAAATCCTGATTTACAAATCTAATTAGGCTTTCCTTGTCTCAAAATGTTGGTTTGAGTCTCCACTACCAGAGTGTAATTTCCAAGTTCTAATTCCCCATGTGTTCTGTTTGCAAGTGATTATGAATGCAAAGAAAATAGGAAATATGGCAGAAGTCTTGAAAATTTCAAAAATAAATGTTGGTGTCTATCCTATTGAGGAATATCATCAGTTGAGAAAGAAATAATATTTAAAAAATATTTTATATCAAATTAAATATTAGAACCTCTGTTTATAAGACAAGTAAATGCTAAAGTAAGGATTCATATCAACAGACACCATTAAAAACCACTGCAGTAGGAAATGAATGGAGTTGTGTTTGGATTTGACTGCTTTCTTGTATGCTCTATCTAGGTCAGTGGTCATAACCTCAAATGTCTACAGATAAGAATTTAATATAAATAAATGAACCCCTCTGCACAGTGCATTGTGTGTAGGGGCAGCCTCTAATAATATCCATCGGTTATAGCCATGGTGTAAAACTTTAGAGCATGGGGGTAAGTGTAAGCGTTGCCAAATATTCTGATATTTCAGAAAAAAAGAAGCAAATACGATTTTTCGTGAAATATCCTGATTTTTAAATGTTAGCAAACCATTAATTAAAAATATAGTCATATTAAACAAAATACATCTGTAAACTAAATCTAGTCTTTTGGGCATTGATTTGTAATTCTTGTAAATTACTACAATTTTTATTTCTAAAGCCTTTCCTTTTATTAACATCCTCTTATGTTTACAAATTATTTTTAGTATATTCATTATGATCCTGAGAATATGACTACTTCTTACCATTATCACAGCTACCACCCCATTCTAACCACTCTATCTCACTTGGCTACAACCAGTGCTTCTTATCTGGTCTTGAGTCAGTTTCCACTCTTGTTCGCCCTAATCCATTCTCCATATAGCAAACAGTGTAATCTTTTCCAAAATGCAAACTACATATTTTCACTCCTTTGCTCAAAGCTCTCCAGTGGCCAACCATATATTTAGAATAAAATCTAAACAACTTAACACAATAAGTACCACTCCAGTGAACCAACTCAAGTCTCTTTTTAGAATTTCACCTCCTGCTACCTACTCCTTAACCTATTGGCCTTCCTGCTGGTTCTTGGATATGCCTTGCTCATTCTGCTTTTACACTTTTGTTTTGCCTATTCTCTCTTCATGGATTGCATATCTTTTGGTATGGCTTACTTCCTCATTTTATTCAAGCCTGTGCCTTCTTAGTGAGATCTTCCCTGATATCTTTGTCCAAAATAATCTGATCTTCTCATTTTGCATCTTCTTGCTAATTTTTTTCTTCTTGCTTTTTCTTTTCACTATCTGATATATTTTATATGCATCTATTTACTTTTGATCTCCCTCAACAGATTAAAAACACTGAGAGAAAAAGAATGTTATCTATTTATCACCATATCAATATCTAGATTTTCTATTACTTAGCAAGTGTTTATTGCTGTTTGTTGCAAAAAGTAAATGAATGAGTGTATCACCACTATTACCAAAGCCCAGAAACACTACCTTAATGCAAATCTTCATTTTTTATGATGTACACCTTTCACTGGTCTTCCGCTGTAGTCATCCTTCACCTACTTTCGGACTAAACTTCCTGAAGCACCAGACAGCTGCATCAGCTCTGTATTCAGAATAGTCAATGCTAATTCTTCATTGCTCTTTTAGGAGTGGCTCCTCTGTACGCCTGTGCACGTATTGGATATAAGTCTGTTACAGAACTTGTAAGTCTGTTGTAGAACTGTTTCAAATTACCAAATTCTTTATCTCCTTCACTAGAAAATAAATGTCTAAAAATGTCTTATCTAATGAATGCAGTGATTTACATTCATGTAGCCCTTCAAAAATTTTTAAAGTGCTTGCATTTTATGTAGATGTAGTTAATATTCCTTTTCATAAGAGAAAACTGAGACTCAGAGAAACTAAATGACTTCTTAAAATCATAAAACTTCAATAAAGCATTTTTTTAAAACAAGTTCTTCAAATTTCAAGATTATTTTGTCCTTCCTGGTACAACAAAACTGCATTGCAAACAAGGAAAATTCAAACTCTTAAGTTTAATATTCAAGGATGTTAACATTTTGAATTGAAGCCACCTTACCAAATTTGTTACTACTATTTCCCTTCAAATACTCCAAAATTTAGTAACTTAATTTTGAAAAATTACTTATACAGATATCTCTCTCCTTCTGAGTCTTTTTCCCTGTATTTTCTCTATAATTGTAATAATTCTCCCTTCTATCTATGTCTTATTTCTACCTTTTTTTATTTAAAGCTCAGCTAAAAAACTGTCACCCTGAAGATAACTTTTTTCATATTGTAACAAATATTCAGTTTGACATACCATAATACTTTAGACATTTCTCATGGAAATATTACATTTCAAAATTGTGTGTTATTGAAATAAGCACATACCTAGGTTCTATGTATATAAAATATATCGATCATAACTGGACAATAGATTCATTTAGGTGGAGTTGTGTTCAATTAATCTTTAACATTTCCATAGAATATATGCCTGACTATTAGTTAAGATTAAACTTAATTTCATATAGGAGAAAACCAAAGCAAATGGTTTACACCCAAAGATAAATATTAAAGGGTAGAAAGGTGATTCCATAGTGCTCAGGAATTCAGGTTCCTTTTATTGCTATTGAATAATCTGTACCATAAGGCTTTCATTTACAGGATGGCTCCTAACTATAGCATTTGTACTACAGAAAGAAAACAGGGGAGGTGTGTACCACATCCACAAATGGGTATCTATAACAGAAAAGTGTACAATAAGGTTGAAACTCCATATGAGTAAAACAATATATCAGAGAAATACTATTGCAGTTATATTGACATCACACAAAACAGATCTGAAGGCAAAAATTGTCAAAATTCCACAATTATGCAAGAAATGCAACAATCCACAAACATAGTGGGAGATCTTCAGATAATGTTCTCATACCTAATAGATAAAACAGACACGATAAATAAAATCATTGAACATTTGAACACGATCCAAAAGCTTGAACTAAAAGATATGTATTCATCATCTGCAAAATGTACAGTGTTTTCAAACACGGACCTAAACAATCTATAAAAATTGAACCTGTATTGGCACAACAAAGGCCTCAAGAAATTTAAGAGATTGTGTTCTGGAAGTGCAATGTAATTATGTTAGAAAGCAAACACAAGAGATAACTACAAAGACTACATTGTTTGAACATTACCAAAACACTGCTAAATAGTCCATATCAAAGAAGAAATTATAATTCAAATAATAGAACATTTAAAACTGAATAAAAATGTAAATATTATATATTTATAAACATGGAATCCAGTTAAGGCATTCTTTATAGATAAATGCATAACCTTATGTGCTCTTATGAGAAAAGGAGAAAGGCTAAAAATTAGGTGTTACATATCTCATTTAAAAGTAAGAATGAATAACAAAAGTATTCAAAGAAATCAGAGGGAGACTAAAATGAAAAAGCAGAAATCAACAAAATAGAAAATAAGACACGATAGACAGAAACAACAAAGCCAAGCGTTAGCTGTTGTGTTAGTTCATTCTCATCCTGCTATAAAGAACTGCCTGAGACTAGGTAATTTATAAAGGAAAGAGGTTTAACTGACCCATAATTAAGCATGGCTGGGAAAACCTCTGGAAACTTACAATCATGGCCGAAGGGGAAGCAAACATGTCCTTCCTCACGTGGCAGGAGGAGAGAGAGAGGAATGAAAGCCCAGAGAAGGGGGAAGCCCCTTATAAAACCATCAGATCTCTTGAGAAGTAACTCACTATCACAAGAACAGGATGGGGCAGTCTACCTCCATGATTCAATTATCTCCACCTTGTCCCTTCCATGACATGTGGGGATTATGGGAACTACAATTCAAGATGAGATTTGGGTGGGGACATAGCCAAACCATGTCAGTTGTCTTTAAGTCTAATAAAATAAATCCATCCATCCTGATCAATATAGCGAAACCCTGTCTCTGCTAAAATACAAAAAATTAGCCGGGTATAGTGGCACGCACCTATAGTATCAGCTACTCGGGAGGCTGAGGCAGGGGAATTGCTTAAACCCAGGAGGCAGAGGTTGCAGTGAGCTGAGATTCCACCACTGCACTCCAGCCTGGCGACAGAGCAAGACTCCATCTCAAAAAAAAAAAAAAAAAAAAAAAAAATTCCATGATGAGATTAAGGAAAAGAAAAATGTAACAGAATAAAAGGAAGACATGACAGAACAATAAATATAGCAATTATAAACAAGAAGAGAGTAAGCAAACTATAAATTTGAAAATGTTAGTGAAATGGGGATAAATTACTAGAAAAACATAACTTATCAAAAAATAGTTGCCCATTAACAAAAATAGAATCTACTATTGTTAATCTTTCTGCCAAGAACTTGAGGCCTAGTAGTTTTACTGACAAGTTTGATGAAATATTTAAAGAACTAAATAATTCCATTTTTATACGATTTCTTTCAGAGAGTCAGAAGGAAGATGGAGAAATCTAACATTAATTTTAACATTGATACCATAACCTGATAAGAAGAGAGTGAAAAAGGAAAAATACTACTGCTGAATTTAGTTGCATAAATTTTATAATTCCAAACATAGGATTAGCACACTGAATCCAGCAACATATGAATACGATAATTCATTATGACCAACTTAGACTTAGCCTAACAATCAGAAATTGGTTGAACATTAGGACTTAGCCCAGCAATCAAAGATTGGTTGAACATCAGCAAATCAATTAATGTAAATTATCATATTAATGAATTAAAAAGATACGGGAATAGTTATTTGATAAAGCTTGGCATTCCTTGTTGATAAAACCTCTAACACACTAGAATGGAAGCTGTAGGAGATGCTTCTGTTGCCCTGCTTCTTGATTTCAGAGCAGCATGTACTTTTAATCTCACCCAAAGCATTTGGCTGGGCATTCTCCTGCTTTCCTGCTTTAGGGCTTTCTCTAGAAAGCACAAAAGCCTTTGGTTGTTGTGTGGGTAGCCCAGAAAAGCAAGTAGTTAATGCACGGAAGCAATACTCAACCAGCGGGTTTGAGAATTCTTAGAAAAGTGTATGAATTCTGTAGATAAATAACATAAAATTAAAAGATTGACCATGATATAACATTAACAGAGTAAGGCTAAGTGCTGGAAGAACATAGGAGAATTTCAAATATACCTGTTTTTCATCAATAGGCATACAATGAGCATCTCCTTTGTCAGACACTATGCTTAGTTCTGGAGAAGGTGTTGAACACCCTCAAGGAGCTCAAAGTCAAGGGGAAGGGCAGCACTGGTAAACCCATTAAAACACGTTGCATGAAAAACTAAAATAGACATGGATGTAAGGTGTCATGGGAACACAAAAGCATCTGATGTTATCTAAAGGAGCTGGGGATACTCTAATAAAGGAGAATCTCTATCAAACAGTGCTTCGAAGGCTAAGTAGAGTCTACATTACAGAAAAATGTGGGGTTTTCTATGGATAGCTAATGAAAATCCAGAAGTCAAAAGGGCATGCTCTAGGAAGACTGACTGAGTATATCATCTGTATAGCGGGGAGCATAGTAAGAAACTACCAAGACAGTAGTTTACAGAGATTTTAAAGAGCTCATATACCTGCAGGCTCTGGGAGCCTTTGAATATTTAAAATAAGCAGTGACGTAATCAGTTGGCCTCAAGAAATGTGGAAAAATAAGCCTTCAGTTGGGAAAAGGGAAATCTAGTACCATTTTTATACCAATAGAGTTGAGTTTAATGTCTTGAAAATTAAAAGGGGCAATTTCAGTATATTCTTTTTTAAGAGAATATGAATGTGACATTAGTTCTTGAACTGAGGGGATTATAGCAGAAAAGGAAAACATGTGTCTGGAGTAACCACACTTTTCTCCTTTTAATATGTAAGAAAGCAAAGATGAATTAACCAATGAAGAAAAATTTTAAAACCTAGATTTTTAAAAATTATACATTTAGCCTTAAATATCTAAATTAGTGCTGCTCAGTAGAACTAACTTTAGCCAAACATTAATTCATGGATTCTAAATTACTCATCTGGTAACACACAGTCATTTAATGGTTTAATCCATTAGAAATAACCCCTCCAGATTGGATATTAGAAAATAAAAACAAAGAGGCCAGGCGTGGTGGCTCATGCCTGTAATCCCAGCTGTTGGGGAGGCCGAGGCTTGGGGGATCATGAGATCAGGAGATTGAGACCACCCTGGCTAACACTGTGAAACCCCGTCTCTACTAAAAATACAAAAAATTAGCCAGGCCTGGTGGTTCATGCCTGTAATCTCAACTACTCATGAGTCTGAGGCAGGAGAACTGCTTGAACCCAGGAGGTGTAGGTTGCAGTGAGCCAACCAAGATCATTCCACTGCACTCCAGCCTGGGTGACAGAACAAGACTCCCTCTAAATAAAATAAAATAAAATAAAATAAAATAAAATAAAATAAAAAATAAAAAGCAAAACTAAAGACCTCCTAAAAACATTAAATAACTAATGAGTAGCGCAAATACAGCATTTTTTTCTCCTATACAGAAAGGTATTTTTATAACTTCTCTTATGCTGAGGCACTAAAAGTGATTTTTTTAAGTGACAAATCTTATCAGATCATTGACAATGAGGTTACCTACCTCAAAACAAATTGTACTTCCCTATCACTGGGATGGAAAATTTGAGATGAACTAATGAGGTTAGATACAGATTATTTGTTTTAAGCAGCCATAAGCATTTTAAGATCACCAAACAAGCATCAAAGACAACTCACTATGGTTTGCAGAATTATTTTCGTGGCTTTTGAAAGATAATATGTACTATCTTAGAGTCTCCATTGCAATGGTGAAGCATTGATTAGTCTTCTCACATATTGTACCCTTTATCTGGTCACCTGGTGGCATTCTGAGTTTTACCAATTTATTTTAATTTTATTTATGTATGTATGTATGTATTTATTTATTTATTTTTGTGGAGACAAAGTCTTTCTGTGTTTCCCAGGCTGGTCTTGAATTCCTGACCTCAAGATATCTTCCGAACTTGACCTCCCAAAGTGCTGGGATTACAGGCACGAGCCATGACACCCAGACCTCACCAATTTCCTTTTGTGAAAGATTTGAGCTTAGGTATATTACTTCTCCTTCGTGAGCACTATCTTTATTGTCAGAGTAATATTTTAAATTAGAAATTTAAAAATGCTGTTTTCTTAACCAGTAAATATTTTGGTTAAAAAACATTTTTAAAAATTGTGAAATGTCTTCTGCCTTCTGCTCTAGGGCCACTTTCTCTGCTTTACCTTTTAATATTTAACACACAAAAATGAAAGTGAATTCTAGGATACA
The DNA here is from genome assembly GCF_029289425.2 of Pan paniscus. Classification (NCBI taxonomy): domain Eukaryota; kingdom Metazoa; phylum Chordata; class Mammalia; order Primates; family Hominidae; genus Pan; species Pan paniscus. The sequence continues at coordinate 79,933,522 of NC_073260.2, forward strand.
CCAACAGGTATTGTCAAGAAATGCACGAAATAAAAAGCTTGCTGCTTTTTACGTATTCTTAGATTAGGCCAGAGGGGGTGACAAACTTTTTCTGTAAGTGACCAGATAGGAAAATTTCATGCTGTGACGGACATACAGTCTCATCTCCAGCACTCAACTCTGCTGCTGTAGCACAAAAGCAACCATAGACAATGTATATACAAATAAGCATGGCTGTTTCCCAGTAACATTTTATTTATAGACACTAAAATTTGAATTTCACATAATTTTTCATGTGTCATGACATAGCATTCTTTTTTATTGTTTTCAACAATTTTAAAAAATGTAAAAACCATCCTTAATTTATGGGCTGTACAAAAGCAGGCAGCAGGGTAGAACTGGCCTCAGGGCTGTAGTTCGTGACCCATGGATTAGACACGTGGTGGGTATGAACTTTAGTACAGAAATAAAGTGTGCAAAAGTCCTAACATTTGTAGATTCCTCCCTAATAATAAATTAGTATCACAATCATCCCTTCTGCTAACATGACAAAAACCATTTGTTCTGGCATTGAGGTTGAAGTTGTTAGAAGCTGGCAATGCTAAAGCACCTTGGTCTAGGTATGAAGAGGGGATTATCTGATCCTAGTTGTCATCTACCCATACTGATCTCTCCTGGGAGGTTGATGCTCCTTGGTCCATGTGTGTTAATGATCAAAACAGAAAACTGCAGAGTTAGTTTCTATTTCGGTTAACAAGGCATTTTCCTCCTTCCCTGTTGTATGCACATGTTATTCTTGTGTTTGCATCATGCTTAAACTTGGGGCACTCCAAGAGCTGTGGATCTTTCTGCTTAGAATGTGCCAAGCAACCATATTCTCTGGGAGTTTCCTAGGGCTCTATATCGGAAAGAGAATATGTGATCTCTCTATGCTGGGTTCTTTGCTGACCAATACTCTTCCCACAGCTAGCTTGGGGAGCAAAATGAGGGACCATCCCTTCCAAGAGGCTTATTCATGTCTACACATTCATTACCATCAGCATTGAGCAGGGCAGCTGCAGCCTGCGTGGGGTGAGGAAGGTGCAAGGAAGGAACAGGGGTAGAAAGAAATACTAGGGACATTGTGATGACTAGTTCAACAATGTTTATGTTTCTATTTACACAATTTTACACATTGTATTTTAGTTATTAAATGTGTACTGAAATCCTACTATGTGCCAAAAATTGTTTGAGATGCTGAGAGTACAATGTCAAACGTAACACACAGAGTTCTTTCACTCTTGAAACAGGGTACAATAGATGAAAGATATTCATTCCACAATCTCAAAATTAATCATTGTAAATAGTGATTAAGCCACATGAGCCAGTGAATACTTTGACAGTTGTGACAGTTTACACATTTATGCTAAATGAATCAGATAAGATGATATTAATTAATTTGAGCTGACATGTCAATTTTGGGGGCAAACCCTGCTGGAAGGTTCTCTGTATCCTCTCTCTCATACACACACACACACACATACACACACGTACACACCTGGATTCACAGCAATATAGACAACATCAATTAGTCATAACTAGATGTGAAATATTTCTAATCTTTTGATTCTGAAAATTAATATGAAGGTATAAACACTGAAGAAAAAAATATTTTTGGCAAAATGGAGATTTTCCATCCAAGTACGTTATAATTTTATTCTTTTTTATGTGCAAGTGTAGATATGAGAGACTTCTGAAAGTCTTCCAAACAAGTAGATTTGAGGGTATCACAGATACTTTATAGAGACTATTTGGTATTAGAATGCAATGACATTGTGCAGCTTTCAAAATCGGTATGAAGCACTGAATTGAATCAGAAATTTTGCAAATCAACTGACTTATCAAGTCTGTTTTGAAGTCTTCCTGGTCTCCTGCTGAGCCAAGACTACATCCTAGCACAGGGAAAATTTAATTATATTGGATATATTTCTAGTAGGAAATATATTCAGAATTTCAATATGTAGGACAAAAATATTTACTATCTAAGTTTAAAATATTGGGGGGTAGAAGAATGATTTTGAGATCCTCTCAACATAGAAAAAAGTTAGAGTGTGTGTTTGCTTTGGATATCTCCATCAACATCTTTAATTTCTCCAGAACTACTTTTTTTTTCTGTTTTCCAATACGTGCATTTTAATGGTAATTATTGATATCCTTCCTAAGTATGTAGATAGAAAGTAAATGGAAAACAATGAAGCGAGTTTTTCTAAACTTACTCTAAATAATTCTTCGAATATTTATGGCTGTGGTACTAGTATTATTCCAGGGAGACTTGTGGTCTTTTTCTTCAGTTTTCATGATAGTTCAGTGAGAAAGAGTAAAATCAATGTGTTCTCCTTCCTGAAATTTCATTTAAATTGATTATTTTCACCCATATACCACACGCATTTTCAATTGAACTGCTTCAAATTTCACTTGAAACTTAAAATTTCTCACCCATTTTTAAACACTCCACGTTTACCTGATCCCACATCTGATCTTCTGCTCCCAGAACTCTGCCCACTGTTCTCACATTTCACCCACACCAAAGTTACCTCAGTCTGAGACGTGCCAGGTCACACCTGTGTCATCACTCAGATGAATGGAAGGCCCCAGAACTTAAATCAGCTATGAAATTAAATGTTCATCTTGGTGAAAAATTAATACTTTGAAAATAATAATTCATTACCAAGAAAACTTACTGTCTGCTACAGGTAGCCAACACACTGCACCTCACTCTTCCTACATTTTCCTCATTTTACATTTGTCTAATTACTGTTTCCAATAATCATCACTTTTCCCATGGTCATTCTTTGGTTACTCTGGGAACTTGCCAAGGTTAAAAAAGAGGGAGGCCAGGCATGTGTCTCACGCCTGTAATCCCAGCACTTTGGGAGGTCAAGGTAGGAGAATTGACTGAGGGCAGGAGTTAAAGACCAGCCTGGATAAGACCCAGTGTCTACAAAAAAATTTTAAAAATATATCCAGGTATGATAGTGCATGCCTGCAGTTCCCACTACTTGGAAGGCTAAGGCAGAAGAATCATTTGAGCCCAGGTATTTGAGGCCACAGTGAACTATGATCACACCACTGCCTGGGTGACAGAGTGAGACACTGTCTCTAAAAAAAAAAATAAAATAGAAGAGGAAGGAGTGATGGTTTTAATGCTGGACTATTTTAAAATATGTATAACCATGTTATTATATACAGTTAACCATAAATAATTCTTACAACAACAAATATAGGCAAAAATATGACTATGTCCACAATCTTTTCCTCTTCCATATACATTCATGACATTTCCCTTTATGTTTCTTTTGTACTTAAAAATGCAAAATTAAATTACACTCTCTTGATATTTCTGGCTGTTATCAGAGAATAGATAAAATGCAAACAAGAAGAATTGATTGTAGAGACTACTCATTCATAAAACTAAATTGCAAAAGTCTTTGGTCATTTATGTTTTATTTTTGAAAGAGAATTTGGTAATATATCTGTGAAAGTCTCTGCCTCAGACAGGGAAACCTAGAAAAAAATCCTATAAAATGGCATAAATTAAAATTTTGGTGGAATAAATCTGATTCTATTCAGCTATTTAAATCAATTTCCCCACTCCTGGCTAACCCTCTCCAATCCCACCTTCACAAACACAGCTTAGAACAGAATTCGACATTTCTCGAAGGTAGGCAAAGAAAAATAAATTAATTTTAATTAATGACTTTTAAGTTAAGATTAATTTTGGACCCATTAAACTTCCAATAAAATATAATAGCATTTCGTATCTTCTATGCTTCTTACATAATACATAATTTTTCTATAATAAGAGAATACACTCATTACCATGTTGTTAAAGAAGCTAGTGGCCTGGGCTAGGAATAGAAGATGTGAGATTTGGTGCAGTCTATGATACCTACTAACTATCTGACCTTGGGAAAGAAGGCATATGGCCCTCAGTTTTGTCATCTAAATATCATAATTGAATCATTTCCAAAGATATTTCCAGTTCTAAAAGCTTATAATGTGAAATATGTTTTTGATACTTTTAACTGTTCACACAAATTTACTATGTTTTTGTACTGGATCATTACTTCCCTCCATGCTAGATTCTTGTTCAGAAAAACAAAGCTCATTTATATTATAGCAGTTTCCTCAGGGAGGCTATGATTTGCTCTGTAATAATTTGATTTATAGTGCAATTTTCACTTACACACTTAAGTGAAGTGGTTGGGCAATCCATGAGAAGCGCTCTCAGATTATCTTATCTAAGACTTAAGACCAGACACCCAGGCAGACTGGGGTTAGTTGTGTGGTAGAGGAGGCCTAGGAACCAGGAGATCACTTAGGTGACTAATGAAAAACAGCAAAGGATTTAGGCAACTTTATTTGTCTAAAATCAGTAGAGCAAGGATATGTTCTAATGTCAGAACAGGTCAACACACAAAAATGCAGGATTAAGGAAAGAGAGATTCCAGTAAGGATCAAAATCTGTGATAGACATGTTATGAAGCCCTAATAATAACAAGTGTTGGCAAAATTTTTCTGTAAAGAGTCAGATACCAAATATTTTAGGACATACAGTCTTTGTTATAACTACTCAATTCTGCAGCTGTAGTGCAAAAACAGCCATAGATTATATGTAAATGAATAAGCATGACTGTATTCCAATAAAACTTCATTTATGTACACTGACATTTGAATTTTGTATAATTTTCACATTACAAAATATTCTTTTTTTGATCTTTTCAACCATTTAAAAAGGTAAAACCTATTCTTAGTTGGCAGGCCATATAAAACCAGATGGTGGGCCAGATTTGGCCTGTGGGCTGTTGTTTGCCAACCCCTCATGATAATATAACAGGCAAATTGAGGACTTTTGAAATATGAATGAGCTTGTAATATGTTAATTTTAGTAAATTAAAATCAGCAAATGTATTATTTGAACACATTTCATTTTCTTAAAACTTTCTCTTGCAATAGTGTTTGCATTCTTCATTAACTTGATAATGATATCTACTACTTATGGCTTATTTACAGTAAGCTTAATAATAAACTTACAATAAGTTTAATACAAGAAGCATTATGTTCCAGTTATAATCATCAATGTTTTACAGATTCTTACGATTATTTTCTGAGCAATATTTGCATTTTATATGTGAAAAAATAAAGTGATCAAATAAATAATTAATATTTCCAGTATTTCATATCTAGACTGTCAAAAGCCTGTTCTGTTAACCATTCTACTACACAGATGCAGATATCATTTTTTCCTTTAAAAACAAACAGGAAAACTTTGTTCATATTCACATTAGCTGAAATTCTGAGTTGATAATGAGACCTAATGTTGTATTTAATTGTCAATATTTTTGTTTTCAGGAAATGTTTTTCTAGTATTTATATGCCAATATAAAAATCATGAAAAGAAAAACTACACACTTAAAATAGAAGTAAAGGCTGGGCGCGGTGGCTCACGCCTGTAATCCCAGTATTTCAGGAGGCCAAGGCGAGTGGATCATGAGGTCAGGAGATCGAGACTATCCTGGCTAACACGGTGAAACCCCATCTCTACTAAAATACAAAAAAAAAAAAGTAAATTCTGAGGCATTTTAAGGCCATAATGAAGTACAAAATCATTTTATGAATATTTCCAGGGTCAACCTTTTTTAACAATCACATCTCTATTTAATTCAATCATAATATTTTGAAGAATCTTAGTAAATTTAACAAAAAATTAATAGTTGATTTATCTACTCGTTCAATTAGCAAATTTATTAAACATTTGCATATGCCAACCAGTATACTCTGCTTGGAAATATAACGTTGAGAAAGAGAGATCCTTTCTGTCTTCAACCTAGTGGAGCACAAAAGATACTTATTAAAATAGCCACATTTTGTGCATACTGTAAAGAAAAGATAAAGGATGTCGTGGGTCTGTTACATAAAGCATCTGTTGTAGGATGAGGTTCAGGAAAGACTTTTGAGCTGAGATCTAGCAAGGCAAACATACTAGCACATGGGGCAGAGGCCAGAGCTCGGTGCAGCACTAAGGCTGGAGACCACATAGTACTATTTTTAAGCCCCTAATGCCAGATTGCCTGAAAGGAGAGAGCGAGATGGATAGTGGCCCAACCTCAGGCCATGGTGATAGGCAAGGTGAGATCAAGCAAATGTAAAGGGCTAGTGGAAGATTTAACCTTTCTCCTAGAAGTCATGGAAGAGTTTTAAGCAGAAAAATTAGATTATCTGATTTTCCTTTTAATCATATGGATCCTAGGATATAATGGAAACAGAAATGATCTGGGGAGCTCAGGAAAAAGGCCATTGTAATGATCCATGTGAGTGCTGTTAGACAGTGTTTTAAACTAGGTTGTGTTGAGGAGACAAAAAATAGTAGACAGATTCATGAAATATGTTGAAAGCAAATACATTTGGACAGTTGATTTCTTTACATTCTTTGGATCTCAGTTTAAATAATATGTAAAAAGGCCATTTCTGACTATTCTATCCTATTCATGTTCTCTAAGACATTCTTCTTTTATATTACATGTCATAAAAATTTGATTATTTCTTTATTAGCTCATTCACTTCTGAAAGCCCTATTAGAGATGAGACTATGTCATTTTTGCTCACTACTGTTTCTATCACAGTACTGTGCTTGATATGGAGCAGCACTCTATATATATTTGTGAGACAGTGAAAAAATAAACTGAGTTTTATGAGCAACTACATTGAAACATATGGCCTTAAACTGTGTTTGGAGAAATAAAAAGCAGGGGCACTATTTGGATAGTGGTTTGATGACATGTATCCATTACTCTTTGCCATGAAATACAAGTAAAATCATCATAAATGTATATTTTTATATTTTTAAAATTAAACAAATAAATAAACTGTGTTTATCCATACTGTGTTTTACTAATCGGTTATGAAGTACTTTAGTATTTATACTAAATATAATGAAATACTTATGAAATATTTATGTAATAAAATGAAATACTTAGATAATAAAATGAAATACTTAAATACTTATATAATATGAAATACTTATGTGACAAAATGAAATATTTAAATATAAAATGAAATGCTAAAGAATTTCACTAAAGTATTTCATTTTATACTTAAGTATTTCATTTTATTACGGATTAGTATAACATGGTATGGATAAACATAGGTTATTTAACCATTTATCAATTGAAAGACATCTGCGTTATTTTAAGTTTTTGGCTATTACTAAAAAAAGCTTATATAAATATTCACATACAAGTTATTATATGAACATAAGTCTTCGTTTCTCTGAAATAAATATTTCTAGGAGTTTCTGAAATTGCTGAGTGACATGTTAGTTACATGTTAGTTTGTTTTTTAAAAATTGCCAAAGTCTTCTTCAGAGAGCCTTTACCATTTACATTCCAATCAAAAATAAATGAATGACCTAGTTTCTCTCTATTCTCACCCAACATTTTCTTTTGTCACTTTGTTTTTAAACAATTTTTTAGACATTCTAATAGGTGTGTAGTTATATCTCATTGTGGCTTCAATTTACAATTATCTAATAAGTAATGTAGTTGAAAATCTTTTCGTGTGCTTATGTACTTATTCACTATACCTTCTACAGTGAAATATCTGTTCATGTCTTTTGCCTGTATTCTAAAAGGTTTATTTTGTTTTTTTGTTTGTTTTTTTACCGTTGAGTTTTGAGACTTCTTTATATATTTTGATCTAAGACTTTTTTCAGATACACCATATGCGAATATTTTCTTCCAGTCAGTGTTTGTCTTTTTTTCGCATAACAAATTTATAAATTTAAAAGTCTGATATGAGTTCCGTGTGTCCCCACCCAAATCTCATCTTGAATTCCCACGTGTTATGAGAGGGACCCGGTAGGAGGTAATTGAATCAAGGGGGCAAGTCTTTCCTGTCCTGTTCTCATGATAGTCAATGAATCTGATGAGGTCTAATGGTTATAAAAAGGGGAGTTTCCATCCACAAGGGCTCCTCTCTTTGCCTGCCGCCATCCACATAAGATGAGACTTGCTCCTCGTCTTCCGCCATGATTGTGAGGCTTCCCTAGCCACATGGAACTATAAGTCCTATGAAGTATCTTTCCTTTGTAAATCACCCAGTCTCACAAATGTCTTTACCAGCAGCATGAAAACGGACTAACACAAAGTCAAATTTATTATTTTTTTCTTTTTATCAATCATGCTTTTCATGTGAGCTCTAAGAACTGTGATCCAAAAGATTTATCCTATTTTTTTCTAAAAGTTTTAGTTTATCTTTTGCATATAATCCATAATCCATTTTGAGTTAACTGTTAAATAAAGTGAGGTTTAAGTTTATTTTCTATTTAATTTTTTGGCTCTATGAATGTCTAATTGCTCCAGCATCATTTGCAGAAAGGCTATTGTTTTTTCTTTATATTGCTTTTAGACATTTATCAAAAAATCAGTTGGACATGTGTGTGTGGACCTATTTATGGGTTCTCTATTTTGTTCTACTGATCTACATGCCTATGCCTTCACCAGTACTACATAGTCTTGATTACTGTAGCTTTATAATAAGTTTTAAAAGAGAGTAGGCTAATTCCTCCCACATTTTTCTTCTTTTTCAAAATTGTTTTTGATATTCTAATTACTTTGCCTTTCTGTATACATTCTAGAATAACCCTATATATGCAAAAGCTTGTTGAGATTTCATAAGAATCGCATTAATCTTGTGTATTGATTTGGAAAGATTTGACATCTATGTTCTAATCCATGAAGATAGTATGTATCTCTATTTATTTACATCTTCTTTGATTTTTTACCAGTACTTCATAATTTTCAGCATTAAAGTCCTACATACTTTTTAGATTTAAAATATCTTTTGAGTTTATTTCCTCAATTGCAAATGGTTTTGTATTTTTACTTATAGTGTTATTAAATTCATTTTCCAGTATGCAGAAATAAAATTGATTTTTGTATGTTTACTTTGTATTCTGTGGCATTTCTAAACTCATTTAATAGTTCTAAATGTTTTTTGCAAATTTATTGGGATTATCTATGCAGACAACCATGCCATCTATACACAAGGGCACTTTTATTTCTTCCTATATAATTAATAAGCCTTGTATTAACCGCATTGTCTTAACTGCATTGGATAGCATTTTTGGTGCTAGTAATATATTGTGTAAGAGTGGTTGGTGTTGATATTTTTGCCTTGTTTCCAACAATAGAAAAATGCATTTAGTGTCTCTTCATTCAGTACAATGTTAGCTGTAGGGTTTTTTGTTTTTTGTTTTTTTTGTAGATGTTCTTTATCAGGTTAATTTCCCTTTATTCCTATTTTTAAGAACATTTTTATCTTTAATGTGTATACAATTTTGTCAAATGATTTTCTGCACCACTTTTTTTTTCTTAAACTGTTAGTATGGTAGATTACGTTGACTGATTCTGGATATTAAATCATCCTTGCGACCCTGGAATAAACTCCATTTGGTCATCATGTATAATTTCTTTTTTATATTGCTTAATTATATTTGCTAATATTCTGTTAAGGATTTTGCAACTATATGAGGAATATTCATCTGTAGTTTTATTTTCTTGTACTGTGTTTGCAAAACTTCCTCTTCTCTTCTATTTTATAAAATAAATTGTTTAGAATCAGTGTAAATTATTATTTAAACGTTTGGTAGAATTCTCCATTGGAACCATGTGGTCCTGGAGATTTAATTTTTGGGGAGTTTTAAAATTATGAATTTAATTTGCTTAATGGTTATAGAGCTATTCAAAATTATCAATTTCATATAGTATTAGTTGTGTAAGTTTGTAGTTTTCAAGATATCGGTCCCTTTCATCTAAGTTATCAAATTTGGATGTATAGATTTGTTGGTAGCACTCCCTTAGCTGTTTGTTGTTTGCAGGATTTGTAATGATATCTTGTTTCATTCCTGATATTGGTAATTTGTATCTTCTCTACTTTTTCTTTGTCAGGCTTGCTAAAAGATTGATAATTCTATTTATTTTGTCAATGAACCAACTTGGTTTTCATCAAATTTCTCTGTTGTTTTGGTGTGTCAATTTCACTGCATTCTGCTCTTACCTTTACTATTTGTTCCTTCTGTTTATTTTGCATTTATTTTGCTCTCCCTTTTACAAGTTTTGAAAGAAGAACTTAAGGAAGCTTATATTATTATTATTTATTATTATTATTATACTTTAAGTTTTAGGGTACATGTGCACAACGTGCAGGTTAGTTACATATGTATACATGTGCCATGTTGGTGTGCTGCACCCACTAACTCATCATTTAACATTAGGTATATCTCCTAATGCTATCCCTCCCCCCTCCCCCCACCCCACAACAGGCCCCAGTCTGTGATGTTCCCCTTCTTGTGTCCATGTGTTCTCAATGTTCAATTCCCACCTATGAGTGAGAACATGTGGTGTTTGGTTTTTTGTCCTTGGGATAGTTTGCTGAGAATGATGGTTTCCAGCGTCATCCATGTCCCTAAAAAGGACATGAACTCATCCTTTTTTATGGCTGTATAGTATTCCATGGTGTATATGTGCCACATTTTCTTAATCCAGTCTACCATTGTTGGACATTTAGCTTGGTTCCAAGTCTTTGCTATTGTGAATAGTGCCGTAATAAACATAAGTGTACATGTGTCTTTATAGCAGCATGATTTATAATCCTTTGGGTATATACCCAGTAATGGGATGGCTGGGTCAAATGGTATTTCTAGTTCTAGATCCCTGAGGAATCGACACACTGACTTCCACAATGGTTGAACTAGTTTACAACAGGTGCTGGAGAGGATGTGGAGAAATAGGAAGCTTATATTATTAATCTGAAAAATGTTTCTGTTTTCTAATATAAGTAACGTTACATATTTTCCTCTCAGTGCTGCGTAAGATGTGTTTTAGATTTTTTTAAATGAGGCAATTATTAACTCAGCATCTTTTATTCTAATGCTTCCTGTTGGCAGTCACCACCTATCCTGCAATTCTGTCCAGATTTCTTTGCACTGAAGTTGTTAGTTTGTAGCCCTTGTCTTGGTCCTCTTCCACTATTTTCAGCGCTTCCAGAACAAGGACCCAGCATGCCATACTCTTGGATCCTTGGTTGAAGTGTCTGGGCCTGAAGCCATTTCTCAAGATGCCCCATAGATTTTGGTCATGGAGCCAACCCCAGCTCCACCTGGGAGGTACAGATATTGTGCTATGGAAGCTATGTCTACACATATTGGTATGTGTAGAATCAGCTGTCATTATAGGGAGCAAGGTCTTTACGCTTGGCCAGCTTGAATATATCTTGGGACTTTCAACTTCCAGACTTTTGGGGAAGGCTGCCAGAGGTCTGAAGAACTCCTGCCAGTTCACATCTTTTACAGTAACTCCAGGTATGGTGTGGCCTCCACACTACCAACCAAAGGAAAAACTGTGTTTCAGAAATTTTGATATGTTGCTTTTTTTAAATTCAGTTAAATATATTTTTTATTTCCCTGATACATTCTCCTTTATCCATGGATTATTTAGAAGCATGCTGCCTAATTTCCAAGTGTTTGAAATAGTCCACTTATCTTTTAGTTATTAATTTCTATTTAATTCCATTGTAGTCAGAAAACACACTCTGTGTGATTTCTATTTGTTTAACTTTTTTGAAGTTTATTTTGTGGTCCAAGATATGATCCATCTTGTTATATGTTCTGCAGGCACTTAAAGGAATGTATATTCTGCTATTGTTGAATAGAGTAGTCTATACATGTCCGTTAGATTCTATTGTTGAGGATATTGCATTATTCTCTGTTCTTTCCAATTTTCTACCTGCCAGATCTAGCAATTATTGCCAACATGGTATTCAGTTTCCCAAGTATAATTCTGGGTTCTTAATTTCTCCTTTCAGTGCTATCCATTTTTGTTTAACATATTTTGTATTTCTGTAGTTTGGTGTATGCATGTTTAGCATTGTCATGTCTTCTTGTTGGATTTACCCTTTTATTATTATGTAATATATCTCTCTGTTTCTGGATTTGCTGTGCAAATACAAAATATTATGTATTTGCTCTGTAATATACTTTAATATGTAATATAGTCACTTTTTGTTTCTTTTGATTAATGTTTGCATGATCTATCTTTTTCATCCTTTTATTTTTAATCTGCCTTTATCTTTATATTTGAAGTTTTTTGTAGATAGCCTAAAATTAAGTCATTTAAAATAGGAATTTAATAAATTTTTGTATTGTAGAGTTATCTTAAATTTACAGATTTATCATGAAGACAGAAAAGGAGGTTGATCTATAACCCACCCTCGGTTTTCCCTGCTATTAAAGTCTTATATTGGTATTGCACGTTTGTCACAATTAATGAATCATGATTGATACAGTATTATTAACCAAAGTCCATACGTCATTTAGATTTCCTTTATTTTTCGCTAAGGTCTTCTTTTTCTTCTAAGATTGCATCCAGGAAACCGCATTGAATTTAATAGTCATGTCTCCTTAGGCTCCTCTTGTGAGAGTTTCTCAGACTTTCCTTGTTTTTGATGAACTTGACAATTTTAAGGAGTAATGGTCATGTATTTTGTAAACTGTTCCTTAATGGAATGTGACTGTTTTCTTCATGATTAGGTTGAGTAATATGTTTTTGGGAGGACCACTATAGATGTAATGTGTCATTTTCACCAGATCACACTAAGGCTCCATGCTATTGACATGATTTGTGATTGTCGATATTAACTTTGATTACCTGACTGAAACAGTGTTTGTGAAGGTTCCCCATTGTAAATTTAGTATTTCTCTCATTTTCATACTGTACCCTTGGGAAGAAACTCACTATTTGCAATCCACAAATAAAAAGTGGGAAGTTATATTCTACTTGCTGAAGAAGAAAGTATCTACTTTAATTATTTAGAATTTTTTGGATGGGAGATTTGTCTATTCTCTTACATTAATTTACTTATTAAATCATTAAGTTATATCAGTATGGACTCATGATTATTTATTTTGTACTTTGGAGTATGAATCAACACTACTGTATTTTTGTTCAAAATATTCCAGTTTTTGGCCATTTGAAGCTCTTTCAGATGGTACTCATATCCCTTTGATAGTTTCCTGTCGTTATCTGCAGTTTATTTATTTACTTATTCATTCTTTAAAAATGTCCTTTAATTTTTAGGGGGTTGTTTAAAGTAGACATTTTTTATGTGAGCAGTTTTAGGTTCATAGCAAAAATGAGTAGAAGGTATGAAGAATTCTCACATACCTCCTGACTCTATACTTGAATAGCCTCTTACACTATCAACATCCACCACCAGAGTAGTACATTTGTTATAATTGGTAAGCCTACATTGACACATCATTATCACCCAGAGTCTATATAGTTTACATTAGGGTTCACTCCTTTTGTACATTCCATTTCATATTGGCCAAATATATCCACTGTTATGCTATCATACAGAGTGTTTTGTCACTGCCTAACCGTCTGTGTTCTGCCTATTCATCCCTCTCTCTCCTCTGACCCTGGACTATGACTCCAGTTTTGCTTTTTACAGAATGTCATGTAATTGGAATCATGCAGTATGTAGCCTTTTCAAATTGGCTTCTTTCATTAATATGCAGTTAAGTTTCCTCCGTGTTTCTTTGTGGTTTGATAGTTCATTTCTTTTTAGCATTGAATAATATTCCATTTTCTGAATTTGGCAGTTTCTTTATCTATTCACCTACTGAAGGTCATCTTGGTTGCCTCCATGAGCAATTATAAGTAAAGTTGCCATAAACATCTCTGTACACGTTTTTGCACAGTAGTTTCTTTTTAAAAAACACATTTATTTTCTGGCACTATAGGTCATGCATTTTAATCTACTTTGCCAATCCCTGTTTCTCGGTTCATAAATTTAGACCATTTATATTTAATTTCATTATTGATATGTTATACTTAAATATGCCATTTTTTTCTGTTTTTCTCTCTTGTTTGTTTCTATTTTCTTTTTCCTGCCTGTAGGTATGACATTATATATCTATAAGTAATTACAATCTAGTAATATGACATTTTACTATTTCAAGTGAAATATAGAGATCTTATCTCCCTTTATGTTCTGTCACCCTCTCCCATTTATAATCTAATTATATTAAATATTTTCTGTATGTCCATTTATAATTAGATTAAACATTATGATTTTTGCTTCTATTATAAACTATAATTTAGAAAACTCAAGGAGACCAGAATCTACAAAGAACTTAAACAAATTTACAAGGAAAAAACAACCCCATCAAAAAGTGGGCAAAAGATATGAACAGACAATTCTAAAAAGAAGACATTTATGAGGCCAACAAACATATGAAAAAAAGCTCATCATCACTGGTCATTAGAGAAATGCAAATCGAAACCACAATGAGATACCATCTCATGCCAGTTAGAATGGCGATCATTAAAAAGTCAGGAAACAACAGATGCTGGAGAGGATGTGGAGAAATAGGAAGGCTTTTACACTGTTGGTGGGAGTGTAAATTAGTTCAACCATTTTGGAAGACAGTGTGGCGATTCCTCAAGGATCTAGAAGCAGAAATACCATTTGACCCAGCAATCCCATTACTGGGTATATACCCAAAGGATTATAAATCATTCTACTATAAAGACATATGCACACCTATGTTTATTGCAGCACTGTTCACAATAGCAAAAACTTGGAACCAACCCAAATGCCCATCAATGATAGACTCGATAAAGAAAATGTGGCACTTATACACCATGGAATACTATGCCACCATAAAAAAGGATGAGTTCATGTCTTTTGCAGGGACATGGATGAAGCTGGAAGCCATCATTCTCAGGAAACTAACACAAGAACAGAAAACCAAACACCACATGTTCTCACTCATAAGTGGGAGTTGAACAATGAGAACACCTGGACACAGGGTGGGGAACTTCACACACTGGGGCCTGTTGGGGGGTGGGAGGGCTTGGGGAGGGATAGCATTAGGAGAAATACCTAATGTAGATGACAGGTTGATGGGTGCAGCAAACCACCATGGCATGTGTATACCTATGTAACAAACCTGCACGTTCTGCACATGTATCCCAGAACTTAAAGTATAATGAAATAAATAAATAACTGAAAGAAAGCATTCACAATGCAAGAACAGGAGGACATTTTTAACAATATAAATTATAATGAATTTTAAGAAAAAAATCAAAGCACCATCAACAGAAGAATCATCAGAGTAAAATAAGAAAAACATGGAAATTAAAAATCTTCGAATTCAAAAATTTGGAAGTTAAAAGTTGATGAAGTCTCTCAATAAGCAGACAAAATAACAAAGAGATAAAATTTAGAAACATTAAGAAGTTAAATTATTCATCTAGAAGGTCCAACATTCACTTAACTGGAGTCCTAGTAAATGAGAACAAAGGAAACAGGGAAAAGGCGGTTATCAAAGACATAGGTACATTTTTTTTCAAATGGAAAAATATATGTTTTCATTTTTAAAGCACCTGACTACTCAGTAAAATTAATTGATAAAAATTAAATGGGTATCGCTGATAAATTCGAGAATGTCAGGGGAAAAGAGAAAATTTTTTATTCATAGAAACAGAATTAGAATGGGAAAAGATTTCTAAAATATGTTTAGTATGGAATTCAATCTTAATATCTCCAGTGAGATGGCAAGATAATATATGATTTATGATTTCAAATACCCACAGTCAACTTGAATTATAATCCTTGGTTACTGAAATTATGTGCAGGTATAATTAATGGAAATTTTAGTAATTTTTGGAAGTCAGATATCCCAAAGGAACAAAAGTCTGAGGCTCTGAGTTTTCATGCAGCTAGTTTTTTGGGGAGTTCTCTGATGAGCAACACCAATGAAGAGTGAAGAAAGCAGGATTAAACACAGGAGAAACTGAACTGTAATCATGCAGTTCTAACAGAGGTCTCACAACTCTCAGCGGCAACAGTGGTTGGGATGGCTATTCAGAGATTTCTCAATTGTGGCAACAATGTGGGGCTTTTTTTAACTCTCCCTGTCCCCAACAACTAATTATTATATGACAGCTTTCATCAGGGAATGGAGTTTAACTTTTGGGATAGGATGATTTCCTTGGCTGAAAAAATTGCTTGGAGACTGACTCAGCTGGGAGCAATCAGCAACCAACAGTCTCGAACCTGGGGAAATGAGTGCCTTAGTCACAAAGGACATCTGTGTCACAAAACACAGCATCCACTACAGTTCACCCCAGCACTGCTCAGATCTATTTGTTCCATATAATAAGTTCACTCCAATTGGAAAAAGCTTCTCCATGATTCTTGTTAGTCTCTTTTTCTAGAAATTATAAAAGAGAAAAGGTAGTAAAACAAATGGCAGTCCCTACTACAATAGTTGGTCTCAGATTATCATAGGTGCTCATCATCTTCCTCCTCTAGTACCCACTTGAAGTTGCCCACATCCTCAGTTAGTAACTGAACTGGTATTACTGGTTTATCAAGTCAGGTTAACACACTTTTATCTGTGAGGGTTCTGAGCCTCTGGTTACCATGTTCTTCTCACACTGCTGTGGCTGTTATTGTCCATGTATTGTCATGATTGAGTGAGAGAGTAGTAAGAGACACTGCGGTTGTCAACTGTTTTCTACCTTGCCTTCATTGTGTAACCACAGTCCTACCTCTTACCACTCCCAGTATGATAACTCTGCTTTTGACTGCTAGGGTATAATGTGACTTGACCTTATTTATTGGGTCTCATGGGCAGGGTGAGAAATAAAATGCTCAGGAGAAAACATGTTGTCTGGCATTTAAAAGTTAGGAGCCAATATTTTAATTCTCCCCATTAAAATCAATTAATTCAGTGCAGTTACAAACAAGAGCCCTGAAGGCTTTTGCTTTTGTTTTTGATGAAATTTAACAAACTGATCCAGAAATTTATGTATAAGAACAAGGGGAAGGTCAAGTAATTTGTAAGATGAAAATTTTCAAGGTGAATAATACAGGCTGGGTTCTTCCCTCCTAGATATTAAGACTTCCTGTAATCCCAGCACTTTGGGAGGCAGAGGTGGGTGGATCATGAGGTCAGGAGATCGAGACCATCCTGGCTAACATGGTGAAACGCCATCTCTACTAAAAATACGAAAAATCAGCTGGGCATGGTGGCAAGCGCCTGCAGTCCCAGCTCCTCAGGAGGCTGAGGCGGGAGAATGGCATGAACCCGGGAGGCGGAGCTTGCAGTGAGCCGAGATCGCGTCACTGCACGCCAGCCTGGGCGATACAGCGAGACTCCGTCTCAAAAAATATATATTTTTTTTTCTGTATTTTAAAAATTATTTTGTAGTGAAAAAGGGAAAATGTACCTAAGGAAAACAAAAATCAGATGATAAATAAAGATCAGAAGAGGGAAGATCCATCATTGCTGTGATTATATGAAATCTGAAGCTGCATTATTATAAAAATAGATGAATCCAATAAAATACCTTCACAGCATTTTCAGTCATAGCATAATCTGTGGTATTATGTTTAGTTATTAATTCTATATTTTAAAAGATATTCTGAAATTCTGAAGATTATGTAAACTCAAATGACCAGTGAGTGATATGAAAATCACACTTAAAACAGCAATAGCTGAGAAAAATGTGGACATTTAGCTTGGACAAAAAAGGACTTTTCAGGAATGGTTTGAGTCACGTATTTTAAGGGTTGTCATGTGGAAGATGATGTTTATGTTCTTTAAGTCTCTAAAATGTTGAGTTAGAAAAAAGACGGATGGGAATTTGGACATAATAGATTTGAGCTCTATATTAGAAGAGTGGAGAGAAAAGGATCTGGGATTCAGAACTGTACACACAATGAAACAGTCTGCATTACAAAGAGTATTAGCTTTTCATCACTGCAAGTGTTAGTTACAGAAGTTTGCAAAGAGCATTCCTATACGATTGGAGACTGCCACAACCTGAATAGCAACTAAGGTTTTTTTCTAGCTGAGGACTCTATTATTTATATACTAGGACTCAATTATTCATATTAAATTGAAGTAAAAAATAAATACTGTTTTCCAAGTCTCACAGTATCTCTTTGAAAGAGGAAATCTGGGTAATCTACTTGCCTTCAGGGCACCAATTCTTAATAGCATTTCCAAATATTCCAGCAGGGGCAGCAGGCATCTTTAAATGCCAGAGATTCTTGGGACCCCAAGCAACCCTGGACACCCATTGATAAAAGCAAATTCAATACTTGATCAAAGTCTTGGTCCTGGGCTGTTTGGTTTGATATGAGATACATGGCAACCCTAGTAAAACTTCAAAGCTATTAATTTATCACAAACCTATAAATCAAAAATTTATATAGAGAGATTGTAATGAAGGCCATTTTTCTAATTCTGCCAATTACCTGAAACAAAGAGCCCATTTCTCTGGGAATCTCAGGTACAGTTTGATGCTGCCGTCAGTCACCAATGATCTGTTTGTTTGCAGGTGGTGACTGCTGCCTTCACATTTTCCTGTGAGGGGTTAGGAAAAGATTTCCAAAATGCTCTTTGCTTCACCACCATTTTAAAAACAATTACAGTGAGGGCGCCTGGGATGGAGTTTCCAGGACACCATTTCACGGATCGTTGCTCCAGTCCACTTATTCGTACAAGAGCAGTATTCTTGTTTTCCATCTCTCCTCACTGTGGGATTCCAGCTTTTGTGCCAAATATGAACCATTCTTGCTCTGAGCACCAGAAATACCCAGGATGTTCCAATTTACTGTGGTTGCTGGCCTCTGCAAGATAGTAAACCACACTTGAATTGTTAAGATCATTATACTGAATATCTTCTTCCTTTTTTAGTCCCATTAAAAAAAAAATGAGCGAGGGAGAAAGAAACACAGAAGGCAAAGAATTGTAGAATGCTTTTCAAAGCCAATAACTTTTCACCATGCTTCTGTATTTCTGTTAGCATGGAACCAAGTTTCTTTCACAATTACTTTGTTATTGTCCTGTCTAATATGGTAGCCACTAACTAACAGGTATGGTTATTGAGTACATGCAATGTTGCTATTGTGATTGAAGAACTGAATTTTTAATTAAATGAGATGTGCTAAAAGTGTAAAATACAGTGAATCTCAAAAACTAAGAAAAAATGTAATACTTCTCAAATATTTAAATATATAAATATATTAAAAGTATATTCAGATAAATTTTGATAAACAAAATATATTATTAAAATAATCTCATCTTTTTCTTTTTACTTTTTAGTGTGGCTAGTAGAAAATTTAAAATTACTTATGTGTCTCATTTTGATTGGACAGTGCTGCCTATAAATTGAGTCTCTCTCTCTTGCTTTCTGTCTCTTTCCCTGGATTTGTGATAGTCCTGTAACTAATTCTCTTAGTGGTTAAGATGGTGGGAGATCGGCAA